>NC_143437.1:71822500-72190000 GCF_987193195.1 Phasianus colchicus | reverse complement strand
TTAAGGCTCTATGGCATCTAGGTTTGGGTCACTCATTTCCCATGCTGAAAAATGTAAGGTACTACCTGATTGATACAACTCACGTTTACTCGATGACTTCCATGCTAGCTTTCTAAGAGTATTTGTGTGGCTTTGAAAAATTGTGGCTGTTTTTGTTTTTCCACAGAAAGAATTCTTTACTTGTATGCTTTTATTACAGGCTGATACAGTCCAATTTAGTTTGCCGTAAGTAAAATGCTTACACTGCCTAAACCCTCTGGATTTTGTCCTCTGTAGTCCCTAGAGAAAGGAGGACCGAGACCCTTCAGAAATCCAAATTCAGGCCCATTGGAAATCTCTACTCATTTTAGTACATGAAAATTTCTACAGAATATATAATGGATTTCAAATCAGAACTTTGGTAGAAGTCCTTCCTTATCCCTAGGTTATGCTCCTGTACTTGATGTGAAAAGCTAGAGTGCTGCTGCAGATAGCCAGCTATTGAGAGATAGTGGTTTTGAGGCAAAAGGTTTCTTTCAGCAGAGTCTGCTGAAATAAACTCCATGAAGACACCAAATCATGTTCGAATTGATAGTCATCGTTTTAAGAGGACATGCAGCAATATGGTGTAAGCTGAAACCATATGCTGAACTAGTAAACTCAAGTTCTGCTTTGTGAAGTTCCCTGGCCTCTCTTAAAGTGATTGCAGTAGTAGCTTCCACAACACAGCTTGTCTTATTTATCAGATCGGTAGCACTGGCCAACATATTAATGTTAATAAGATATGAATTTGATTTATTCTTCTGGCTTTTTTTTTTTTCTTTTTCTGTTCTTAAGCAACAGAAAGACCATTCAGGTGACATCTATGTTGAAATTAGAGACTTGTGGGTGCTTTTCAGTTTACTTTCTTATCCTTCGCCTGATATATATCATCATCAGATTATCATGCAGAAAGCTGGTAATTGGTGTTGAATATATCTGGTCGCACTCCAGGAGAATACTTCCTTCCACTTTTGTTTCTATATTTAAAATTATCCTTTCTCCTAAAATGAGATTGTTTGCTATGTTATTTTACATAAGATTTCCACTTGTTTTACTGAGAAAGTGGAAATTCATTTTTTAGAAACTTATATATATGTACATTTCTGTTCAATTGTTGGTAGAAAAAAGAAAAACAGCTCAGTTTTTCCACCACTTGTTTGTTTCATCTCAGTTATTAGGAACCATAGATGGTGTAAGCTAACATAATTCCTTTGCAGTCTTTGGGTCTCTGATGTGAATACATCGGCTAAAGATCAGACACAGATGACTTTAATGGAGTTCCCAAGACCTCTTGAGAAAGGAGTCCAAGGAGCCCTTTCTCTGTAGAAACAAACTTTCCCTGTTGCTGACTTTGTGATTTAAAGTTTCCAAATGAACTTGGTTCTAACGAGTACGTCAAACTTTGCACTGTAGCCTTGCCTGTTCAGCATCTCCCTTGAATCAAAGCTGTAATTGGCAGCCCAAAAAAACCTAATAGCTATCCATTGCAGGGATGTCTTCAACAGGAGTGAAGTTCCTAATTCAGCTTTAACCTGCACTGCCCCTTTGCCTTCTCCAGCTGTGGTATATATATGGTACATAGATCATAATGGCAGAGAGGGAAGGGCTGAGTTCCTGTGTGAGTCAGGATGTTGAAGCACTATGCTGGAAGCAGAAGCTGCCGTTGTACATACAGTGGAACCACAGTCCAACATGAAGGTACATTTAGATGTATACTGCAACTGCACACAGTACGTTTTCCATGTTTCCTGATGTTTTCAGAATGTACTCCATTGCTGCATCAAATAATATAACCTTGGAACAGAAAAATCCTCTGGGTAAAGGCTTCAGAATAAGAAAATTAATCTGGCTTGAAAATCCTGTCCTTCTGAGAGTCTACTTTTGTCATTTACTTAGTTTAGAAGACGAATATGGCAAAATATATTATTTATTAAAGTTAATATAGGTACTTGGCTGTAGCTTCCTTTTTACACACACTCATACATTAAAATTAATAGGAAAAGAAGCTTCTAACAGTTTAAACAGAATTTGCCTATATGATACTAGCAGTAGGAGTCTTTCCTTATTTTTGTAAATTATTTAGCAGCGATACGAATATTTTAAAATTCCAAATTGTGGACAGTCTCTTTGTTTTCACTTCCTTGCTTGTTTGCGCTTTAAACACAGATGTAATTTCAAGTGCTATTGGTACCTCCTTAGAGAAGTTCGAATGTCTCTCCTTGCAGTGTCATACAGCGTATAATGGCTTTGAGTTTGTTTTGCCAGTCCTGATTGTAGTTGCTAATCAATGCTGCCTGATAGGCTGAAAAATGGACACCATAAATAGTGCATAGATGGGGTTAATTTTGAGTTTCCTTGAAGGCACCAGACTTCTAAGACTGAATTAAACAAATACTTAGTAAAGATAGAACTTACATTGATAAATATACAGGTGTTTGCTGATATATTATGTGTAAATTTCTGTTTCCACTATGTGTACAATTTACTTTTGCCTCCTTTACAGTAAAGGAAATTTAGAACTGTATTACAGTCCATCAGTGACTATTTCTTCTACATGCAAAAGACTTGTTTGGAAATTTAATTTTCTTTCTTCTGATCTTCTCCCCCTTCAGCTTTCCAATAGCTGTCAAACCATCCACTGACTAGAGTGTCAGTTCACTTCACAGATAACTCAGTTTTCTTCCATGCTCCATGGTGTGAGACAGCACATTCTGCTAGAGAGCACTGTAACAATGCACGCTGCATCAGAAATGTATGAATCTAAGGCTCGTTTTGTGAGTTCCCCTAAATCCATATAACCAGCTTCATAGCCCTGTGTCACAACCTAGGAGATTGTCATGTGTTCTCTGAAAAATACATATAAATACCTACATCTGTAGCTTTAATACAGCGTAATTATTTTTTAAGGAGTGTCTCAAATAGAGATTATGGAATTTAAAGTCAAGTAACAGTCATTGTTATCATTAGCAAGACAAAGACATAAAAACAGTATTGCTTTTAGCGCGTACCAGATTTTCTGTGCCTTGGCATACCAGGAATTAGGTGTTGGTCACAGAAATACGGCATCCACTACAGTCAAATTGTGTTCAGCAGTAGCTTGAGTTAGTCTGGACAAGTGATTCTGAACAGATTGTGATTCCCACATCTCAGTTGCTTCCCTAAGACCCAAGAGAGCTTCTCTGCTGATTGTCAAATGCCTGCAGAATGTCCTGGCGATACAGTGATGTGCAGGGTTCTTAATCCTGCCTCATAAATTACTGCAATTTACTACACTACTCCTCTGCTAAGACTGAGTGATACTGAGTGATGGCCAGTAGCTCCTGTACAGGAAATACAACCCAAGATGCACTTCATTCTCCTGTTGCAGTTGCTCATCAAAAAAGAGACGTGAAAGTAGTGTAGACCAAAAGTACCCTTAGGTGCTGCTTTTGAAGGATCCCCTCTTGTAGTTTGAAACCCTTTCCTCTTATCTTATTACAACAGACCCTGCTGAAGAGTCTGTCCCCTTCTTTCCTATAACCCCTCTTTAGATACTGAAAGGCTATTATCAAGCCTCCCTGGAGCCTTCTGTTCACCAGGTTGGACAGCTCCAGCTTTCTTAGCCTGTCCTCATAGGGGAGATATGAATTCTTCTTTAACATAACAACCCACAAATCATTCAGGCAGGGTGAACTCACTTGTTGTCTTTGTTATAATGAAGATAGCCTGAATTCTGGTGAAATTCAAATGTCTGGTCAATTAGGAAATACAAGTGCCTCTGAAGACTTTGAAGAATAATGTAGGGTAGGGAGTTAACCAAAACCTCTCAATAGGACACACCAGATATATAGATTTGGTGGGTTTAGAACATTCAAATATAAACCTCAATGATTTCAAATCCATAAACACTTTTAAGTGTATGTAATTAACTTCCTTTTATCTTCAGGCCTAAACACATAGAGGTAATGCGCATTTTGAAGCTCAATTCAGCATTTAACTCGCTAAACTACTGTTGCAACTACTGATGCCCTTCATTGATTCTTTGTTTCACAGGGGTTGAGTAGAACAGTGGAGAAAAAAACATTTCAAATTAATCTTAATAAGAAGGTGGTTTTAGTCTGTCACCTTCCCTCTTTGACAGAATACAGAAGCAGCAATAATGTTGATATATTGTATTTATATGAAGGTCTTTAGTAAGACAGAAGTCTTTCTTTCCAGTTTTTTTCATGTGACTTCTACATGAGCACTACAGGACGGTGAGTTTTAGATGAAACTGCTGTTATGCATGACTAGCTGACAGCTCTCCATCCACGAGTTGTCAGGATGTGGAAAAAAATCAAGCAAAGGAGCCTGTCCTTATCTAGAACCATCCATTGTCTTTATGAATGACTTAAGAATATAATAACAAGGTTTTTATGTTTTCAGACAATCAGAAGATGGAATGGCCTACAAGCACTTTTGTAAATAAAATTATGATTGGGAATATTGTTGGCAGACTGGAACAGTGACTTGAAGTAAACAGTAGAATTAGTAATGACAGTGAAAGTGTGACACTTTGTGGAAGTTCTTTGGGGAAAAAGATGGGAATAGTAGTATGTCAGCAGTGTCATTAGTGCATAGGTCAGCAATATATTAATGGTCTCATGTAACAATATACAAACAAGAATGGCATAGACTGGTACAGTCCATGATCTTTTCAATCTGTTCTCTACTACTGCAACCCAAAATGGAAGCGGTTTTTCATCTTTTACACATGGGAGGCAGTGATAATCAAACTCAAGGGCTGGACTGGTGGTTCCTGGGCTCTGGGGTACAATCCCAAAAAAGGAAACTGAGGCAAGTGAGTTGGAAGGTGTAGAATTCCATCACAATTAAAAGGAAGATCTGCCCAAGAAGATAGCTGAGTATGAGGGGCAGTTTTCCTGTGGAAATAAGGGTGTTTTCACCACTGGAGATTTTCAAGAATTATGTGTACATTTCTTGAAATGGTTTAGGCCCTTTCTAGCCTCTTTTCAGACCTGGATGGATTGAATATGCTTTATGTAAATTCAAGTCTGTGTGTCGTTTTGGCTGTTGATGCCACCTGTAATTGCTGATCAGTTTCAGAGTCTTTCTCTCCTCTTTCTCCCAGTCTCAAACCAGCAGAACCTCATCTCTACTCCTCTCTGGCCATTTTACACTTCTCTCAATTATTTTTAATAAAATAAATGAAGCAGGAAGAAAAATTGAAAAATCTATTATCTTTTTTTTTTTTCCTCATAAATTGAATTAAAGGTAGAGGGAAGAGAGTGTTGTGTTTCTTTTCTAATCGTCTAACTGGAATCTTGCTTTTCTTTCTAGTGGACCTATTGTCATAGTCCCTATATTTGTATTACTGCTTCAGCAGCTTGATCCCAGACTGTGCTCTCCTATAGCATCACCAACTGTAGGAATATTGCATATAGTGGTATTACAATCTGATAATACTGTGGAAATTCTTTTGGGAAATGATGCAATACAATGTTTTTATGTGTAATATAGGCGGATATTTAGTACGTATCTTCTATGTTGACTCACATTCATTCATGACTACTTTCTGTATGGACTGATATTGCTGTTGAGGCAAGTATGTAGCTCTACTTGGAATGAAAACACAGATTTTAAAGACCAAACTTTGGCAGAATTATATCCGAATAATTGGTATTTTGTTTTTCCCTTCCTTCTCCCTACTTCCAGTTGGCTGTAAGGTGGTTGGAGCACAACTGCCACTACCAATACATGGATGAGCTTCTCCAGTATGTCCGCTTTGGCCTTATGGATGTGGATACACTGCATACTGTAGCTCTTTCTCATCCTCTCGTCCAAGCTAGTGAAACTGCAACAGCGCTTGTTAATGAGGCCTTGGCTTACCACCAGAGCATCTATGCACAGCCAGTTTGGCAAACCAGAAGGACAAAACCCCGCTTCCAGTCAGACACTCTTTACATTATTGGTGGAAAAAAGCGTGAAATCTGTAAAGTGAAGGAACTGCGCTACTTCAACCCGGTCGATCAGGAGAATGTTCACATTGCAGGGATCGCGAACTGGAGTGAGCTTGCACCAATGCCCATGGGGAGAAGCCACCACTGCGTTGCTGTCATGGGAGACTTTCTGTTTGTGGCGGGTGGGGAAGCTGAGCACTCCACGGGACGCACCTGTGCCGTGAGGACTGCCTGTCGCTATGACCCCCGAACCAACTCCTGGGCAGAGATAGCTCCCATGAAGAACTGCCGGGAGCACTTTGTGCTCGGAGCAGTGGACGAATACCTATATGCAGTAGGAGGCAGAAATGAGTTGCGTCAAGTCCTACCTACTGTAGAACGCTATTGTCCTAAGAAGAACAAGTGGACCTTTGTACAGTCGTTTGACCGATCGCTTTCATGCCATGCAGGATATGTGGTGGATGGTCTTCTTTGGATATCAGGTAGAAACGTTTCTCACAGTTTGAGGTACTAACAAGATATCAAAATGCAGTCTTGAATGACTGCTAAATCATCTTTGGTTTTATTGGCAGGATAACTTTTGTCTTAGGAGTGAGTATTTTAAAGAACTTCAGAATGGAAGCGTGTAATGAAGCCTGATTAGAGATATAGGGGTAGAACACAGCTGCCTACTTAATACGAAAGGGAGCTTATAAACAGAAAAGAAAACAACTTTTTACACAAGCAGATGGTAATAGGACAAGAGTGGGATGATTTAAACTAAAAGAGGGGAGATTTACATTAGATATTACTGATTTTACTTGGAGGGTGATAAGGCACTGGCACGGGCTGCCCAGAGAAGTTGTGGTTGTTCTGTCCCTGCAGGTGTTCCCGGCAGGTTGGATGGGGCCCTGGGCTGCTATCTGATGGATGACAACTGTGTTCACAGCAGAGAGTTGGAATTGAATGATCTTTAAGATCCCTTCCAACCAAAGTCATTCTGTGATTGTGTGATTTCAAGTTGCATATATTGTGTACACTACTTCCAATCACCATCCATAAATCACAGTGAATCATAACGATAATGCACTTTTTGACAAGTTTTGAATTACAAATTCTGTGTGCTTGCTGAAAAACAAGAAAGCAAAACCTACTTTCTGTAGTATGATCAGGTACTACTGTGTTTATTCCTGCAATCGGGAATTAAATGCTTGTTGGCTTGTGTAGCTGCAGGGCTCAAAGGCAGGTGATTGAACTCCTCCTTCTTTCTCTTGAAGATATATTAACAGGCCACAGCAACCTTCATTAGAAATCCTGTGTAACTCTGACTGTCAATAACAAGTGCACAGGACTGGCTGGATGTAATCATAGCACTATGGCACAGGCAGATGAAAGTATAGGCCTTGTAATTGTAAACTAACATATCATTTGCAACTCAGTCTGATAGGCTTTTTGTTGTACATGCACTCATTGATGGGATTTGAGGACATCGTGCCATCAGTCCTTGTAGTGACTTTTCTGGTATCACTTGCTTTGGAACAAGGTTGATGCTGTCTGTAGAAGGCACAAGAGGCAAAATGGAAGCACCTTTCAGTAAAAATTGTGTCATGGAAGCTGATAATGTTATGTATTTCAATGAATAGGTAGGACCAACCCTTGAAGAAAATGTTCAGCGACTAATGTCTTAACTATAGATAGCCTCTGAGGATTTTGGTGTGATTTGAGATTCCTATGGTGTATAGATGATGCGTGAACAAATGATTAATTAAGCTCATTAAGCCTTCATTGTGCTTGTCAACATATGCCATTGAGGTTAGTGGAGCTCCTTGTGGATCTATCTTTCTGCCCTTACAAGTTAAATAATTCACAGGATTATATCTCCTAGCTCTGTCGGGAGGGAGAAGTAACGGACACCTATTTTCATACATACACACTGAAATCATGACTGATACGTTTGGAAAGAATGGCATGAGAGAACGTCATGAGTCACAAAGATGCCTGGCAGGCACTCTGGGTCTCTTTCTGCAACAGTTAACTTTGAAAAAGTTTTGTACAGATAGTGTTGTGTGTTAAGTGTGCACATGGTCTGCTTTAAGAGTCAGGTATGGTACAAGAAAAAGGATTTTTGATGTTGGGAATCAACATGGTGTGTTCAGAGCCTTCCCCTGCTTATTCATTACTTCCCCTGTTCCATCAGTGGAAAGAGATGAGTGCATGTGATGGGCAAGACAAAGCATGAAAGTTCTAGTTCTACTATATCTTTATTTATTTATTTATTTACCTTCCTCTTACTGTTTTCGGTTGACAGTTTCTATTTTTGACAAACAGCACTTTTTAGGAAATTGTTTATAACATATCTGTGTGAAGTCCCTGAAAGAGCTCTAGAAGTACTTGTCAGAGTGTGGTCCTTGCTCTAGTACATGAAAAAGAATGATTTTTTTTTTAATATATTTTTTTTTTTTCTGTACTAAAATTACAAACAAGCAATCTCTACCCTGTTTGCTAGAGATTTTTAAGGCAAACGTGATGTAGGCTCTAGACTGCTTTTAATTTTTCCAGCTGTGCTAGAAAAGGGAATATTCATGGCAGTTTGATGAAGTTCATGGTAGTCTGATGAAGTTCCCACTGATTAGAAAAGGGGAAACATAACATTCATTTTTAAGAAAGGGAAAAAAGAAGATGCAGGGATCTACAGGTCAGTCAGTCACACTTTTGGGCCTGGTAGATCATGGAGCAGATCCTCCAGAAGGCCCTAAGGCACATGGAAAATAAAGATGAGGTAACTGGTGGCAATCAACATAATTTCATCTAGGGCAAGTCATGCTTGAAAAACTTGGCAGCCTTTTATGATGGAGTTACAGTGTCAGTGGATAAAGGAAGAGCAACTGACATAATCTGCCTGGACTTGTGTAAAGCATTTGACACTGTCCCACGTGACATCGTGGTCACAAAATTGGAGAAAAATTGGATTTGATGGTTGGACATCTCTGGATAAGGAATTGGCTGGATGGTTGTACTCAGGGACTTGTGGTTAGCAGCTCAGTGTCTGAGTAGAGACTGGTGATGAGTGGCATTCCTCAGGGATTGGTGCTGGGTCCAGAGTTATTTAACATTTTTGTAGACAACATGGACTGTGGGAGCAAGTGCACCCACAGCAAGTTTGCAGATAATACCAAGCTGAGCTGTGCAGTGGACAAGCTAGAGGGAAGGGATGCTATCCAGAAGGACATGGACAGTCTTGAGAGGTAGGTCCATGCCAACCTCATGTAGTTCAACAAGGCCAAGTGCAAGATCCTGCACCTGGGTCAGGGCAATCCCAAGCACAAGTACAGGCTGGATGGAGAATGGCTTGAAAGCAGCCCTGAGAAGAAGGATTTGGGAGTGTCAGTTGATGAAAGACTCAACATGAGCCAGCAGTGCACTCTTGCAGTTCAGAAGGCCAACTGTATCCTGGGTTGCATGAAGAGAAGTGTGACCAGCAGGTCAAGGGAGGTCCTTCTGCCCTAATACTCTGTTCTTGTGAGACTCCACCTGAAGTACTGTATCCAGTTCTGGAGCCCCCAATACAAGCAGGACATGGAGTTGTTGAAGCAGGTCCAGAGGAGGGCTATGAAGATGACCAGAGGGCTGGAGCACTTCCCTTAAGGGGGCAGGCTGAGAGAGCAAGGGCTCTTCAGCCTAGAGAAAATGGGGGGACATTATAGAGGTCTTCCAGTACCTGAAAGTGTTTTATAGGAAAACTGGAGAGGGACTTTTTATGAGGGTGTGTAGCAAGAGGATGAGGGGAAATGGTTTTAAACTGGAAGAGGGTAGATTTAGATGAGGTATTAGGAAGAAACGTTTTACTGTGAGGATGGTGAGACACTGGAACAGTGGATACCCCCTGGCAGTGTTCAAGACCAGGCTGGATGGGGCTTTGAGCAACCTGGTCTAGAGGGAGGTGTCCCTGCCTATAGCATGGGGTTGGAACTACATGCTCTGAAACATCCCTTCCAGCCCAAACCATTCTATGATTCTATTATATTATGCTGGGATTAATTAATGTGTTTAGTTATGGAAGTGGAATATGTGCATGCCTGTGTGTTCAGATGCTGCTGGGATTTATATAATGTAGCACTGTGATATTGTGTTCAAGGTTACATATTTAATACACTTGCAGAATCAGAGGGAAGAAGTCATAGAAGCCTATTAGATCAACTGCTAACAAATGGCAAAAACAAAACAAATTTTACCAGTATTGTTCCACATATATTTGAAAATGCAACATAGGTCCTGTAATAAAAAAGAATGGTGTATGAAGTTTTGGCAGCAGAGTAAGCCAGATAGGACTGTTTGGTTGTTAGAGTTGCTAAATTCTGGTGGTTTACTGTAGATTATGAAATGCAGTACTTCTGAGGATATTGATCTGAATTATGTACTCACAAATTGAAAGCTGGAATTTATCTGCTTAACATAGTTATTTTTAAAATAAAGGTAGATGGAGATGTTTTAACTATAACTAGCTTTTTACCACTAATTGATTGCTGAGGAGTATATATGTATATTCAAGGGCATTCAGGGGCAGAGGAATGGTACACGGAGATGTTTTATTGTGCTAACATATCAGTAGTTGCTGATGAAAAGACCTGCTGTTCCACCATCAAATATAATAAGTTAGTGTAAGAATAATCAGTAATGCAGGAGGGAACCTAATTTTTAAGTATCTGATCTAAAATTATGTGATTAAAAAATCAGTCTGAGTTAGGGATGTTTCTGAGAAGTATCCCTGCTGCTTTATGGGAAATTCAGGTCATCACCAGAGCTCTCAAAGTCAGTCTGATGCTACTAGCTGGCACAACTATTATGAAAATCTGCCCAGCTTTTTAATAAGTGAATAAGTTATATAATAGTAATATAAATTTTTAGACCTTGTATTTGTGGAGAAAGTCATCAAAACATGATTAATAGTCAAAACAGTAATACCTTTGCTACAAGCCCTTCCTTCTACGGCTTTGCTAATCAAAGGCTGGCTAGAATTAAAGTGTTTTCTGTTGTCATTATTGGGATTCATAGTTGGCATTACTTTGCACCTCCTTTGGGAGGAATACAGAAAGGAACCCAAACTCACAGAAACTAAAATCTTGGTGGCAGTGGCAGGAAAGGGAAGGGCAATAAGCAAAGTGCATGACACAAGAGCATGCAAGAGCTGGGAGATAGGTGGTGCAGGGATGCAGGGACTGCCAAGCTGCCTCCATCCCTCTGGGCCCTTCTGGGCCTGAAGGCTTGGGACTGGTGCACTTTGGAACAAGCCTGACTCTCTAGACAGCAAAAGTGGGTTCAGTTCCATATATTGTGAAACGTCCTTTTATATTTGTGCTTTTTTTTCTCATCTTTTTTTTAATTTTTTTTTAAATGATCCTCTATTTAATTTTATCTTCTTATTTTAAAAAGTGAATGATAATTCATTAAAGTAAGTTCTCTGCATTGACAGTACAGCGTCAGGCAGATGGCTTTGAAATTTTACAGAAAGATGAGTCTTAGAGGCTCCAGTTCTCATCTGACACCCTGATCCCTTTCACAAACGCACTGCGTGCCACATGCTAGCGAAGCGAAGTATTTGAGTGAAAGAGCCACAAACTGCACTGAGCCCCTTGGAGTTCAACATTACTAACAATCACTTCCTATAAAAGCAGTGAAACGTTTTCCATAACAGTGAGAACTTGAACTGTGCCTCTTTTTTTCTTCATCCTCCATGATGCATGCAAATCTGGTGACCTCCTTTTCTATAGGGGTCAGCCTTTTTCCTCCCGTTAGGTGCCTTGCATGTACAGATTGGGTTGTGCAGAGACGAGGGGACCTCTAACAGACCCTCAGCTCAGTGCCACTTCTGCATCTGCAGGGGAGATGAGGGTCTATCCCCCCTGGTGAAGTGCTCAGGAGGCAGCACAGGAGGTGCTACCAAGAGCCAGTACCATCCTGTTGTTCCACAGAGGTCTGAGCTGCCTGACCTGAAGGCTACTGACTGAAGTCACATTTTGATGTGCATGGGAAAACTCAGTTCTGTGGGAGAAAAATAGCCAAGCCCCTACAACTGCTTCATATTTAATAACATTTCTTTCAAAAATCAAGATTAAAGGTTGTGGGTTTTTTTTTTTTTTTTTTTTTTTTTTTTAATTTTGAGACTTGTTTTTTTTCCTAATGGTGAGATTTTAACAAATGAAATTATGGAGATCACGTATCTTGGAGAAATATTGAATTTCTAAGTGATTTGGAGTGAAAAGTATTACATTACTATTAGTATGCTGTATGTTGTGGGGAGATCTTTTTTTCCCCAGTAAATCCCTGTAATACTGTTTTATGAAAAATGGATCTGAAATAAATAGGAGTCTACAGTATCTAACCAAATCCAATTTTGTGGTGCAGCAGGCACAGAAAATACCATGTATAGGGGCTTAATAAGAAGATAAATAGTCTCTGTGACCCAGTCTAAGTCTGGATGTGGGATAGTGTTTCTTTTTTATTATTATTATATTTTAATAAAGATAATCATAGAATCATACAATGGTTAGTGTTGGAAGGGACCTCAAAGATCATCTAATTCAAACCTCACAGCTTTCAAGCAGAGACATAGATCTGATGTCATTAATTCTTTGTAGATTGAAAGTAAGCACCCAGGCTGGACAGAGAATGGCTTGACAGCAGCCCTGAGAAGAAGGATTTGGGGGTGTCAGTTGATGAAAGACTCAACATGAGCCAGCAGTGCACTCTTGCAGTGCAGAAGGCCAACCATAGTCTGAGTTGTATCAAGAGAACTGTGACCAGCTGGTGGAGGGAGGTGATTCTGCCCCTCCACTCTGCTCTTGTGAGACTCTATCTGGAGTACTGTGTCCAGTTCTGGAGCCCTCAGCACAGGAAGGGCATAGAGTTGTTGGAGCAGGTCTAGAGGAGGGCCATGAAGATGATCAGAAGGCTGGAGCACCTCTCCTATGAGGCGAGAGAACTGAGGCTCTTCAACCTGGAGAAGAGAAAGCTCCAAGAGGACATTATAGTGGTGTTCCAGTACCTGAAGGGGTTCTACAGGAAAGCTGGGGAGGAACTTCTTATAAGGGCACATAGGGCCAGGACAAGAGGAAATGGTTTTAAACTGGAAGAGGATAGATTTAGATGAGATATTAGGAAGAAATTCTTATTGTGATTAGGAAGAAATTCTTTATTTAACTGGAACAGGTTGCTTAGTGAGGTTGTAAATTCCCCCTCCCTGGAAGCATTCAAAGCCAGGCTGGATGGGGCTTTGAGCAACCTGGTCTAGAGGGAGGTGTCCATGTATATAGCAAAGGGATTGTAACTTGATGTAACTCCCTTCCAACAGAAACCATTCTGTAATTCTATAATTTGTAATGATTTAAAAAATATGTATGAGAAGGTAGGGCTTGTGCCCCTCTTGTTTGACAGCTAGTTTGCATCCAGAGAGGACTGTCATAGCTTGGAGCTGCCATTGGTGCCTTTAAGGGTGCATGAGGGTGGGGGAAGATGCCATAGCTCAACTGCCCTCACTGCACCTGTGCTGGCTGAATAGAAGGTCTGCATGATCTCCTGTTTAACACAGAGGCAGGAGAGAGAGGAGAGATTTCTATTTTAAAACAGCCAAGCATCGTAGGGTGCACTTCCTGAGCTTGTTATATTCCATGTATTTGCTGGAAGGAGTGCACATGGGGAGTTCTCTGCCAACATGTGGTTTTACACATCTCCCAGCAAACTGGGATTCATGTGCACAACCTAGCACCCGGGGACTTTCAGAGAGAGTGGTGAGATTTTCTGTGGGATTTGGATTGGGTGAGATTTCTCAAGTCAGATGGGGGTCTTACTAGGACACGATATAAATATGGATGATAAATGTCTGATTGGGAAAATTGTACAAAACCTCCTGCCTGCCACCCTTCTCGGAGGTGGCTTTATTTAAGGCGTCTTTCAGTGCAGTTTGTGGATTGTTTGGGTGCTGTAACAAACCAAAATATTTTGCATATGTGGGGAAAGGGAGGGTAAGGCCCATCCAGCTTCTAAGAATTTCTTCATGCAAAGGGGCACTGTGGTGCTGGGAATTTTAGGGTTCTGGAGGGCTTAGAAAGCAGGGGTTGTGGCCTGCCTTGCAGCACCCGATGTAAAAGAAGTGAGCAGCAGTGGTTGTGGCCCTGTAACAACTTCTGGAAGCTGGACTTCTCATGACTGCCATCCTGCAGGAACAAGGAAGATACAGGCTTCTCCTGAGGGCACTCCTTGCCTTCCTGAGATTTTAGTCCTCAGAGCAAGATGCTTGTGCCAGAATGCTTTGTAAAATCCACTAAGCACTGACTGAGCTGTAAATTTTGGTGTCGTTGGACCAGCCAGACATTTTCTTCGCTTCCCTTAATTTATTTGCTACCACATTAGCTGCTATTGCCTAACATCAGCTTTCATAGCATAGTTTGTATTTTCAACTCTTCAAGTGTTATTACCATACTTCTCTCTTCCTTCCTCATAAAAAGTACGCAGGGCAGTTTAAGAAATCATTTCAGAATTACCCCAGTGTTTTTTTTTTTTTTTTTTTTTTTGAAAGTATGTATTATTTTTAGTACCATTTAAACTTGTTATTCCTTATCCTATTTTTTAGGAGATATATTAATCTTATGCCCTTTCCCAACTGCCTAGAGTATTTTTAAAAGAATAGTTCAAGAGGACATTATAGACTTGTTAAATTTGAATTTTGGCAGAAAATTTTAAACTTTTGCTATAGCACTTCAAAGTTAGGAGGAACTCGAGTTTGAAAATTGATGCAGATATAAGATGGCATATTTAATGACAGATGTATCTATAGAAACCTGTTAAGATGCAGATTATCCCCCTGGGGAGGGGAGATCAAAACTGCCAATCTATAAAATATACTTGTTAGGGGAAGGCATGGAATCTATCTCTGCGAGCACTTTGATTGCAGGGGACAGTGTAGCAGCATGTGGCATCATAACCTAAGAGCAGACAAATCAGCTTGATGACTTTCAAAGCCAAGAATACTGCTGGAGGCAAGGGTACTCCAGTCTAGAAGAAATTAAAACATATAGAGACTGTTATTAATTCCAGATCTATTTTTGTGTAGTCAAATCTGTATGCAAATCCTTAGCATCTCATTTTGGCAGATTAATCTAAAAGTGAAGAGCGGTATGTGAAGGGAATGTAATGATAAAACACCACAGATGAGCAATATTGCAGGGAAAAAATGTAAGCTATGTACTTGATACGAGGGGCTCTTTGTGAAGAGAGGAAAATAATTTTGCTCTTTTGCTTATTTCATTATTTTATAAGGAAGCAGCCCCATTCTTTTTCTTCCTCCACATCTTTCCCCCCACATGGAGGTGTGCTTTCAGAAGAAGAAGAGACCCAGCATTGTGTTTCTGTTGTACCTCCTGTAGGCTGGCATTCTGGAGGCAACCATCCAAGTGACTATGGATTTTATTTTTTCAACACACTAAGTGACATCCCATTTTTAAATATTGGGAGTGAAAATAGCTTTGTAAAGGTATCAGATTTCAGGCATGAGAAAATATTATTTTGTGGTTGTGGCTGATGGCCACTAACAAAGGCTGCACAACAGCATGGAGACAGATAACACTGTGAGATCAGCAACTGTTGCTTTCCAAAGCATGTTCTTGTGTGTAATGTACAGATGGGGGATGGGCACTATGTGACACAGCATGGAAAGGCTATGTGTTATCTTCCAAAAATACTGCATGAGGTGAAGCTGGGCTCCGACAAAATGAGGATTCCTAAGTGTGGAGGCACACTAAGACCAGGTGAGGATGTGTCTCCAGTCCCTATTCTGGATTTTCCTGAGGTGCTGAGGTATATCATTTTTTCTGTAGATTATTGAGAAGTTCATATGCCAGATGGTTAGCATTGTTTCTGATCACTGTGGAGGAACGTCTTAATGTAAGACTATGACAAAGCCAGAAGATGTTTGCTCTACAGTACAGAATGTATGTGATAAATGTAGAATTTCCTTCAAAGATATATGGAATACAGTTGCAGTTGACAAAGGTGCAGTGGCATGTGAGTGTAACTGGGGGTATGCAATGTAATCCTGTCAGCAAATGGACCCTACAATTGGGTTGTTTTACTATACCACATCTTGGTCCTGGTTTTGCCTATGTCAAAAAAAAATTTGTAACCTGTATAAACTCTTTCATAGGAGGAGTAACAAATACTGCACAGTATCAAAACAGGCTCATGGTCTATGATCCCAAGCAGGTGGGTATCTGTGTTGTATGCACTTCTCTCCTATCTTTTGTTTAAAACAGGTCTCTTATCAAATGCATGCTGTCACTTCTTAAGTTTAAAATGCTGTCCATTTGAGTTGATAGTGTTTTAAATTTACTTTGCACTGAAGGGGTTTTAACACAGTAATGGACAACCTGATTTTTATGTTTTTGATGTCCATACGTTTTAGAAACATTTTAGATTAAATGCTTAGAATCTTAGAATAAATGTATTTTAAGCTCCTCTACTTACCAGTATTTATTTTGTTTGTTCATTTGTTTGTAATCCAGCAGCCCTGAGCAGCATGTACTTAAAGCCAGTGTCACAAGGCTGCTTCTTATCTTTCACATTTCAGCTTTCAATTACATACACACAAGCTTTTTGTTTTCTTTCATTATTTTATATATATATATTCAGACTTTCAGAACTGCACTACCTGTCAGTGCCTTATTCTGCTGACTGCAAGGATGCCTATCATTTCATTACCCAACTATCTAAAATGTCTTTTAGGGATTATTTCATACATTATGTATTTGTTTTGATTAGGTTAGCATGGCTCAGTGACTGTTTCAGTGGGTTAGGGCATGGTTATGCCCTCTCACCAGTATTAGGAAATAGAAGTTCTAAGCTTGCAATCAGAGTTGCACAGCCTGGTTTACTCCTACATGGGAGTAAATTCTCTGATTACAGGATAGGGCCTTTGGTTGCTGTCTGTGGGTCCAAATTCTGCCAAGAGACACATTGCTGTGGCTCCTGCTGGCTTTTAAGGCGTAATACAAATGGGTGCTGAAGCAGAAAGCAGACCCTGACAGAGCTACCTCGTCCTTTATGAGGTACATTCAGATCATTGACTGCACAAGTGCCAATTCTCGCCCAAACCTCGGCACGCCGTAATTACAGGCAACAATCTCATTTTGCTTGTGAATGGGACACTCATTTAGCTCTTATCTCTCTGTCGCATGTCCTTTGCTGTGGCTTCTGCTGATGTGGCTTTGGAAGTTGCACCCCAAAATATCAGTGGCAACTCGAGTGCATGGTGCTGGTTGCAAGAAGCCCAGCCTGACTTATAAAGAGTTAAGGAGAAAGCGTGCGTTTGCCTCCTTCAAATGAGGCCTGCTTCATGTTTGTACACACATGCTCTTTTTAAAAATTCTGCTGGCATATTGTTTACGGTGGGTACTGGAAACCATCACATCTGCTTGCATCTCGCACAGAATCTCAATAACTCCATCATTCAGCGCTCGTGCTCGCTTCTGCGCGAGGCCTTTGTGGCAAGTCGATAATGCCTGCCATCTGCCACAGAGCACACAGCTACCTGCCAGCAAGCCGGCCGGGGTGACCTCTGCTTCCCCACCACTGATTAGCATGCACACACTGCCTTATTAGAAATGACCCCGCCAGGCCCCTCGCTTTCGCTGCCTTTGCAGCGTGCAGCGGCTCACCTGGCAGGCACCGCAGTGGAGGAACCTGAAGATATAATCAGGGGATGCAGGCAGGCTTTGCAAAGCAGATGGTGCCTATAGTCTCGTGTTAAGAGACTGGACTACTAATGCAAGCATTAATGCCTAATACTCAACTGTTACACATTGAAATGTATAGCTATATATTGCAGAGGTTAAAAGGCTGTGTTATTAGAGACTCTTGAGCTACCACAAGCACTAGCACGTGTAACACAAAGAATTTCCTCACAGATTTTAACTTCCTCCTTGTAGATAAATTAATCTTGTCGATTGCCAGGTTGTTGCTTCTGTAAGCATAGTAGAAGCAATTGCTTTCCTGCATTTAAAATACTGTGCTGTAATTGCTCTTCTTTTGTGTCCTCCCTCCACCCCACAAATAGTAGAATTCCTGAATATCGTTAACAGAAGGAAAAATATGCAAAAGGATTTTACTTTGTGAGTGCCTGCAAATAAAGGGTGAGCGTTAAACCAAGTGCACAAATCATTTAAGAAGATCCTTTAAGAAATTATTTTTCCCTGTTGCTTCACTCCCCAAGGATAAGACCAAATAAGCTTCTGAATAATGAAGGGTAGAAGAATCTCTCTTCTCTTTCAGAGCTGGTTGGTACAGACATGTTAGTGCCGTATACAAAAGAATCATCTAATAGTCTTGCTTAAGGAAGATTTGCTACTGAATTCTGCAGGAAAAGAAAAAAAAAAAAAAAAAACAAACAGGCTTTGAAGCCTCATCAGCTAAACAGAAAAACAGAGCAAGAAATAGCCTCATATTAATAACTTTAAATGTGAGAACTGTAAACCACATGTTAAAATTCTGTTATAGCTGGTGGATGTTGTAACCAACATGCATGCTTAACATAATGAATAACACAAGTATATACACCTTGAATCTCTAGCCATGGGTGAGGAGAACACCAGTAAATGCAGATGTCATTGTATTGCTAATAGAGGTATGACTTCAAGCAGTGCTGAGGCAAGTTCTGTCTTTTTCTTTGCAGAACAAGTGGTTAAGCCGTAGCCCAATGCTGCAGAGGAGAGTGTATCACTCCATGGCTGCAGTCCAAAGGAAACTCTATGTGCTAGGTGGGAATGACCTGGACTACAACAATGATCGGATCCTGGTTCGGCACATAGACTCCTACAGCATTGATGCTGACCAGTGGACACGATGCAGCTTCAACATGTTGACAGGCAAGTTGTACAAAAAGGAGAAAAATTGCCACTATTAAATTAAAACATAAGTCCTTTTCATGCCTTTGGTATATGGAACTCCACAATTTCACCACGGTTGCCTCTAGCTTCGGGGTCATTGTTGAGACACGAGAGTTTTGATTACTGTCCTGGCATTCATTGTTTAAGAAAACATTTGTTTTAGGATATTGCAGGCTACATTTTTAAGACAACACATATAATTAATTTGGAAAGCAAAAATATTATTACCAGTACTTATTTTTGATTCTCTAGAAGCTTGCATGCACTGGTAGATTTAGTTCCATGTTTGGTGTCTACAATAGGCAGATACATTTCTACCATATCATCATTTTTATCTTTTTCTGCTGACACACTAGATCAAGGCTTACACTCAAATCCATTAACTGTCACTTATTTCCAAACATCTTCATCTTTATACATTTCCAGAAAGGAGGAGTCTTTGTTGGAAATCTATCAAATCAAGGATGCATTGAGTAGCTTAGATAGCTGTGTCATCTGCAGAATTTCTTATTACGGTCATTAGGTGGAACTGTTCCAGTTTCAAATCACAATGTACTGCAACTCTCTGTCCCTGCCATACCATCCGCCGAATGTCACCACTGCCTGATGTATTACCACTTGAATCCCTGGTAGAGGCAGGCAAGCGACACATTCTCAGAGTATTCTTGGCACCAACAGTAGCTTTCCAGAAGAGAAGGGAGGCTGTAGTGAGCTGGGGGTGGCCTCTTCTCTTGTGTAACTGGTGATAGGAAGAGATGGAATGGCTTCAAGTTGCGCCAGAGAAGATTCAGGCTGGACGTTAGGAAATACTAACTTTTCTTTTCTGAAATATTTCTTTTCTGAAAGAGTGGTCAGGCACTGGAACGGGCTGCCCAGGGAGGTAATGGAGTTACTGATCCTGGAGGTGTTCAAGGAATGTTTACATGTTGTGCTGAGAGATGTGGTTTAGTGAGAAGTACTGATGGACTGGATGATCTTGTAGGTCTTTTCCAACCTTGGTGATTCTATCATTCTATGCTGCATTTCCAGGAAAGGCTGACATTAATGTTGGGGTGTTCTCTTCTGCAGCAGACTTGGAGCTCCCTTAGTAACAGTTTCGTCTGTCAAAATGTTTCAGCACAGACTGCTATCGGAATCCTAGAAATGAGCCTTCCTCACTTTTCATAATCTTTCATTCACTTCTGAGTTTTACCATTCAAAAGGATACAAAAGGAAATAGACTAGAAGCTCAGGACAACTGGGAACAACATGTCAGAGAAATAAATGCTTGACAAATAAGACAGTATCGTGGTGTCATTTTCCTTTTGGTAGATTTAAAAGATGTTATAGTGGATTTTTGTTCTTTAGGATATTGCATTGGGTTTGTTAATCTCTGCAATCTTCAGGATTGCTTGGTTTCTGAGTTAGATCATCAGAGTCCTTCATGGACACTAGGAAAAGATGCTTGGATCAAAAAGGAAGAATTTCACGCTGTCAAACAGAACTAGTTTATCATATTCATATTGCTCTCTGTTTAATTGATTTCTTCTATTTTGTGTTCATTTCCTTTCAAAATGACTGCCTTTGAATAAGACTCCTGACTTGTAACTTGCAAAAGTCCTGGCACTGGAGGCACCCTTGCTCTGGAGCTGACCCCGTGCCACCAAATGCTGTGAGCCAGCAGCCTCTCCCCAGATGTGAGCAGGTGGCTTGTTCCCACAGTCCACACCTGAGCTTTTCTCTGTGATTTCACAACTGGCAGAAGGTGTTGCACCACGTAGCGCAGATTATAAAGCTTTACTTATACTTCAGAACTTTCAGATTAGGAGAGGAGATTGCTGCTGTTGGAGTGAGTTTTCATAGCAACTCCTGCAGTTTTCCCTATTGTACCTGTGGCTGTAGTGGGGAAAGGGGTGAGTTCAGATCCTTCATCACGTCTGTGTTAAATGGATGATTGCGATGGTAGCTGGTAGCAGGCAGGGAGCTCACCCATCACCTATGAAATACAAGTGCACAGAAACCACTGAGAAGGCAGCAGATGGTCCCCTGCCCAGCCCCACTGTGCATCTGTGACACGACTCATCTGTTGTATTGCTCCTGCGGACAGCAGAGCACAGCCCTCATGTTTCACATCGATTGTTGCAAGTTGTCAACTCTGAAACTCAAGTTACTGCCAAGTGCATTTGCATCTTACGGCAGAACTCCAGCACTCAGTGTTAAAAGGGTTAATTAAACATTGGAAGTGTTTTCTATTCCTTTTTTTCCTTTAGGTCAAAATGAGTCTGGAGTTGCGGTCCACAATGGTAGAATATATTTAGTTGGCGGCTATTCAATTTGGACAAATGAGCCTCTGGCATGTATCCAGGTGAGTGATTTAGGTTTCTTTTAAAGTCTTTTCCAATAATTTTGCAAGGAGATGTTTTGCACAGAGGTTATTCAAAAAGGAAAATGCAGGTGAAGTGGAGAGATTAAGGATGTTTCTTAAGCAGCCCCGGAGCCTCTACCAACCTGAGAGGAAATGCAGATATTAAGAAATATTTCCGGGTTGGCAATTAAATATAATTATTTTAAGTAAGATACTCTTGGAAAACAGGGTTGAGGAATCTCTCCTTTAACAAGATTTGAGTAAAACAAATATTCTCAGTAAAAAAATATTCTCAGGTTACACAGCAGAGTTCAAAAGTAAAAGAGATGCAGAAATGGACAGTGAGATGTGGGCTAACATGTTTTCAGCCATTCGTGTGACGTTATTCCTCTCCAAGCTGTCTTTTAGAAGAGCAGCCAGAGTTAATGTGTCGTTCTTTGGCAAAGTTCAGTAAGCCTGCAACCTGCCCAAGTGCTTACTGCTTCAAAGCTTGAATGGAAGTTTTGATCCCTGCTGTAGGCAGTAGATTGTTCAGTAAACTCTTCTGCTCTCTCATCTTGTGTAACAGCAGCTTACCTGCAGATCCGTGTTCTTCAGATGTTCCCATACAGAAATTAGGAGTTCTTATCTTCCTGCAGTCTTCTGAGTGAAGCCAATCTGCATCGTGGCCATAGCTTTTCTGTAACTGCCGAGCTGGTCACACAGGAACTCTTGGTTCCATCTCTGTTTCTGCACTTTTGCTGATAAGCAATATTTTCATTAGCTTCCAACTGAACATTTTAGAATTTAACCTTCAAGCTGTCCCATAAGGATGGAAGTTAGACCCAGCAGAAGGGAATGTATCAGATGTTGAGCTGCTGATCTTATAATGAATGAGAGCAAGATAAACAGTTAAAATCTTACTCTTCTGATATTATCATTGAGTGTTACTAGGATGTCGGATACCATATCTAAAAATTTTCCTTGGAAAAAAACAACACGTAGGTTGGGGAACACTAGTTGAAGTACAGTTCTCTGAATGGAGTAATGAGCAGTACAGTGTCAAGGCAGTGGCCTTGCTTGTTTATAGTCAGTGGGTAGTTTGTAGTTTTGCACCTGGGTTTAAATACTGCTTAGGGACAGGTGATGATGAGCCTGAGATCTCACTTTCAAAATGGAAATTTGCCCATTTCCTTAAAATCGTGGTTGTGAGCTGGAAACTTGCCTGACACAGTCCCAGCTTTAATGGGAAAAGGAGAGTAAGGATGCTCTGGCAGAGCTGTTGGCACTGTGCCTGGCTTTCACCAATGAAATCAGCTCTTTTATCTTCAAATCCACAAAGTCTGAGTTTACTCTTGCTTTTGGAATAAAACCCATTTTTCTCCATACATCTTCATTGTCTTTAAGTCATTCATGTATTTAGTCTTTCCAGTTTCCCTTGCTCCAAGTTTAGAAATGAATCATGCTTTGTGACAACTGCTCAGCATTTTGGTGCTCTGCTCACATGGCTGCACTACCAAATGTCACTGTCTGCTGTGAAGTGGCTAAGCTAGGGTAAGAGTTGGGTGATAAGGACAGCAATAAATCAGCAGATCCCCAAGAGCAATCTAGAAGTGATCTGAAACTACATTTCTGCTGGAATTAGTAGTACACTCGTGCATTCTGTGCCAGCAAATTTATTTCAGACTACTTTTGTGATCCCAGAAATGTTTTCTATGCTTTGCCCTGCAGGTACTGGATGTCAGCAAGGAAGGGAAGGAAGAAGTTTTCTATGGGCCCACGCTGCCGTTTGCTTCCAATGGGATAGCAGCATGCTTTCTTCCAGCTCCCTATTTCACGTGCCCCAACCTTCAGACCCTGCAAGTGCCTCACCATAGAATGGGCACAATGTGAGATGAAGAACGTGTCGTCATCAACAGTGGCATGCGGAGGGCGAAAATCAAACCCCCTGTACGGAAGGGGTCTTTGGATCTGCAAAAAGAATCCACCCCCATGGGCTGCTGCTTTACTGTCACACATTTGTCTTAATGTCGGACCACGATAGGCAGGAAGGAGGCTACAAAACCCTTGGTATCTCTCCTCTGCCTCAGCTGCAGAGGTGTATACATGAGAGCATTTTGCATTTCTGGTGACTACTTGCTGCCTGTCTCTATATAATTCCATTATGCAACTCATAAGGCATTGTGATGCTCCTGGCTCCTCCCTGGGCTGCTATTCTTTGGAGTCTGCACTTTCTGTTGTTCACTAAGGGCACTTTCAAAGACGACAGGAAGTACTGTTTGTGTTGAAAAGATGGTATAATACTGTGGTAATTATGCAACTTACTTGATACCTTTGGCAAAAAGAATAACAAATGTGTTGACTTCCAATTCCAAACTCCATTGTTTACAGTTTCTCATTTAATTGTATTTCATTTTAAATTTAAATACTGTGAAGCAGATTAAAACAAAAATAAAAACCAAACAAGCCCTATAGTATCTGAAGAATACGTGAAAATTTGCAAAAGACAGAGAAGCTGAGGCTTCACAATTAAGTGCAAGTCTGAACCAAATATGTTTGTTTGAGAGTCTAAAAATCATGTGGGATGTCTTTTACCAAGGTCTGCTATCAAATAAATGTTACCTTCAGTCACGTGATCAATTCCTCCCGACATCTGCTGTCTTTTAATGGTGGAGAACAGCCTCTTTACTGTGTAATTAAAATATGCCATTTACTTAATATTTTTAATATTCAGTTTGTAAGGGGTCACCACATTTACAATTATCAACAAATGGTCTCATTTTGTCCAACATATGGTCCCACAAATCACTGGTCTCCAGAGGCTAAACAGCTGTATAACAATGTCAATATTTATTTATTCCTGGGGTTTTTATGGTGTGTCTCCCTTCCATACTCAGGCATATGCCACTTCACAATAAATACTCTAACCTGTTATATCTTGGCTTTGCTTGGCTCCTGCAGACCCTGTCTCTTATTTTCATCTTTTTTTTTTTTTTTTTTTTTTGCATATCTGACAGCAACTTTGATGTTTGTAAATATTAACTAAGCATATGATTAAATCTTTATTTATGCTTCACGGGCACCATGCACTTTTCTGCTTTACCTGCTGATCTGTTCCCTGCTCCTGTGCTATCTGAGCAGACCTGTGCAATTCCTGCTGACATTCACAAAAACACCAGCTGTGGAAAATGTCCCAGCAAGAGGCTGTGTGTGCTGGACAGGAATGGGTTGGCACTGCCTGGTGAGCAGCTCTTCCAGGCCAAACACATTTTCGAAGGGCCTGCTTAGCAGTACAGTGAGGTGAGCTCTATCGCTTTGTGCTATCTCAGTCTCCAGATGGGCAGGTAGTCACGGCATGTCACCTTGCTTTTTCCAGTAGTTTTCAGGTTATAAAGTTTTGTTTGTTTGTTTTGTTGGGTTTTCTTAGCAGCCTTTGGTTGCATAGAGCTAAGCTCCAGCTGCATGGTTTGTACAGACAAAACCTTGAAAGGAGATTGCAGTGAAAGGGTCAGCCTATGCTCCGCAGTAGCTAGTGACAGGGTGAGAGGTGATGGCCTCAAGTTGTGCCAGGGGAGGTTCAGGTTGAATAATAGAAAGAATTTCTTCCCTAAAAGAGTGGTGAGGCAGTGGCACAGGCCACCCAGGGAGATGGTGGAGTCACGCTCCCTGGTGGTGTTCAAGGAACATGTGGATGTGGCACTGAGGGACATGGTTATTGGGCATGGTGGGGGGGTCTTGGGGGTTGAACTATGTGATTTTAGCAGTCTCTGAAAGCCTTAATGATTCTATGGGCTGTGTGCGTGGCCCAGGCCTTGTTTCCAGTCACATGTGGCCCCAGGCCTGCCCCAGAGGGACTGTGCCAGGTGAGTGAGCAGCTTTCACGCTGTGCATAGCCACCAGCATGCTTCCAGACAAGGGAGCGTTGGTCATTTGGCCTGTCTAAGCTCCACCGTGATGCTTTTATTCCTAGGTCTTGTAGCCTCCCACAGCTGCAGCTCTGCATCCTGTCTGAGCCGTTCTTCCTGGAGCTGAGCCGGGGTCGCTGCCTCATGCAGTGCAGCGCGCTCGAGGGCTGCAAGGCGGGAGTGTGTGGCAGGAGGGTTGTTTGTCATGTTTGCTCTGCCCTTTAGACACTGCTACTGTTCTGGCTGTTATCACCAATTGTCTGCATTGGTGAATAGCGATTTTAAACAGCTGTGCAAGTGCACTGAATTAGTTAAGAGGAGCACATCCACTGAGCCTCGGGACAACACACATGCTCCTATTAGTGTCAGGATGCTGCTCTGGCTCTTAATCACCAGGCTCCAGTGATTACACAGAGGCCTTTCATTGCCATTCTGTGGCCAGGTTTTTTGCCTTGCTTTCCTATCTGGATCTTTCTGCTTTTGTTGCAGGACTATAGGCAGGTGCTGTGCTGCTCCTGATGTCAGAAAGAGCCACGCAGCCCTCGCAAAGCGAGCAAGTGGGCTGTGTGTGAGAAGCAAGAAGGGTGGCAGTGCAGGAGGTAGGTGGGGGCCCGGGCAGCCCCATGTAACTGCAGGGCCCTGGCCAGCAAAGGCTGCCGGAGGCCTCCAAACCTGCCTATCCCTGTGCTGCCTCTTCTGCACGGTGTCACTGTCTTCTCAAACTGCACCAGCTACAAGTTCCTATGCACAAGTGCCAAGACTACCTCTTCTACTTCCAGTTTTGTTTTTGGCAAACATAACCCTTTGAACCCAAGTACTCTCTCTGACCAGCGAGCAGTTTTGGTGTGTACCTCTGAGAAACCATTCAGCTCAGTGTTCCTGCAGAGCCTTGAGGATGCCCAGAATATCTCCACGCTGGATCATGCTGTTCCTGGAGTGAGACCGGCACAGTGTGAAAGCAGCTGCCAGCACCATCACTCGGGCTCCCATCTGGGTTGTTGTGCCAGGGAACGGAGTAGCTTCCAGCCAGCGGGAACTGGAGGTATCTTTGCAACTGTGTAATGCAGCAGCATTGTGAACTGTTGAGTCTGGATGCCAGTGCATTTCTGTGCATTTTCTTACATTTACTGATTAAATCTGCTCCCAGCTGCAGGCAGGCTTTTGGGACACAGGGTCTGGAGAGCTGTAAGGAAGAGCCTTTGCACTTCTGCACTCTTACTCCTGGTACCTCCTTTTGGGAGAGGGGGAGGGAAGAGGGGGGGTGTTTGTTGAGAGCAGGCTGAGCATGAGCCAGCAGTGTGCCCAGGTTGCCAAGAAGGCCAGTGGCATCCTGGCTTGTATCAGAAAGTGTGTTGCCAGTAGGAGAAGGGAGGTGATCATCCCCCTGTACTCAGCACTGGTGAGGCTGCACCTCGAGTACTGTGTTCAGTTTGGGGCCCCTTACTGCAAGAAAGACATTGAGGCCCTGGTGTGTGTTCACAGAAGGGTAATGAAGTGGTGAGCGGTCTGGAGCACAAGACTTACTTATGGGAAACAGCTGAGAGAACTGGCATTGTTCAGTCTGTAGAAGGCTCAAGGGTGACCTTATCGCTCTCTACAACTGCTTGAGAGGAGATTGTGATGAAGTAGGGATTGGCCTCTTCTGTGTAACTAGCGATAACACTAAAGAGAATGGCCTCAAGTTGCATCAGAGGAGGTTCAGTTTGGATATTAGGAAAAACTTCTCACAGAGAGTGATGAGACTCCTCCTCCAGGGAGGAGTCACCGTCCCTGGGGGTGAAGAACTGTGCAAGAACTGTGTGGATGTGGCACCAAGGGATGTGGTTAGTGGGCATGGTGGGGGTGGGCTGACGGTTTGACTTGGTGATCTCATGGTCTTTTCCAGCTTTAATGATTCTGTGATTCTGTGACATGTTACAGCAGCAGCAAGAGGATACCAGTACCAACAGCTTCCTCTGCCCCTTCAGACTCTGATGAGCCTTTCATATTCAAATGCTGTGCAAAGAAGCCAGTGTGTGTTGTGTGGCAGCATGCAGCCAGTCCGTGCATTACTGTGTTCAGAATCCTGGCATTAAGAGTTGTTGCTTACGATTTTAACTTAGCAGCTTTTAGAAGAGTGCCTGCCAGGATCATTCAAACTTTCGTAACTCTTTTCCTGAAGTTCTGCCATCTCTAGTTCCCTTCCCCCAAACCTGTGCAGACATTTAGTACATCAGTTGCAGAATCATGGAGAAGTAGATAATTGAATATTCACACATGCAGAAACAACACAGGCAGAATGTGGAACAATGTGGAAACAAGCACGGAAAGAGGCGGCATCTGTTTATTGAAAATTAGAATGTAGAATAAATTAAGAGGGCAAGGTTAAAACACTTCATCTGCAGTCAGGGTTCGTAGTGGAGGAAGACTGCATAAAGTTTAGCACAGAGATGTATAAAGGGCTTCTACAGTTTAATTATGATATTTCTGTGAAAGTATATATAATTTATAATGAAAAAATGCTTGTTACATGGATTTTTTCCCCTTTAAAATGTGTCCTTGGAAAAAAAAAAAAGAAAAAAAAAAGCTTAGTTTCTGCGAAATTAAAGTACTTAAAATGTTAACTCTTACCTGGGTAGATTAGATTACGTTGCAACATTTGGAAGTATTGAAAAACACATCATTTTCTTCTTTTAGCAGTAATTGAAAGCTGAGCTGGTTTTTCTACCAGTGCAATACAGATGAAGTTGGCCCTTTATGAAATCAGTGTATTTAGCAGACTGGGACTTCTGACACCTGTTTAGGTGATGTTCAGGAAAGGCTGCGCGTCCGAGGTCAGCCCAGATGGACTGAATAATGCATTGGATTGGATCAGATAATGGATTGGATTGTGACATGGAGTTACTCTGCTGGCATTTCCAAAGGTCTGCAAAGAGACACACCTGTGGTGCAGGACTTGGGTTGGCGGTGGTTTTGTTACACGTATCTTTAGGTTTCACATATTGAGTCTACAGAAGGGTTACCCCTTCCAAGCTGCTCACGCAGACAAAAGCCATATCCATAAGTCATTCATCATAAACCAAGCCTAATTATGCTATGACATACTGACACCGCATCAGATTTCTAATCTTCAACATAATTTTATAACCATTGCTAACAGATGGGCCGATTACACTGAATTTGTGTTTTAAGTAATAGTTTAATCATATTTTATAATTTTTAACTGAAAATACCCATGCATACATAATTTTCCAAAGCTATTGAAAGGAGCAAAAACAGAGCGCAATAAAACCTCTTTTCTGTTTCCTGAGGGAAATGCACTGCATTTAGGTGGACAGTTATAGGAGTTCCTTAAATGACTCCTTAAGTAGTGTCTGCTCTTGGTAGCTCCTCTTCTGTGCAATTATAGCAGATTCGCAGAAGCTTTTTCTTTGCACAGATCTGCTGCTCTATTCCAGCATAAAAGGCGTAAATGTTTCTATTTCAGAGGCTCTTTTATTGAAACAAGTTCCTTCCCCCCACTATTTTATTTTTTGTCATTGAAAATGAAAGCAAGGAGTAATTTAAATTATCACATTCCTTCTCTTTAATAACAATAAAAATGGGAAATTCTTATAAAATAGACGGGCAGCTTTCCAGTGGGACTGCTGGAAATTAGATGTGAATTTTGAACAGAAGGCTTCTTTCTCCCTCCTCTCCTTATTTTTCAGTTATTTTAGGGTCAGTAAAGGAAAGAGAAACCAGACTTCCGTTTCCTTGCTGTTGTTTGAGATGGGCTGGACATCTGCTTCACATCACAAGGGGGCAGAGGTGATCTGAATTCTGAATTCTGTAATATTGAATATAGAAAAATACTTTCTATTCAGCTATCCAATCTCATATACTGCAAAACTGAAAGGGCATAGTTGTCCTCTGGCCCATGAGATCAGTAGAGAAAATGCCCACAAGTTTCATGGCTGCTGTACTTCAGAGAGGTCTCCTGTCAATGCCATTTGCACTTCTAAAACAAAGGAGACGTTGGGCATGGACCATGAGAGTTTTTGGAGAAGAAATGGCTCATTGAGATTTGATATTTTGTTAAAGCACCATTGAAGTATGGTGAACCTTAAATGATTGTAATTAATGTTCAAAATACTTAATATCATCAACTTTTCATATAAAAAAGCAGAGCAGGACTGAATTGTTGTTAAAGTAGAGTTGTTATTAGCAACTCTAACTAAAGCTTCGATAATACTCTTGCTCCATGCCTACGAGGCCACAAAAGCTTGAAAGATTTGTGTAAAAGCAGCAGAACTGCAGTGGCATCTGTCTGTCTAAACACGAGAGGCTCAATGAATTACTCTTGAACTGTTTGGAAGTGGATCATTTTTAAGGCCCCTTCCAAATCAAGTCACTCTATGATTCTATGACCTGTATTGCTTAGGGGAGAGCTGATCATCCTGCAAATGATATCTGCCCAATTAGTGGAAGTGTCTGATAACCCACTGCTCTTGAGAAACAAAGAATCCAGAAATTAATGCAGGGCTAAGCAATGATGCATCTACATCCTATAGTCTGCAGAGGATTTCTTTTCTGATGCTTCTGGGTTTTTCCCTGCACAGCGTTGAAGACAGACATCTGAAAGTGCCTCTCCACTGAATGCAAAGAAATGAAGATCTCATCAGTGAGTTGAGGCTGGTATATGACTTGCTAGTAATGCCAGCAGTGCCTGCTCGGGTCCTGCACAAATCCAATACACTTGCAAACCACCCTTACACACTGGTAGGAAAACTACTGAGGAGCAAGAAGTGTAAATATGTTGAACATTAGGGATATCACTGAGGGATAAAAATGTTTCTCAGCTTCTCACCAAGTTGCACCACACTGAAGAATCTGCTGGCTACACCTTGAGGTGACGTTGTCAGCTGCTGCTGAACCAAGCTCTGTGCCACCAGGATATTGCTCCCTGGCAGACCTAACAGGAGAGTTGATTATGCTTTTACACTCTTCCTATTCTGCACACAAGGTCCAACACTGATGTGTCAGAACAGGGCCACCCATCTCCACCTTTGCACAAACCACCATGGAGACAAGTCTTTGGTGGAGGGAGATGAAAGCGAGCTTGGCAGGAGATGAGTTCCATTCCCCTGCCAGAGAGTAAGGATACTGCTCACCAGGAGCTGGAAACCTGTTCAGATGCCCACTTCAGTTGATTTGCAGCAAGGCTCTGTCTTACTGCTTCATACCAAGAATTGAACCTTGCATCTATACACAGATAAACTGCTCCTGTGAGTGGTAGAGCTCATGTAGAAGCTTTCCAAGATTTACTGCTGTAGTCTAAGCAGTCCCCCATGATTGTACAAGGAAGGTAAATTTTTCTAACTGTTTTCAAACCAAACTGTTCATACTCAAAATCATTAAATGCTTCTCTATTAAGGTAATTTAGGAGACAACATTATTTAAACTTTTCTATATAAGACATATGTATTATAGAAACATTATAATACATAGTCTTCTATATGATTTATTTTAGCTCATAGTGGTTTTCAGTCTTTAGTTTTCTATACTGTACTTGCATTTAGCACTTTCCTCTTTTTTTTTTCTAACTGATTTTGGACTGCTCTTCTGTTGTATACGTGGTAGGTCAGTCCAGACTAATACCCTGCGAGCCTTTATCTGATTAATATTATCAAACCTGTCAGTCACATCTGCAACTGTCCATACCACATAATTAGGCCCAACCAAATTGCCCATTTGGCAGTGGGTGATGAATATGATGCAAAATGCTTTATTTCTGTTCACATTAACTTTTTGACAGAGAAGGATGATAATTTCCAAACTGCTTGAATTAGTTTCTTGTGCAGTAAGAACTGTCATACATTTGCATAAAGCTCTGTTGCTTTTTCAGAAACTTCCAACTACTGCAGACAGTATTAAATATACCCTATAACAAATCATTTAATGGTGTGTTTAGTAGATTGTTAATCTGCTCTATCCTTTATAAGTCAATGGTTTTACTTTTCAGGAAATATTACTACAAGTCAGACATCTGCTCTGTAATCTGGGTGGCAGGGCTCAGATTTCAAAGACATCTCTTAATCTCACTCAGAGGTGGCTTTTTTTTGTAGTTTTTATTTATTTATTTTAAAAGCTTTTTAGAAGCACAATTCTCGTGAGATGAATCAAACTCCTCCCAACTTACAAGAACCTACAATGCGAGTTCAATAAGTCACTTTCATAATGAAAAGAACCTCCATGTTCTGAGCTATTAAATAGCTGTAAAGAGGCTTTTAGTTAACTGTGCTATCTGAAGTAAGGATAGCTGATTTAGGGAAGAAGACTATCTGATCTGACTGGATAAGATTACTGTAACAAAAGTGAAGCTGCTCTGAACAACATCTTAGGGATTTCTGTGGAGTCTAAGACACTAAAATAATTTTTCTTTCACATTAATATTATGAAAGTGAAATCTGAATAACTTTAAAAGTGAACAGCCTCTTTACCAGTGTTAATATGAATGGCAAATGACAGGAACTTACTGTTCCAAGAGTTCTTCCAGTAGCTGTGTAAACACAGGTTATTGTGGGAAGTGAAGCATTGGAATTCCATAGGCATTAGTGAAAGATTCCCAAAAACTTGCTTTGGAAAAAAAAAATGTAAAAAAGTTACAGAGCTGGACCTATCCTGGAAAGACCCAAGGGATAATCCCAAATATTTGGCAAATCTGGCTTTCCAGGCAAACAGAAGTTTGCCTATGGTCAGATGAAATACATTTCCCAAATGAACACTTCCTTCAGAATCCCATCTGCGCTCACTTCTTCAACTATTTACACCTAGTATAATTTTAGATATGGCTAATCAACACTGTCATAACTAAGAAATAAAATTATGGGATTGCTGTAAATTTTGGGTTAATTTTGACAACAGTAAAGAAGAGGACAAGAAATCTGAACTTTTTTTCTTTTATTACCCACAAACATAACACAAAAGATTACACACTGGAAACTGAAAGACTTTTAAATAATATGGAAGGTTAAGACAGCTATGTACATTTTGTGCAACATACCAGAAGCCTTTATTTACATATGATATCTCTGCCATACCGGCCCACATGCAGGTGGTGCCTGCATATTGCAAATTCAGCGCTACAGAAAAGTTTCTCTTGTTCTAAAATAATAAATTAGAAGTTACAAAGTTAGAACTTTCTTATGAACATTCTGAATAGGGTTTCCAAAGTACAATGTTAAGAGGGTCAGCACTCAGTGTGAATTGAACTTTCTGAAATTATTATGTATATGTGCTTATTTTTAAATCCCGCTTTGTACGGTGCAATCCAGGCTATGCTTACATAGACAATTCATTTGCCATATCTTTCTATCACTGTACAACAGTATATTAAGAGTTACACTTCGGATGCATGACAATATTCAAATACCACAGAAAACATTAAAATAAATACATAGAACCTGGCTAGTGTGTTGTACATAGCAGATTTATGCACCAACAGTGTTGGAACATTGAAGAGGAAAGGATGATCACCAGCAACTGCTAACCTGCCTCATTTTCCAGTTTTTGTATCTCATTTTGTCCAGCCTCTGAGAGGTGAGTCAAGAGCCTTTTGTAGGCTTCCCTGTTGAAAAACAGAAGAATGTAACATTACTTAAACAATTTCACACATTCCAGCAGTAAAGTATATAATTCCCAAACACACTGGATTACTAACCCATAATAACTTCTTTCCTTACCTATTCACAGCTTTGTTTGCTGTGACTTTTTAGCATGGCCAAGTTGGAAGAAAGAGAATAGCACAGTTTGCACGACAGTGTTGCAACAATGCTTAGACGTCTCTTTTACTTGGTAAACTACAAAAAACTATACATCATTGAAAGTAGTATGAAAATGCTGCGTACGATAGTCCTTCAGTCTGATTGAGTGTTAACTCCTCTAAATAAAAGCAAATGCATTTATGAGAAAAAGCCAATAAAAAAAGTGAATAATACACTTGTAGGTGACTTACATGTTTTTCATTAAATGGAAGGTGAATACTCCTTGAGTAAATCCTTCATGGCTCCTGAGTTACATTCTTACACAACTCTGTTTTCTTGTTGGTGCTATTTTTGTTGATGGTTTTGTGGGTTTTTTTTCCCCCATAACTCAGGCTTTGCCAAAGTTTACTTCAAAACTTCTCCAGCCTGAGGTGTGACCAGCACCTACTCTTTGAGGGGTCTCAGAATGTGCACTAATGCATACACTGAAACCACTTCCAGGCTTTGACTCTCAAGCCCTGCACTCCTGTTAGGAGACCTAACAGAAGGAGCGCTTTTGGCCTCCATGCCACACTGTGTGGAGCTTTTTGGGTTTTTGTAACAACGTTCATATGGTTGCTGAAAGTTCAGTGCTGCCATCTGTGCTGAGTTGCTTTCCTCAGTTCCCATTGCTTCCTAAGGCTAAATGGATTCACAAGTGAAATATTTCTGTCCTAGGTTCTCTGGGGGCGAATGGAGAAAGTGTGATTTTGTTGTGCCTATCAGAGAGGAGACCAGCCTGTTCTGATTACCCACAATTCTCATAAATTTATATTATGAGAGAACTCTTGAAATTGAACCATGGGTTCAATTTCCCAAACATCTCAGATCATACCTGATTTTGCTGTAATGTTGCATATAAAACATAACATGTTTTCTAGAAAAGGGACTTATAGGAATATTCTTTGGGCAGTAGTTTTGTTTTTTTTTTTCCCCTCAATTTTACAACACACAGTGTAGTGTGCAGGCTGGCTTAAATTGTATGTAGATTTGTAGCCCTGATATCACAATTTCTCTGAAAATACTTAGCAGATGTAGATGGCCTAAAACCATGAAAGGAGATTTTGGCTGACCACTTAAAAATCAATCATTTTTGATTATCTGTTCTGCTGCCTTACATTGCTTGTTTTCAAGAGATCATACCTCTACTCTTCGCTGTCAAAAAGTGGTATTAAATAGAAAAAAGCCTCAAACCTTTGTGCTGCATTTCTTCCAAGACCTTGTTTGTACTCTGAATCCTTCAGAGACTGCGTCAGCGTGGGAATCAGGCTGGTAACTAATGTCTGATCCAAGACTGCCACTGTTTCTAGAATGCTGAACACCCGGTGATCATACACTGCAGTGTAGTCCTGGATAAAGTGCCTGAGGGGGACACAGAGGCATTTAATGCAAGGTCAGAACTAGATGCAGAGAACATGCCAAGAACAACTGAAGAAGCTGATCAGAACAAGCAAACTGGTTGCATGGAAGCGATCGTATTGTTACAGTGAAATACTCTATATGCAATTCCTTCTACAAACAAAGCCATGCTTTTGAAGGCTAATGCTAAGAAAAAATACACATTTATTTTCAAGTGAATCAGCAGATTCTGCTGCTGTTTTACCAGAGCTGACTTGTTCCAGAGTACTTTAGTTTGTAATGCATCTGTATGAATGGAAAACATGGAAAACTGAAACATGGAGTTATTATTTAACCAAAAAGTCCAGCAAAACAAGATATCTAGATTAAAGTCTGCAGAAACAACATCAGCATTTCTTATAAAGTTACAATGGATCTTGGACAAGGCAGACCATCAGATGGAAGTGCTTCCATTTGTCTATTTGAGGGTTTGAGGAATTTAATGATCACAGATTACATCTAACTGGGAAGTTACACCCTAGGAGTGAAACATCCATGAAAGTGATACAGCCCACATGGAGACATCAGCAAATTGCTCAGGGGATTTCATTTTAACATTATCCAATACAGCAGCAGTGTTTAGGTTTGCAAAATGTCTTTGGTCTTAGCTCCTACATCTCTTCTACTGGATCCACATGAAAAAGAGGATTCATTTTGCTGAGGTATGGAATAAGTAAAATTGACATTACATTAATCTATTCATTTGTCAGAGAAACAAATAAATGAATTTGTTGGACAAGGATATGATCTTTGTTATATACACTTCAAATTAGGCATGCCCACAGCACGTTACACAACAGCACTACTTATATGGAGATTTTCCCACTGCAACAGCAATGTAGCTTTCTATTATAGTCCTTTCAAAACAGTACCTAATCCATGAAAAAGCAGATATGTTTCTCTGTTTTTTTGCTCTGGCTTTTTGGCAAAGTTATGTTTAAAACTAGTGCCAAAAGAAACGTAATTTAAGTACCATAAACAAGTGACAATGCAGTATGTTAAAGATAATTAGTTGTTTTTAAAAAAACATATTTGCTGTCAATTGGATTGCAGTAGCTTCACTGCCAATTGGCATATTTTCTCATTACCTAAATACAGAAGTCAGCTGAGTGGCATGTTCTCCTCCTGACCTTGCTTGGCAGCCTTGTACCATGTACTGCACAATGACTGTAGATATTTTTTTAACTGCAAAAGAAAAATCACAAGATTCACACAGAGCTCTTGAACTGACCATCTGGAGAATGTCTTTCATGAAGACTACAATTTTTAAATGAGAAAATAATGGGTTTTATCTTACTTTGATGCACGTAAAATGACAGAGTAGTTAGCTAGAATGGCTATAAGAACAGCATGAATTTCAAATTTATGCAAAGTCCAGTTTTCAACACCATTATCTTTTAAACATACGGATTTTTAAGTACAGTACTGTCTCCTTAAGTCAGAACAGAGACACACGCTCTTAATGGACATAAATTTAAATAAAAAAATCAATTTTGTTTTTATTCTTTAATTGTTCCTAAATTTGAGTCTTGGCATTATAACCTGCTCAAAGCTATACAGATCTACTCCTTTCAATATGTGTTCTCTCTCTTCTTTCAGTAAGTGTTCTGAATTCCACTCTTTTGTGTATTTTCAAACAACAGCAAAGGAGCCCACTGTTTTCTTCCATTTATATCTTCCAAATGGATATTCTAGTTGCCAGATAAAGCTCTTCCTTTATAACAGTGGAACTGAGCTGCAACTTCTCTACAAGGGTATGGTGGAGTCCTGTGAGTTGGTGGCTGCAGAATCACAGGACATTTGGTTCATTCTGCTCCAGCTTCAGACAGCCGTGGCTACAGTGGCAGAAGGCGAAACAAAGGTGTGTGCTGATTCAGCAAATCTCCTGAATTTATCTTGTCCCTGAAGCTTTTACAGAAAAGCATCAAAAATTGCTTTATTAGTCAAAATTCCCAGGAGAAGTCATAGGTTAATCTCCACTGTTCCTAATACCTTTTCTGGTAGCAAGGACTGGACATTTTTTGGCACATTCACATTCTTTATATAACTATGAGGTGAACTAAGTATTTTTAAGAAGCTAAAAATATAGAAGTATAACTACCAAGTAGAACAGGTTAAAAGAAGAAAAAAAAAAGGGGGTCAAAGATCCCTTCAAAAATGGATTAAGTATAGCATGTTGCTTTCTGATGTCTCTAAGGGGAGAACATACACTAGTTTTATTTGGTCTAAAATCTTTAGGTGCAAGAAAACTTCCACTGTTACAAGTCTGGAAGAAATGAGATGGGAGTGATGGGAAACACTTCCAATTAAGGATCAACTTGTCAGGAATCCATCAGAGCACTTGAGTCAGAGAGAAATTCCTGTCTCAGAGAACAAATTATTTAATGAACAAAGCTTGTCCACTTTATCTGGCTAATGCGTCAATCAAACAAACAGACAAAAAATACAGGAACAGATTGTACACTGGGATGAAAGATGCTCAGCAGTATGAAAACCTTACAGGTGTAAAGAGATGTATTTAAAGCAAACAAGTAGCTCACCTTGTGGCTCGTTAACCAATACCATGCACTTCAACACAGCTGGGAGAACCAGTTCAATGTCACACAGTTCACTGGTCTGGGTTCTCTGAAGTACTTCAAGAATGAAAGCAAGAACTGAGGCCAAGCGAGGAGGTGGAGCACTACCTTTGAACTGCATGTAGTTTTCACTGGGAAGACAAATCAAAATAAAGCCTGAGATATGTTGTTGTTTTTTTCCTCCATTCAATGCAAGCATCATATAATTGGAAATAATATTGTGATATTTCAGCAGAAGGCCTATTACATAGATTTCTATCTTTATTTAGACTCAGGTAATGGCTTCTATTTATCTTAGTCTTAGAAATGGCTCCCAATTTATCAGGACAGTGATGTCTTCCGACTCCTCTGTTGAGGGAAGTGAAAAATAGCAGTCATAATTATAGTTAAAAAGCCAAATGTGACTATAAAAGTTAAGATATAAAGAAAGCAGCATAAAATAACAACAAAAGGAGCTTAGATTCCGATACTCTGAAATAACATTCAAAATACAACCGCTGTTCAATTACCTTATCTAGTTTTATGTGTTATCGTCTACTCACAATTCAAACTTGTGGTAAGAGCTCTGTTGTTATACTGGCACTGTTATTTTTGTAAAACAGTATAATGAGATGGGACAGAATGTCTGATTTTGCTCCATCAGAATTAACACAATCATCTCTGGTACAAAATTTGTTGCAGAGATTAAGGTAATGTGCAAATCTGCATCAAGAACAAATATTAATACTACACACAACAGAGCTGTCCCAGTTGTAATTATTTCATCTGTTTTTTGTTGTTGTTTTTTTTTTTTACCCCAAAAGGATGAAAGATTGAATCACCATTGATCTGACATTACAGATGACTGTACTGAAATCTAAAGACAACTACTGAAATTGGAACATCCAGAAGAGAAAAGTGGAGATAAAATATACAGAACATCAATTCAAAAAAAGTACTCCCAGAACCTGCAAAATGACTTTTCAATACGCAATAGTAGTTACCATTAGCTACTCATACAAGGCATGCTCATTTGCTGTGCAGTGCTTTAATTAAAAGCTGCTATACCTCTTAAAAACTTAATAAAGCATACTTATACAACTTTGTTTACACTTTAAAATAAAAATGTTTCCATATTCCCTGCACCATGTGGTTTTAACTCACTTTAACATTAGCATCTCTAAAATCTTCTGTTCCATTAATTTACTATGAAAACTGCACACTATTTTTTGGGGGTGGTATTCTTCACAAAAATGATTATCTGACCTGGGTAATATATTTCTCTGGTTCAATTTCCTGTGCGCAACAGCAAGATATTCATTAGCTTCTGTATGTCAAAAAGGCTAGCAAACTCTGTATGCACTTATGTATAGATCTAGTGACTGCCTCCTGACCACCACACAGTTTATAAATCAGACTAAGATATTCTTCCCAGATCACTAAGAAATGTTTCAAGTTTTACAAGGCACCAAATGCCATTACACATTCAGAATTTTCTTTCCACAATAAGGCTTAAAATTCACACATCTATGCACACATTCACAAATGATTTTATTAAGATAAGAGAGTTTGAGTATTCATAAGCTAAAAAAAAGAATGAAGACTGAAATTTTAACTCACTCCCTTTATATGTTATAATATAGGCTTTACCTAAAGCACTATCTACTGTATCTACCTGAAATCATCACTAATATTCTTTCAATGAATGTGTATACTCACTCTTTAATAAAGAAAAGTACAATTACCTTAGATGTAAGCAACCACCTTTTATTTGAAGGAGATTAATTTTTTTCCCAACATGGACAAAGAACTGCAGATCATAGCTCTCCATCTCCCTCTTTCCATACCCCAAATTTTCTATTTCTCCTGATAGCTGGCACATCTATGTATATCCTGATATGTACAACAGCATCTAGTCCTCCCTTTCACGGGCAGCTGTTACAGCTATGGTTCTGTGATCCTAAACACAGCCTGAGACACATCCATAGGATGATATGTATTGGAGTGCTTGCTTTTTATGTGGCTATATGATGTATTATTTTTATTATAGTCCAGGACCTCCATCCTCAATGACTTTCTCACCAGTCTCCAGATCGTCTCAGTTTTACTTTCCTGCTCTATATTCTATGCCTTTTCTTATCTTCCTGTCCAACATACAGACTCTTCCTACAGCCTGACTATCAGTTACTGAGATGAGAACAGTGACATTCTCTTCTTCATTAGCTGTTTGTGAAATCTGAATAAGCAATGCTTTGTTCAACACTGGATCTTACTTTATGACATGCAGAGTGGTCTTTCGTAGACGGAGCGCCTGAGGGACTGTAATGGAACTACATAGAGCAGTCAACATAGGATGCTGCCCAGTTGCAAGTGCAGTTGGTGAAGAAGGGAGAAATCGTCCAAAATACTGTTGAACAATGCTCCCAAGCAGTTGATTTAAATAGGCCCCCTGAGCTTGGGACTGACAGCATATAAAGGACAGGCCCTGTAAAAGATAAAAAAGGGAGAAGGAAATTGAATAACTCACTATTGAACAAATTTAAGAACAATAGGCTAAATACTCATTACACACGCTATAAACTACTGCTGCACAAATAACTACTGCATGACAAAGAAGTATCAACAATTTGCTGCACCTGTCAACAAACCATCAAGTCTATGGTTAAAGACAGAATAGCACAAGGCTTACAAAGAAGAGAAAAATCTTATACTGGACTAACTGATATACTTGTAAGATAATCTTAATACCAACATGATCTTCCTTTCAAATCAGAAGTAAAACATTAGCTTTTCATGCCAGGGCTCAGTGCCTAAAAACTTCTTTTTCACTTATGTACTTGGTCTAATGAAGCTAGAATAGTGGTCTGACAAAAATTTTGCTCATAGTGTGAACAGATTAGAGTAAATAAAGCACCATTTTTGAGGGAATTATTATTATTTTAAATTCATTTAGACAAAGCTAAAACTACTGCTACTTATCCAATATAATCTACATTGATGCAGAAAAATCTAGGAAAGTAGAAACTTGCCTAGAAAGTGACTACATAAACACTACCTATAGTTACACCGCATATATATGTAGATGTTACACCTGTGGGAAAATAAGTATTTCTTTTAGTGGTAAAAGCGTCGATGAGAAAAATTTAAGAATTTACTCCCCGTTCCTTGGGTTACTGAAAGGAGGAAGAAGAACGAATCACAAAGGGAAGGAAAAGAAAAAAAGCAGCCCAGATATTCCCTATGACAAGGGCCTCAGTAAGCAGTACAAATAGAAGTCTCTTCAGAATTCAGTTTTCACAGTAGTTTTTCCCAACAAGAATAACACCACAAAAGAAGTCCAAGCACAGAGATCATTATAAAGCAACTTCAACAGTACTTCAAGCCACCATTAGCATCACATACAAGAAATGTTGGATGTCAGTGAATGAGGTGCTTCAGGACCTGCCTGAAGATTTGCTGTAGGCAGCCCTCCTGAACACAGACATCCAGCAAGCGTTCAACTTCACAGGTCTCTGGAGTTACTTGGAAACTCTGGTACAACCCATTGATAAATGCCACATTCCCCAAACCAGGGAATAAGCAGTTCAGATGCTCTCAGTTGTTTGCTTTACTACAGTAAAATTTTTTTTTAGTAAAAGACAATTGCTGCTATATCAGAATTTATCAGAATTCTTAAGATGACTCTGCTTGGCAAGCAGAAGGCAAGCAGAAAGACTGCTAGTGATCATTTAGTTTGTAAGTGTGAGTGTTTGGCATTCCCAGCGAGATGTTGCAGCAGGCATAATGAAGAATTGCCTACACTTTCTCTCGTCCAGCTCTCTCAAAAAAGAAAATCATTCCATAAACTGAACTGGCACTCTTCAGTCTCTAGAGTATTTCAACACTAAAAAAAACCACGTGAGAATCTATCTGATAGAAAGTACACAAAGAACATCATGACCTTACAGAGGACACCTGAAATAATGTGTAGAGAATGCAACACCTGTGAAGAACTAGTAATTCTAATCACTGAAATAAGACAATTTTCAAACTGAGAAACAACAAATCCTACGTAGTATCACAAAAAAAGGAAAAAAACAGTTGTTATTAAATAAGTTACTCTTCTTATAAAAATGATCCTAATGATATTTCACCTATAAGCAAGAAATACTAGAATTGAGATCTCTGAAGGCACAGATTAATTTCTGCATCTCTTGTAATAGTCTCATTTGACGATAGATCAATAAGTCTAGACTGATCATTCATAAAAGCATTTTCATTTTTGAGCTGAAGTAAACTGATTCTTTCTTTTTTTTTTTTTTTTAGTTGTAGGAGGGGAACAAAAGTAATCTGAAAAAGAAGGGAAGAATTGAATTTAATAACACCCTGCCACAAGCATTATCAAAGATACTCGTTTGCCAGAGAGAAAATAAAAGGATGGAAGTTGCTTGACACTTTTTTTCTTAATCACGTGATGAGGATAAAGAGTGCCCTTGATACTCAATAAGGACAACTGTTGATGGAAATCCTCTTCATCATGACCCTTTTTGGTGGGTCAGGCAGAGATGCTGCCTCTTAAAAAAACATAATTTTTAAAACCATGTAGTAATACCAACATCTCTTCTCAGTAAGGAGGAGTCTCATTTTTTTTCTTCCCCATGCAGCACAGCAGAAGTTACAAGTTTAGCACTAAACTGTTCCAAGATAGAAATTCTGTCTTCTAAATTAAAACAATGAGAAAAATCACCGATTTTGTGGGTAGCCAGAGCTCCCCTTGTCCAAAATACACACCCCTATACGCTTAAAAAAAAAAAAAAAAATCACGAATCAGCCTCTACGTATTAGAGAACATTTACAGCACCAAACCTCTTCAGGCAAGAATCATCAGATGGTAGGCACCCACACTTCTATTGTTCACTGGAAATTTCCGTAGATGAACTTGGATTTCTCTTTTGGACTTGAAAGCTCACTGACTTTAGCTTAATATTATGCTGCTTATTTTGGGACCCTCCTTTTTCTTACAAAGCCTAGAGAGCAGCAGACCTACACAAGGCTTAACACCACCGTATCCCAAGTGGCACCAGGGATAAACTACCAATGTTGCATGGTTGCTGTGAGTACAATGGCAAACTACCCTAGGCAGCATTGGTCAAGGGTGTAATTACAAGGAGGTCACAGAGTACTCTCTTCTTTTAAATCCCACTAGTAATTAACAGAGATGAAGGAAGCTACTGTTCATATAACAGAGGAAAGAAACACATGTTACTGGACTGCAATCCTGGACCAGAGATCTGAAAATAATCACATCAGACCCTTAGGACAATCCCTAGAAAGCAGATGGACATTAAAGAGTTGAGAGCACTTCTCTCCCTCTTTTTTTTTTTTTTTAATTAACTGTTTTTTAGTTGTCTTCTGAGATTAAAGAAAGAAAAACAACAAAAACAAAACCCCACCAAAAACCAAAGACATTTGAAGAGGAGTAGAGGAGCATGACAACATCTGCTCCTCATTTCAACAGAAAGGCAACCGATTCCTGTGTATGCTCACTGCAGGAACCTTTTGTAGCCAGAGCTGCCTCTCTTCTGATTTATCCATATATCTGTAAATCACCTGTGGAGAGCGAAGAACCGATTAGTATGGATTACTGGAACTATTCACTGCAGAAATGCCAAGCTACCTAATGATGACTTATAATATCAGTCCTGCTGTTGGAATAAATCTGCTGTTCACCAATTAATGTTGTACAATTCCTATTAAACACATACTGTAATTCACAAGATGTATTAATAAGCTTGCTCAAATATCAGACCACAGATGTGGCTTGCAGGAGGGCTTTTAAAGTCTGAACTCTGACAAATGCTGAGCCTGCACAGGCCCATTAAAATCACTGGAAAATGTATGTGCCAAGCACTACTTAAAATGAAGATCTTTTACCACTCTTCTGTATACAGATAGAAGTAAACCATCTTCTGTATTTGGACAGGATTAACACTAATAAATCTAGCTTGTTATTATGTATATTATGCTTATTACATGCACCTACACCATAATCTGCAAGATGTATTTAAACTATTATTTCTTCTCTAGAATAAGTTTTATGCTCCAGTTATTTCCCACATTACTGGTAAACGTGTCAAAACTCCTCCAAAGCATTCTCCAAGAAATCCATCAAAGATATTTTGAGTAATATGTTTCAACAGCCTACTATCACACAAATCAACTGTTTGTTTGTTTTGTATAAACAAAGGCAAAATACCACATGATAGATTTTATATGCCTCATTATCACACAATTACAAATAGTCTCATAAAATTATGAAGTAATTGCTCATTCTTGTTCTTCCATGTTTTTCTTTTTGAAATTTTTCACTTAAACAACTCCAAAGATAATTTTGATTTTATGTCCCAATCTCATCTATTGGGAAGCATCTCTGCCTATGTAGGGTTGGGAGGAGAACTAAATAAACTTGGTCTTTAGAGGTCCTTTCCAACTCAAATCATTCTGTGATTCTATGAAAATCTTTTCTAGGTCATAAAATATTATCAAAACAGATGGTGCACAGTGAAATAATAAATATCGATCTAGTAGCCCTATAGGCAAAAACAAACAAACAAAAATCCCCCCCAAAAACAGTTTAAAAGAGAATTGGGACTCTTGCACTAGAATACTGCTTTCCACCTCCATGAATGGGCACTGACCACAGGGTAGCCTCTCAAGGACAGTCTGATTAAATATTTCACCAGCAACTTAAGTTAATTAAGAGAGAGTTTCTCTCAGAGGACGTGTTTTCTCTGTGTTTCCTCCTAGCATGGTTACGTGCTCACACATATACTGTTTTATTGCTTTTCTGACATAGCTGATTCATTTATTTATTTATGCAGAGATTTTTAGTATTTGCATCAACTCACACATTTCAGTAATCCGCTATTCACAAAATCATTAAGCAAATTTAATGGAAGTGCACATGGGGTGAAACGGAAGGAAGTTATCCTTAAGTCAACTTGGCTTAAGCCAATTGTGAAATATTTACTTGAGAAGTCAGAGTTCCTAGAACTTCTGTGAACTCAAAAGACCTCAGAAGCAACCCTAAGAGAATAAGTTTTGTAACTGATATTAAAATGGATATTTTCCATTGTGCATTAACCCTAAGTTTCTCAAATAAAGGATAAGGAAGTATTTCTGACTGGATGTAGAAGTCTATAGTATTTTAAAATGTTGGAACCATGTAAATAGAAACAATTAATAGAATTTAATTCAATATTTAAATTAAAAAAAATGAGTCTTGCTCTCTTTGCTCTCCCCCTCAAAGTGTTTATTAAAATAATTTCTAGTTTTCTAGGAATAGCATTGTCTAAAATGAACTAGCTCAGATTAGATCATCTAGCTTAGCCTGAAAGCACATGGACTGAGCAGTAGATTGCTGAAGAGACCCACAGTGGGGTCAGAAAGTCAGAGACTGACAGAGAAGACAGGAAACAAAGGTCTACAACACTTGGACTTCAAACCAACTTGAGTGGCTTCACATTAAAACTACATCTCTATGTGCAGACTACAAAGGAACAGCACTCTCTGACTAAAATACTAAATTAGTAAGCAGACAGTCCTCTGTGGTAACATCAGTGTCCAGATGGTCCTACATGTATATAGCTTCTGAAAATACCTACAGAGCAGAAAAGCAAGTCATATCTGCATGCCTTCATATTTATTTCCGTATGACATCATCAATCATAATGCAACTTTTGAAAGAGGGAATAAATCCAAGAGATGTTTACAAAGTCACCACTGCATTGTTTCACAATACAATCCTGAAAGTAATCACTTAAAACTACAGTCTAAATGAATATTAGAAGGAAAGGGGAAAAAGGAAGCAGGGAGAAAAAAAAAAATGGTTTTACAAGGTTAAATATGTTGACTTATTTTCAAACCATATTCTCTTTTTTACTCACAGGAATTAATCCCTTTCTACAACACAACAAGCCTTTCAGGAGCATAAGGTAAGCAGAGGGAAGGATGGGAGAAACAACAGGATGCAAAGCTTGACTCATGTTAGCATAAGCAGTAGAAAAGGCATTTGATTCAGCAAAATGAACCCTCAAACTATTAAGATAAAACAATGCCATGATACACAGAGGGTTGTCTTTTGTTACTAAGACCAAAGAAAAATAGAGTAGCTCATCTTTAATTATCTACAGTTAACAAAATCAAGGATGATTTAAAGCACTTCTATGCTCTGTCATCTCAATAAGTGTCTTGCTATATATCACGATTCAGTGTTTCAGAAATCTCTTACATGAGACACAGCGTAAACAGCAGGTTGGCTATGAGCCTCTCTATTTGCAGCAAGCAGAACAGCAGCTTCTGGAGTGTACCTCAGCATAGCTGCATGCAAAGACAGGAAAGCCAGTGGAGTGGCAATTTTCCTTCAAATTCTTCAAGAAGAAAAATCTTCTCTTGCTGCTTCTTTAAATTCAGTCAGCACTTGTTTGATTACAGGAAAAAAAAATAAGAAAATCTTCTCTGCTGCATGAATCTTTTCCTAAAGCTACATTTGTCTGCTGATAATAGACTTCACATATTTACCTGAAGATAAAGGTGTAGGCTTTCCTGAATGGCGGACAGTAAAGCCCCAGGCAGCTCTTTGTCCTGCTGCAGCACTGAGTGAGGCAGCAGCAAGCAATCTACAATGCGGAACAAGAGTTGCTGTGCTTTGGAAGTGGCCAGTATTGGCGCCCAGAATTTTACAAGACATCCTGTAGAAAGAGAATCAAGAAAATCCAAAGCAATTCACAGTCAGGGAAATAAAAAAAGCTAAGAAAGCCTAAAAAGGAAGAAAGGAAGTATGTTGAATAGGTCATCCAAGAATAACGACAGAAACTGTCTCGTTCTCAAATACTATTTGCATGGTATTCCCTTAGAAAAAGCTTGGTGAAGAAAATGTCCATTTCCTGTTTACCAACATCAAGCTGTTTCAATAAATTACAAGGTGTTATGCAAGTGAAGCTGTTTTAGGAGAAGTACAGTAAAGCTAAAGAGAGGACAGGCGTTCACAGCCCTCCAGAAAAATTAGCTAACCTTGATATATAACGCTCTGCAATCAGCAGATGTACACTCAGATCACACAGACCTTACCATTGCACTGATCACTCCAGAGGCACTGCCTTTGCCTTCCACTCATATTTCTAACAACGTGGCCACCTTAGCAGCTACTCACTCATTCAGTGCTAGGAAAACATTATATGTCTTCCAAATAGTATTGAATGCATTTCATTTGGTAGATTAACAGAATGAAGGCCACCTGACTCCACTGAACGAGTATTCTCTCCAGAATGGTGTGGGCCAAGTCCAAAAAATGAGGATCTCGGACGACACATTTTCTACACATTAATGTATCATTTGCACAGCTTTGAGACGGTCTTAAGATTTTTTTTTCATTTGTAAAAGAAAAAAAAACCTTGAACAGTTAAAAGGTGTTGGCGTGTAAATGCCCTCACTTTGTGAAATTTATTACGGATAAGAATTTTTGAGAAAATAACAGTATGCTCGAGAGTGTTAAAATGCAGATAAAATAAGGTGTCTCACTAAGCAGATTCCTATGTAGTACTTTTCACAAGCATTCCTAAGATAATATTTGATTAGAAGCGACAACAAATTGCTGGAAGGAAACTCCAGGAAAATATGTTTAAGACTTTGAAATTAGTGAGAAATCAGAAGTAGGCTGTTAGAATCTACAAACTCATTTGTTACCATCTCTAAAAACAACGAAAAACAACATTAATCTTGTGGAGTTAGAGAAAACACCATGATCAATCATAGAGAATGAGAACGACCATTTAACAGTACATCTAATAACATCGCCTGAGCTTCCTGTTTTGAAAGATACATGCTTATTTTGGCTAAAAGTATTCCTTCTGTTATCCTTGCTGTGATGTATGGGACAGTAGAAGACACAACTTGACATGTATAGTATGCACAAGTGGGAAGATTCTTGATTTGTTAAGAATCTTGCTTTGTCCTTATAATTTAATGAGTTCACAATGCTAAGAAGTGATTGAAATACACTAAAATATATTTTTAAGCCTTTTTAGAATCTTTTTTTCCTTAACTAAGAAGGAAGTACAAATTCTTGTGCACAACAGCCTGGCTGAACATTAATCATTTCAAAATACATGGATCTTGCAGCAGAAAAGTAAGGTACTTTAATAAAATTGAAATTCCATTACATTTTATGCAGCTTCTGCATGGCAGTAATGCTTTACACTCTCCTCCATTTAGTCGTGATAAATACTATGTATGTATGTACATGCAAATCATTACCTCTGTTTTTAAGCTGAATTAAGGTTTAGTCTAATTCTAAAGCTAAGTGAATGAGAATCTGACATATTCACTCAAAACAAACAGCTTTCTTATTTTCCCATCCTATCAATATTTCTACATTTTAATGAAAAAGTAGAATCTGAGTTTTAAGAAAGCACAAGCTGTACATAAGGAACTGTAAAAGGGTGTATATAAGATCCCTAATTTACTTAAGCAGACACATCTGCTGTCACTGCTCCAATGAATATGATGTTGTATTGCAATACTGCTTAACTGACTTAATGTTTCTGATTTTGTTTGGGTGAAACAAGTGGTTTTTGGTGCCAAAAGATGTTAAAACATCTTAATTTTGAAAATACTGATTTGCAGGGATAATTTTAAAAAATCACAAGGAGGTTTGACTTCACAGCATCAGAATTAAAAAACCAAAGAAAATTAGTGAAAGAAAATTAAAGTATTTAACTGTAACATCTTGGTGACTTTGCTTTTTTAAACTGTTAGATGGGCAGTACAAAAACCAAAAGTATTAAACATCACATTTTACTGTTTCCTTACAAAACAGCTTCCTAAAAGAGAAAAGGTCGCAAAATAATTACCTATGATCCAGTATGCAAGTTGCAGACCTTCTGGAGGCCCTTTTGCCTTCAGATAAGGTTTTACATACTTTAATACATCACCTAAATACTCCAGGGCTTTTAGTACCATGGCAGATTTCTCAGGGAGCGTCTGAAGGCCACTGTAAGTTCTACCGACAGCCTGAGAAAACAAAAACATCAAAATGATTTCTTATTGTACACACAAAGCAAAGCTAATATATAATTCCTTTTCACTTAAGTTACACCATGAACTAACATAAAGATATACAGTACCTTAATGAATTGGACAAGAGCATTTTTAGGATCTTGCTTTAAAACTGGTTCTTCAACACGAGCCTTTGAGAGAATGCTTTCTACTTCTTTGAGTTTAAAAATCAGTCTTGTCATTTCAGTCAGCTGTTCCATATAGGCTTTCCCTGATTGTTACAAGAGAGCACAGCAGTGTTATACATCACATAGTTATGCTTTTCTATTTTAGTCACAAAATCATAAAGTGAAACATGATTTTAAAGCATCTAAAATATGGATTCTGCAACTGACAGTATTTTTCTTGACAAAGAACGCGTGTCTGAAGTAGTTATGGTTCTAATAATGATGCACAAGAATGAAAAATATTAAAGATGGATAACCAAGTCTTTCATTTTCCTAATGGCTTTCTTAGAAATCTACAAAACGTGCATAAAAGTAGTTGCTGTAAGATGTATTCTACAGATAATTAGAACTGCAGTGTTTTGTAGAAAAAATGAAGTGTTGCTCTAAGACAGCAAAATATTCAATATAAAACAGGAAAGAATTACTTGCAATTGGATTTTTTTTTTTTCTTTTAGGGGGTTCACAGCATGATTTCCAACTATTTACTTCAGATTTTCACTTTTTCAGAGCAGTTTCTCCATGGGGGAAAAATAGCTTGTCTCCTTGGGAGCAAGTTTTTGTTCTTTGCTTCCAAGGAAACAAGCTCTTTTATCTTTGTTTGTGATAAATTTGTCATACGCAGAGCAGGCAAGCCATCAATAAATAGCACAAACAGCGCAAAGAAACACAGTTTGCAATTAGGTAAAAGTCAAGGAATACAAACAAAAATACATTTTGTAATTAGCTAAAAATGTCTGCCAGTTTTGCAATATAGAATTGTTACTGCAAACATTAGGGAAATGTGAACACTTACCAACTGTTCGCTCAGCATCTGTCTTGGCCAGCGAAGCACTCGGTTGATCTATGAACATTTGCAAAACGCATCGAAACCAAGAACGCACCGTCAGAGCTTCATAGGATGTGTATCCCATAGTAGAAAAAGCTTCACACAGGGCACTGCATCAGTAGCCGAGGAAAAAAAGGTAAAGAGATTACTGAAAGTATCAGAAAAGGTGGCAGGGTGTCTCATTTGGCTCTCCACGTATAGAAATACACAATTAGAAATAAAGTAAAGTAACAGAAAAGGAAAATTGACATTTCTTCTGTGTGCTTTGGGGATTTCGCTCGTGATAACTTGATGCCTAAATAGAGATAAAACAATAAACTCTGTAATGCCACACCTAGGAATGTAAAAGCACACAGACAAATGCATTCGCGTTTCCTCTACATTAAACAAAACAAAGGGAGAAAAAAATTCACAGTGTGGAATGTCTTATTCCAACAACAGATAACTTCACAGTTCTATCTGAACTGTCAGCATACAACACAGAACAGTTTTATCTGAATCAGGTTAGAACTTCAAACCGCTTAAGCTATCCCAGCCTTCCACAGAAAGCTAGCTCAGGTACCCCAAACCACTCTGAAGTCTGCTCAGTCCCAACTACATGTAAGGTGGAAAAGATCTCCTTTAGCAAACAAAGACAGGTTCTGTTAGATAAGAGAAGAAAACATAAAAAGGCAGCAAGGAGATGAGAAAGGAAAACTGCTATGCTTGATGTACACTTGAAAATGTATATATGTATACATTTATGTATGTATTCACACACACAGCAAACTTGCTGTACATACTTTCAATCATTCACTCCTGTTCTTCCAGACAAGAGACAGGCTGGAATCAATGGCACCATCAACACTCGATGTACAGCCACACTACTCAGCTGCTCAGCATTGCCAAAGTTTGTCTGCCTTACCACCACAAGGAGCTGCTGTAGTGACTTTTTCCTAAGTACATCAGTCCCGTATAATTAACTCTGCAGAACCTCCTTGCTAATGGACAGCAGATCTGTTCTATGCCCCTTTGCAATTCCTATGAGATGAGCTCCTCGTGTGCTTCAGGTCACTGAAATTTCTTGAAAATAGCTAAACATTTTTCTTCGAGAGATTCTTCCCCAGTCAGTCCTAGCTGCTTTGACTTTAATGAAAAATGCTTGTATTCTTTTCTTGATATATGTACATATAAATCTACTTATTTTCTACTGAATTTTTACTCAGGCTTGCAACAGAGAGTCCAGATGGACCTGTGGAAGCCAAACTGGATTCTGCTCCTCACTGAATATCATTAATAAAGGTTTTTGGTTTCTTCGTTAGTTTGTTAAAAGCAATGACAACTGTACATTTTGTCTGAACATCCCTGTTGAAATGCAATTGACAATAAGAAAACCAAATGCAAACCACAACCAAAAACTACAGGTTTGAAAATTAAATTCCATTTTCCAAAACAAAAACCCCAGGATGTCTATGGACATTGTGCTCTTTGCAGTAATGTGTAAACAGCAAAAAAATCCAACACGACCCTTACATAATTTGGATGCACGCAGCTAGTCTCTGTGGACTCAAGAGCATTACAAAAATACTCTCTGCTGAAGACTCATCCTTATTTCTGTTTCTTCGTTGCAGGTAGGCCACTGAGGCATCTTCCTGAAGCTGGAGAGAAATATGTTCCCACTCCTTCAGAAAGGAAAGAACAGGAACTACCTGCTATAGGCATGATGAGTGGTTCTTTTAAATCAATGAGTTTATGCACATGCTTGAAGATAATTTAAATCTGTTCTAATACTACCATGTACTACACAACACTAACTGGGAGAGGAACTTTAAGCACTACTGCAGTAGAAATACCAAAGCTTGTGCACATGTTCCCAAGGGCACAGCTTGCCCATCAGAGCTTTTATTATCAACACTGAAGTAGCTGATAGGCAAAACAGAGCTTCCATCTGAAAGAGACTAGGCTGAGCTTGCAGGGTATATAACAGCATCAGCAACAAAATAATCTTTTTACTTTTTAACTGAGAATGTTTGATGTGAAAATTATCACAGCACAGTAACTATGAAGGCTTAAGATTCCAGCACTTGAGACACTTTGATAACTTTTGCTCTACAACTGCCTAAGGTAAATAAGTACTTGAAGCATACTAAAAAAAAAAAAAAAAAAAAAAAAAAAAAAAAAAAAAAGCCTTTTTAGCATTAAAAAAAGCCTTATTAGCATATAAGAAAATGACAGTATTTAGAGTACAATATATCTGTTAAATTCTATCAAATAAAGTTGTTCTTTCACAAGGAAGTATGAGCTCCTAGTAGCTTTGCTGATGAAGCAGGAACATACATATTCTAGTCTCACATACTCCAATTTCTACATTGCTGGGCAATTTTGACAATTCTTGATATTTGGCAATTGTAACCTTTGCTTATGGGAAAAAAATATGTGCCTGGTGAAAGGGCTTTATGTCCCATGCTCCCAATGGGAGATTTCAAGAAAGGAGCAAGACAGACTCAGAAAGAAAAATTGAGAGTGAGAAAGACAGAATGAGAACAAATGAGAGAGAACCAAAAAGAGAGAGAATATACACACATGTAAGCAGAAGACACATCCATCACCACTGAACTATGAAACCATTATTACTTCCATTGGGTTTTCTTGAAATGAATCCATGAACATAACGTTTCCACTTACTCCATGGCACAACCCACAAAAGGAGAGAGGCAAGAGCCTCTCATTCCTAAACTGGTATTTGGAAATTCAAGTTTGAACTTCTTTGGAGTCCAAGACTCACCTTTGGTCTTCCCAATTCTTGCTCAACTAGTGAACACACATTAACTACCATCAATGCTAACTGTGTTTTCAGATCAAATTCTGGCAGCGGAGCCATAGGGGGAAATCAGCATTAGTAATATGTGCAGGTTCTCTGCTTGCTAACACACTTGGGAGCATGAATGCTTAGGCCACAGTTCCAAATAAAACTATTCTTATCCCAGCTAGGATGGCAATATATTTGTGGATACACTTAAAATGATATGTAGAGTGTTTACTGAATATTACTAATATATACCTAAATCTACATAAGGATAATAACGTATACTTAAGTATACATAAGAATACAAGGAAAAAGTTTTTCCATGATAAAGGTAGTGAAGCACTGGAACAGGTTTCCCAGAGAGGTTGTGGATGCCCCTACTTTGGAGACATTCCAGGACAGGCTGGATGGGGATTCTGAGCAACCTGATGTAGCTGAAGAGATTCCTGATCACTGCAGGGGAGTTGCACTAGGTGACCTCTAAAGGACTCTTCCAACCCAAATAGTTCCATTCTATAAAGAAACTGATTTCACTGAAGTGTTTACTGGGAGAACTGGTAATTAATCCTAAGCACTTAAACAGGACTAAAATTACAGTTTAGGCATAGAAGTGTTTTCCTTGATCTTACCTCCTGAGTAACGGATTTAAATTATGAATAGGTAGTTGCATGTGTTCATCTCCTACTTTATTCAGCATGTGTATTTGAAACCTCACACTATAGTGCTTATCCAAGAGAAACACAGCAAATCTAGAGACTGAATGCTATGTTCCTAAGTACAGTATTACCCCAAAAAACAAGTAACATTTTTCACTTTCAAGTAGTGTGAAACAAAGAGACAAAGACACATTCACTCTCTCATCTCTCACCTCTGCTTCCAAAGCCTGATTCAGTAACAGGGGAACACACCATGAAAACAAATATTCCCCCAAACCAGCCATCTTAGACTTACATGGGCCTTTTAAGGGGAGTAAAGTTTCTCAGCTATATAAAATTCTAACTGTATATTGTCCTGGGCAATCTGTTCTAGCTGACCCTACTTGAGCAGATAATGGGACAAGTTAGACTATTTGAGCTTTAGAGGTTCCTTCCAACATCTAAGCAATTCTGTGAAAATTCATCATTGGTATGTAAAACATATGAATGTGATAAATTTTCTTATCCCATTATTTAATTTAAAGCATTCATTTAGCAGGTCTCAGAAACCAGAGCTCCATGAACATTAGTATGTGTTCAGAAAGTGTTTCAAGCGTGTGAAAAAGAAAGTTTTAATGCATGCATTTTCTGACAATCATTTTCCTTATATTTTCAATGCTATTCAACCCCTCCTCAGCTTCCTGAAGAACTTCTTCATTTAAAAGAAGTCAAGACATTTTAATATTAATATTAACTATATAGTGTCTTCAGACTTCTCTGATAATGTCTATTTCAACTTATTATAATAAGATTTAAGTTTTTCTGTTAAATGTAAATGGTATAAGAAGAATAAGACCAGTACTTTTAAGAAGAAATTTTAGAATTTATTAAGTTTCAAATTAAAGTGCAGCTGGATAAGGAGGCTGACACTTTGCCAAACTCATTCTTACCTATTGCCCTGACATTTTTGAGCGTCCTAAACTGTTTATATGTAAAAACAAACAGGAAATCCAACCAATGCAATTAACACCTACTACATACCATTAAAGTCCAAGAAGATATGGTACTTTCAAGAAATCTAGAATTTCAAAAGACTCTCAGAACCAGAGTGAACTTAATGAAACATTGCTGTTCGAAACAACGATTTCCCAAGTCTGAATAGGGAATAAGAAGGTACTGGAAGAACTTGAAAGAACAAGTACTTGCAATGTTTCACCTGTTTTGAATTAGGTGACTCAGATACCTAGACACCAGGTGAGGCCACACCATATCATCCCATCCAAACAGCTGCATCATTGATAGAACAGGTTGTGGCTGAAGATCTGATAGAGCTTTGCTGGGTATATCCAATGCCAACAGTGCAAAACCTGATTTAAAGAGAGAAAAACATAGTACCATGTTAATAGTTTATCAGTAATTTCCTGTTTAACAAAAATGAAACATAACAAAAAACATTTAAAGCTAATTACAAATAATAATGCGTATTGACAGAAGTACTAGAAACCTCTATTAGAACTAGGCAACTACTGGAACAGATAGCATTTGCCGTGGAAATGCAAAGTCACGACCTGAAACAGTGACTGAACACCTAGTGGGAAGGCAGGGCCAACCCAGGGGAGCTCAGGTGCATGCAATGCACCAGAGTTACTGAAAGGCGTGGAGCCAGGATCCACCCCTTCCCAAGCCTCATTTCAGGGTTGGTAGTGGAGGCAAGGGCATCTTTTGCTGTAGATCCTTGCTTATCTGAGGCCTTCTAAAGGTAAGCAGCTCTTTTCCCTCATTTCTGTAGCTGCTTTGTGTGGGCTCAATCTTATTTGCTATAACCAGAGACTTTTCACCTCACTATTACCATAGTGCTTTCCATTCCATTATAGCATTACAACATTTACGTGCATGGAAAAATGTAGCTGTCTCTATAGAGAAAGTGTAGCTTCACTATTGTGTCCCTTGTATGTGGAAGTACTAACGTAATTCTATAGGGTTTAGTTTTATTTACTTTCACACACCTCTTGCAAGGGAGAGTCCTATTTAGAAAGGATGAACCAGTAGAAGCTACAGATCTAGAAAGCGGAATAGTACACAGCTTTTGTTAACAAAACATAGGTTTCTGCTGTTCCAGCTAGATTTACTGTGGAATCTATAATCACCATTGCCAGCATAAAAGTTATTATGGTACCATCTCTACACTGCAAATAACAAATGTCTTTAATGTAATCTGAAATAATGAGGAGTTATGTGATTGGAAGTGAGTGACATCAAGTAAGTTGGAAAACTATTTTGGAGGGCACCACAATAACAGGCTCACTGTTTCTCAAATCTTCCAATACCACTTAAGTATCAATGTAATAATAACTTATTAAGATAATTATTTACAGAACTGCTTGCATTAAGAAGCATTGATTGCTGCTTGCATTGATTTTGACAAAAAAGGCTAGTTTTTTGGAACATCAACAATGAGGGTGCTGTAATTAATGGTGTAGGGATAGATCATAAGCTATGAAGGACTTCACATTTCCTTGTGTGCTTCAGAATGAAAAAGGAGGTCAGACTGAGTCCCCACTCTGCTTCAGGTGAGGAAGCAATTTGTGCCAGCTTTCTCCCAGATTATCACATTGTTTCTGCAACATCCACCATAACGTTGGTGAGAGAGAAAAGGGAGACAGAAATGATAATGTGAGACTCAGGCTATTTGCCTGGCAGGGGGAGCAGGAGAGCTATGACTGGTCTCTTCTCTGGGCTGCAGCCTCTAAGGCAAAAAGCTCACACAGCGTGGAAAGGGTTTGCCTTATCCTGAGTATAGATGTGCCTGACACATCTATATAGAGCAGGTCACAACTGCACTCTACTACTTCTAAGCAGAGTTTATAACAGGCTGCTCTTCTTGCTATTTTACTGTGTTAATATAAAATAAAAAGAAGTAGCACTGTAGGAAATGAATGAAAGTTATGACACTAACAACCTCTTCCTTTGATTTGTATTGCTGTTTTCTATAAATGTTTCAGCAGCATGAGACCACTACCACTGCATGCTGCCTCCTTCATTACAGTCACCTACTAACTACTGCCAAGCTGCATCAAATGAAGGGTCTTTTCATGTTTCTATTACCAAATCAGTGCTTCTGAGCTTATCTGAACCTAATTCATACCATGATGGGGAGAAAAAGACGACACGTTTTTCTAAAATCTCTGTGTTTTAGCTAAGTGGATAGAAGATAATTGTAACTGCAGAATACAATGCTAACTACTGACAGTAAAGATCAAAATGAGATTTCTTTTTATTCAATGACATGCTGATTCTCCTGCTGCACATCGAGTACACATACATATGGAATACTGTCTTAACGACTAACTCCTTAGTGCAAGCAAAATGAAAAATTAAACTGAATTATGAAACAGTTTTATGACCACGACATGACCATAAAAGTTCAGCAAAAAAACAAGAGTCATTTAATCAACCTCTTAAACTGTCTTAATCTGTAAAATACACAAAACAAAAAATGATTGAATCACATGCATAGTGAAAGGAATAGTCAACACAAAGTTAAGATAAGCTTCTGTAAAAAGATATAAGTTCTAGATACAGTGAAATAAGTTATTCTCATTGTTATTGTATAGCATTTGCAAGTGATGTTCATGGTCTGTGACTAGAAGAAAAAAACGTCACGCTTGTATGGCTTCAAAGTTCTTTGGAGTTCTCAGTCTGGTTATATTCTATTAGCTAATTCAATACTACGTTATTTGGTCTTGTTAAAATTTAGCATAGAGTCTAATTTTTTGCAATTATGCATATTACTACATGGAAACAGAAACATCCCAATGTAAAATCCTTGAAAGTTTGTGATCCAGAATGTAGTGAAAAAATTTGGTGCTTGCATGGAGGGTCTGTGCTAACCTGCAGCTGTATCAGCAAGCTGAGGGGAAGGTGGCATCTGTGACATTCTCTGGCTCTTCAGATAGGGAAAGAAATTTCTCCAGAGAGCACTGGCGACAGCAAGGTGGTGCTCTTTAGCCACTAATGGGAGCTGAGCATTTGAGTCTGCATTCCCTGTTTGAAGTCCCTGGCTTACACGTTTGTGCACACTCCTAGGAAGAAACAAAAACAATGTTTACATTCAATAAATGAAAAATTCAGATCTTTTAAAAATGCATTTACAAGTACTTTAAATGGTAGAGACTGAGAACTGAAAAATCATTTGTGTAATTAAAACCTTTATGCGAAGGCATTATGCATACCAGTTATTTGATGGATGAACGATGGCATATTAAGCACCATAAAGTTAATGTTAATTACTAATGTCAACCATTAATTATATGCTTTTTAATATGTCAGATCAAAATGAGGAATAGGCAGTTTTAAAATGAATATCTGCATTTTGCAACTGCTAGCATGACAGGAAAGTCTGCTTACTATCCAACGCCAGCTGCTTTTTAAAATTGTTGCCAGTAAGGTTTTCGGGTAGTGTTGTGCACAGCAAATAATGGCAAATGATTTTGATCAATTGTAAGGCTTCCTTTGGAAACTTATTTCTCATTTGTAAAACCTCACTAGAAACAAGTTTTGATAAGGGAAAAGATTCATTTTACCTTGATGCGCTGCAGACAATTAGGTTTGACAGCAATGCCCACAGCTTTGTTAGTACAGTAAGGACAAAAGTTACCACTACACATAACTCCCATCTCTTCCTGAGACAATGTGGCATGAATTCAATAACGCACTCAATTTTCTTTGATTCTTCTAGTACCATTCCTGCTACTTAATCTAATTTGGAAGTTGTGACTTTCTAGAGGTTTAATAGAGATATGTCTGCAGGGAATCAATGTTCCCAGAGAAATGGGGGCTAGGGGGGAAGCATTAATAAATTTGTCTGGTAGAGCAGGATAGGAGGCATTATGGCACTGGGCTGATCAACTAAATAACAAGCTTATTAAAAACAATCCGTAGGAATGCACTATCATTCCTGTTCCTATTTATCTTCTGGTCAACTCAATTGAGATTGTGCATTAAAGTACAGGCAGCATTATTACATTTGCTTTATTAAATTCCATAAACAGCACTCTAAAGTCAGAGTCAAGATATTTATAAGATAATGGCAAACAGCAGAGGCATTGAGAGTTATCTTAACACTAACATTTGTAGACTATAATGCATTTTTTAATTGCTGTTGTTGAAATTGCAGGAGTTTCACAACAACAGTTCCCCTAGATATTCTTTCTGGGCTCACCCTAATTTGAAATAAACACAACTCCAGTCCCCAGTGCCCCCCTGGGAATGTGGGAAAACTATGAAAGAATTACACAACTCACAGCACTCATTAGGACATCTGAAATGGAATAATTTTAAATAAAGAGTAGGCTGGCTGCAAGGCCTTCACTTACTAGGGTTGATATTAGAAAAGCATCTCATTATACCAAATTAATATCCAAAAATTCTGCCTAACACGTAGTTTAAAACATAAAACACACTGGATGTCAAAGGTAACGATACTTCATGCCTGCCTTCGGGTGTCCATTAGTTTCAATAGGACAGACAGTGAGAAAATTGAGAATCAACTACTTTTTGAATAGCTACATTTAACAGAACGGAAGGGTATGTAACATTAGGAGGAATCAAGGGTATTCTTGAGAGACAGCATTAGTCCAAACACAGAACAGAAGCTGGGGCTTCTAAGCCTATCATTTATTCCCTGTGTGACTTCACGTAATTCATACAGCCTTTCTTAGCCTCAGTTTCCCAGCCATGATATTTGGATAGTAAGACAGCTTACCCTTTAAGGATGCTGCGAAAACAATCTATGCTTAGAGAGTGAGGATTATATTCAGCATGTCCATTGGTATTCCTATTTACAAGATATATTCTCCAGGTCAACATGAATTGAAACAGAAGCGAGATTAGCATTAAAAAGTCAAGCAATACTTCTTTGGGAGTATCTCTTATTAAAAAAGGACAAAGTAAAGGTGCAGAAACTGTGAGGTCTGGAGGACAGTTAATGAATAAGCAAGAGAAGGACTGGAAAAGCAAGCTAAAAATATATCTTTGTCCATTAAACAAAGAAAGGCAAACAGTAAAAGCACAAAAATTCTCTGTTGTCTTGTTGGGAAAGTATGATTCCTCATAGTGCAGAGAATCAAACCTCCAGGACTAATTTGTGTCCAACTTACACTGAGACTAAACTAAAACTGCACAAAGACCTTTTTGTCTCCTCTAAACTGTCTCTCCAAAGAAGGGTGGCCTGCATCTCCTTTAGACATCTATGCAAAGTAGAAGGGTGTACAGACTCCCAAAGTAAGGTAATATATCTCTGTGTCAGTGGAAGGGCAACACATACAAATCAGTATTTATGTTTATTCATAGTAACCTACACAAATGCTTGCAATAACATAAATGCTTCGGATTGATGGAGCATCAATACGCGCTGTGGTTTGTGTGGCCAGCTGCTTCCACAATTAAGTAAATTTATTTAATTCCATAAAAATGCAGACAAATACAATTTTAGTTTTTATTCAGACTTCCGCATTTTTCTGACACTAGACAAGCATGTCATAAAATATCACCCAATTTCTGAGAATACATATATTTGGTTTTCCATTACATTAAGACCTCTGGAACCACCAGCTGTCTCATTACAAAGAAATTACTTGGTGTAATTTTTTATTTGTTTTAAATCCTGAATTTTCTATTTCTGTAAAAAGAAGTGGCAGTGGTGTTTTTGTTTCATTTTTCTATCAGATCAAATAAACCCTGGGTTCATAAAATAAGGGAATGTTTGTGCTACACAAAATAGGGCTGTGCTGGATGTATAGATATAACAGCAGAGGATTGTTTTTTAAGTCCTATACCTGGATAAGAAATTTATCTGGATATGAATGCTAAAGTCAAACTCTGCCTTTGCTACCTCAATCTTGGATTATTAAAACAGAGTGAAACCTTGGGTCAAACTAGAGAAGTAAGATGCTCCAAATGTTGAATCCTGCCCATATAATGTAATCAAGTCACTACTAGTCCATTACCTGCTATGCCTACACATTAGCTTCTAGACATTTAATTCAAACTGCAGCGACTCAGAACTGCACAGTGTTGACAGAATTCCTCTCTCCTCCTGCCAAGTGCTACTAGGGACACATGCTGCCATTCTCAGAGGCTCCCAGACCATGGCTACTGGCACTGTTTTCTTCACAGATAGTACTACTAGTTCTTCTGCTCCCAGACCACACCGGTCTAGTCACATTATCCAGAAATCTCAGATGCCTAGATGCACAGCCAAAAATAAACTCAGGCAAGTTCTTTCAAAAGACCTGAATAACCTAAAAATGTTGAAACAAAGAAATAACTAACAAAAAAAACATGAACCAACACCCTTGGATAAATCAAGACAGACTGAGTACAGATGTATGACTATTTTCAAAATCATAAATGGCTTTGATGTTTTGAATTTCAACTTCCAGCATCAGTCCTTTCAAAGAAAAGTCAGCAGAAGCAAAATGAAACAAAGCATTATCACACTTGGATTTAAAAAAAATGGAAAATACAGCCCTCTTGTTCTCTGCAGATCAATGGACTGGAGTAGCACTTTAACTTGGAGACCTCCCTTACAAAGTCTGCCTCTTTTTGCCTCAAGATTACCTGTGCAATTTCGTCTTCTAATATACCAGCAGCAAATGCATCATGCCTTATTTGAATGTTGCCATTAAAGAATTAAAGTGAAAGATTTGGCTGGGGGAAGCTGAAGCTTCTTCAGCAATGCAAAAGCTTTGAAGATTTCAGGATAAAATTTCAGTATAAAGAATGGAAAAGATATGTAGGTTAGTTAATGCTGGAATAAAAGAAATACAGGTTTTGACATCATTGAAGACAACAGAGGAACCTTACATCCTCTCAACGAATCTCAGACATAGATGGTCATCAGCTTCTCGGAAAAGTGCACAACAACAACAAAAGTATCAACTTAAAGTCACCCCAAGATCATAAACCACATTAAGAAAATTATTTTTGTTTCTACTGAAAACGCTAGTGACAAGCTATACAATAAGGATGCTATTAAAACCCAAAATAAAGGAGGCAATGTTGACACTATTCCATTTGATAAGACTGCTTTTCCTGCCATTCCTCCCTCACTTGTCAACATAAAGAAATTAAATGGCACTATTACAAAGAGGGGAGAAAAAAGGGGCTTTCCTGTAGAAATCTATCCAGCCACGTTTTCTGTGGGTGTATTAATTTTACTGCAGTGATACACTCAATATTTGCACTGTTACTACAGGTGCACAACTGTGAGATCTCTGCTAGACAGCAGTTCACTCAGCTTGAATGAACAAGCAATATTTACTATGCAGCATTTCAGATTTAGTCCATAATTATTCACCTACTTTCGCTTTCTTCAAATGCTGTAATGCATCAATGTTTCTTTAGTAACTCTATCATTTCTTCTCCATTTCACCAGAACTGGTGCTTCTCAGAGTGAATAAAACCATAAGCAAGTTTTCTGCAGAAGTCATACATGTTCCCATTAGCCAGTCCTATCCTGAATTAAGATGAGAAATATCCTCGCACACCCTCCATATATCTTTCAAAATAATTTGGTATACGTATTCATATAGTTGATTATCATGTCATTTAGTTACACAATTGTTATAGAAAATCACAATTACAGCACTTATTTAATTGATCCATACAGACACCACATCCCATGTTGACAAACTCACTGTTCAACTTCTACTTAGTAATTTGCTCAGAAGCATTTATATCTGTGCTTCATATTTAGTGAAAATTGCATGTGTTATAAAATGTAACAAAAAATGTGAAATAACACATTTATAGAGAGCATTAATTACTTTTGTATATAACTTTCTAATACACATTTGATAAAGAAAAGTTAGTTTAAACATGGACTAGCTTCCAAAAAGGTAAGGACAAAGTGGACACACCTTGGATTCAGGCCTGCTTTCATGCAGTATCATGGAGTTCTATCAAGGGGCACCCTACATGCACACCAACTCCTCTATCACTTTTTTTTCCTAAGTTTCCAGTAGAAACTAACTCAGGAAAAAAAAAGCGTTAAGTTCTGGCAAAATCACTGATCTGAACTATCTGGGGGAGAAGGAGTGGGGTTCTGATGTGGCATCACAAAGAGATAACAACCTGCACCATAAGAATTGTGCAGCACTGCACCATGTTACCTCAAGAAGCAGTCAAGTCTCCACCACTGGAGACTTTTGGAGACATCTGGACAAAGCCATGGCTGATGTGACCTAGCATAGGCGACAGTCTGTCTTTGAGCAGAAGTTTGGTCTAGGAGACCTGCATAGGTTCCAACCAACACTTCTATAATACTTGTAATTCAATACACTAATGTTCAGTTTAGATGCAGACCAGCTTCTAACGCACCAGTCTGGAAATCATTAACTACACTTCTCCAGTATATGGGAAAAGGTGAAACCAAGCAAAGAAATTAGTAACAGCTCGCAACTGAGAACCATGATATCAAACTTAGACATGAAGACATCTTTCTTGTTAGTCAGCATCTATCTCCAAATTTGAAGTACAAAACCACATAATTCTACTTGTACATGCAGATTCATAAAATGATTCTGGATTCAAAGAAGTGGTACAATAGTTACACAATGGCACACTTAGAAGAAAGTGCTCCAATCTAACTATGCTTAGTTTGGTGGAAAGTCACAAATGTGAGATTTCTGAAACTTTCACTGAAGTTTTTCAGCTTTTTCCAGATCACCAGTGACAGATGTCACTGCCTAACTAGTGCATAAAAAAGGTGAACCTTCTACCTCTGGTACACTGTCTCAATTGCAAGTGGGTAGGGTTGCAGAGCTTTGCACTGAACTTTGTTATCAGTGTTTATTAGGTGCACTGATATCATACTTATAAGAATTTTAAGTGCCAAAACATTAAGTTTATGATCTCAAAGTGTCTAAGCTGATTGCTAAAGAGTGGAGGTCTGTGAAAACAGCCTTAGTGTCTCTGGGCACACACACATTAGACGTTTAAGTACCTAGGGAACTTCAGTGGTTAAAATAGAGTCCCCTGCAGATTTTCAGATACTTCCACATTAGGTAGTTTCTGTATAACGTGCATTAAGGCAGGTGACTAAATTCTATGTAAGTCTAATTCAAACATCCAAATCCTCTTTAAAATCTGTTTCTAAGCTTTTTGGGACACAAAGTTCTTATATCTTTTTATACAGCAAACAGTATATTGAGATTGGTTTGACTGCACTAGCATAGTGACCAAAAGTAATCCCACCTCAAACTAGAATCTCTCAACTTGTTTCCATAGCTGCAAAATATACATACAAAATTTCTATGAAGTTTCCTAATACTTGAGCAGCAGCATTTTCACTTTGACAACTGAAAATAATTAAGTAAATAAAAAGTACAGAATTTTAACCCATCTTTAGGGAAATAAAAGGTAGGTTTCAAAAGGATAAACAAGAGAAGCAACATGACAAAATTAAGGCCAAACCCCAAATTTTCCATCAGTTAAAAGAAACATTTGAACAAAAAAAAATTGTTCATAATGAAAGCATTGGCACCATGTACACCATAGTGACAGCATCCTCACCGCCACAGAACTGTTATGCAGACTATACAAATAGAACTGCAAAAACTATGATAAAATATAATCAAACATTAATGTATCTCCATCAGCACAGTATTTAAGAAATTGTTTCAGCATTCTTCCTTCAGTTTAACCTGCTTCAATAATCCAAAATAAACTGCATGTTTAAATGCTTACTGCAAAACAGATGTCAGAATAATATTCCTAGTTGCGTGTGTGTGAGATGATCAGTGACTGGTGTGACAAGAGAGGGAAAATGAGAAGAAGCATGCTTTTCAGAACAGAACCATCCAGGACTCAAAGCCTTAATTCATTTATACATGCACAGCAATGTGAAGCACAGAAAAAGTGAGCTCGTATGTTGGATGAACAAGAGGAGGGACAGATAGGTGTAAGGGTTAAAAATCAGGGCACAAACAGATCTCGATGGTCTGAATCTTAATTCACAAACTGATCACTTCTAGTCAGAGCACTGTATTTTGACCTAGAAGTTCCCAAGGCGCCTAGAATTCATCTGCACACCCTTAAATGTCCACAAATGCCTTGAGCTGAGCATCTAACCTACAGTCTCCTTCTACTGGAGCTCAGAAATCTGATGACTAACGCCAACAAAAGCAAGGCGTAGCAGTAGACGCCTTAATTTAAAAAGCTGAACACACATTTTTTTATATAACAACCAATGAGTTACAGCCTCGGGGAGCAGAGTATCACCTGTATCATTTTGATAAACTGTTTTTGAGATCCAGCACTGCTTCCGTGACTGTGAATTTTACATTACATCACTGAGAAGAAAAAAAAAGAAACAAAAGCCATTAAACCCTAGAATGAGAAACAGAGCTCATCATGCTCCAGCGTTATGTCCTAACAGCTAGGTAATCCTTTGGAATATCTGTTGCTCTTTATTAAAAAAAAAAAGAAAAAAGTTCAAGCATGCAGTTTCAGCACTGAGACTCCACAGTGGTTACAAGTACAGAATGCTGCTCTTCTTGACACTTCTAAGCCCCTGCAGACTGGATTCAATCTTTCAGTGGTCATTTTCTGTAGGTATTAAGCAAACCCCCATGAAGGAAGCAAAATTTAGGGGGGTGATTTTTGGAAATACTTCTTCCCATATGCTTACAAAATGAATGAAAGTGCTTAACCCAGGTTCCTGATTTGCACTCTGTAAGACACGTGTCTAACACTTAGACAGCAAACCAATTAATTTTACAGGCAACTAATTTCTTTACCAGTGCTTCATTTTATATCTTTAGATGCTATCAAAACATTCAGAGTGGTCTGATTTAAAATACATGCTGCACATGCCAAACAAGTTGCTGTTCAGCTGGATCTGCTACTCTAGGCCATCAGAGCCCTATACATTGCTGGAGAGCCTCAGACAACTTGAGAGCAGCAGTCTTCCAAGTTCCAGCTTACTCTTCCTCACCAGAATGGAGCTGCCAGGCATGTAGATGGCTTAGTGCTTAAGAGTAAAAGATGAACAAATGTCTGCATCACCGTACCACTATCAGACTGACAGTCTTCAGAGAACAACTTGAATAACTTATCTATACACACATATAAAACAAAAATACCAGGGCATACAGCATAGGTTGTAAGAGTTATACACAGATGCTGGGGCATCATTTCAATTAGGACAGCTTCTCTGGCTTTGCAAATCACTGGTGTAAAACAGTTAATCCACTGAATAATCCTAGTCAGAGAGTTCTGGTTTTTAACACAAATATTAGGAAAACATTGCCTCTAAACACCCTGACATGTATCTTGCATCGTGTTCCTTTAATTGAAAATTATCTATTGATAAAAGGCCACAGAACCTTTCAGTTTACCACAGTCAGTGCCTGAGCAGAATCAGATTGCATACTTTCTTCCAGAGCACTCAATAGACTTAAACTGAGCCATTTTAATTGTTCACTGACGATATAAATCTTCAAATCTCAGTGGAAGAAACTGCTGTATTCCTATTGTTAGTAACTCATGAACAGAACAGATTCAGTAGTTAAGAAGCTTCAATTGTGAGAATTTATGTAAGCAATGCAATTAACGTATATAAGAAATCCAGATCATCATCCCCAGTCAAATAATGAAAAGCAGCCCGCGGGCATTCAAATCATATGCAATTTAGCTTCATGTAACCTTTCTAAGTAAAATAATACCATCTGAAAATGTCCTAAACTAAATGACTCTGCTTAATTACGAAACATAGGAAATTTCATAAAATACAAATATTTTCAAATAAGTTTAAGTACAGTTAACTATTATAGACAACTACTTTTTCCCTTAGAGTCAAAGACTAAAGCCAAGTTTCATTTCTTAGACATTACTGGGGGTATTCACCAAACTTATGAAAGAGTGGGGAAAATATGACAGATCGTCTTAAATTTGTAATGCAAGTACAACAGCAACAATATTTTCTTATCATACTTGACCGTGCATGAGTAAATACGATACAAATTGCCAGTAATAAATGTCCTGGTTGCAGCTGGGAGAGAGGTGGGTTGGTTTTGGTTTGTTTTTTCCCGTCAGTGTTTCGATGCTATGCTTTCATTTTGGGGTTAGCCTTATGGAATTTATAAGGGGCACATAAGGGTGACAAGGGAAACCTCAATATCCAGGAGTAGCTCACACTTTTTTTTTATTATTATTTTTTTATAAATTGGAAGACCAAAAGCTGTCCAAAACCCAAATCAGTAAGGGCCTGAACATTCCCACCCCTTACTAGAGAGCAACAAATATTCTTAGTATGCCATCCCCAGATTTGGCAAAGACAAGAAGTTTAAAAGAAAACAAATGTCAATTTCAAGACAAAGAATTGTACGAAGAAGTGTGGAAATCCTTCATATGGGATAGTGGGCAGAAGCAAATGCTGATAAGTTTAACTCTGAAAGAATAAATAAATAAATGAACAGAAACAGAAATGACCTCCAAGCACAGTCATCTCTCCTCTCTTCTATTATAGTACTTCTTTGATCACATTCTTCCTTCCTTGACCTTTCCTCCATGCACTATATGGTGGAAGAAAGACATGGAGAAAGCCACAGCCTGTTCTGTCTTTCTGACTCTCCCAAACAACTGTGGATGCAGTGAGAGTTGCAGTGATCCATACACATGCCATAATCGTGACATGCAAGTGAAAGCTGTCACAGAAAATTTTTACAAGCTTTCATATCTGTTGCTGCTTGATGTAGGTCCTACGAAATATATGGACAAATGGGCCAGCAGTCTATTCCAAACATCTCCTATTAAATCACAAGATACAGCAAGTATCTGGAAAAGAAATTGCATAGAAAATCATGGGAAGAGAAAAAGAAAATCAATCTTCCCTATGGGCTGGATTCCGTAAATCCAGCAAGTGTCACCAAAGACATGATTCTATAATATGCATTACTGGAGGTAGGGCAACACAGTCTGATAATTTTTCAAGCATAATTTTCCAGAGGAAAGCTGTTCATTAATAGGTATTAATCACAAACACAAAACCTCAATTCATCTTACTTTGCTTTTATAATTTATTGGCACATATATAATACTGTTTAAATTTAGATGCAGAATGCTAGGAAACTTTTTTTTATTGCTCTCAAATGTTTGCTTCCTAAAAGAAATCCACAGTAGATTCCCAAAATAGTAGATTCACTATTTTATCAGTGATCAAACAGTGTAACAGTCACTTCAGTTAACCACCGGAAATTTTTAGGACACAGTTTGGCTTAGTGAGTATCCTGTGTCAGAGTTCAGGTGGAGAAATGTCCATTGTAACATCTGCATGATCACACTAATATGTAGGTCACTCTTAAAACAATGCCTCCTATTTATTTCATGGAAAATACAACAGATATAAAGAGCACAGTAACGCTATTTGATTGAACAAATTCTCAGGTACAAAACTATTTTTCAGCAGTCACACCATTAACTATTCATTTTCATCAGCAATGAGCAAGAGCCTGCATGCCGCACTCATAAAACTCAACAGCAGCAGAGGTGACCCACTGTTTCACAGCTGCTATGACAATACTGTTGTGAGGAAGATGTTGCCCACGCTTTCCATTGGCCCAAACAGATGGAAATGGGAAGATAAGAAATCTGGACTATACAGTGGGTGTGTCAGGAAAGTTCAGCCAAGACTGGCAGTGTGCTCCGTGGACTAGAAACTGACACGGGGTCTGGCATTATTGTGTTGCTGGAGAAAGGTTGTCATCTTCTCTAGCCTGAATCTACAAGTTGAACCTTCAGCTTAGCTAGTGTTCTAATGTAGCAGTCAGAGTTGATGGTCTGTCTGGATTCCAGGAAGTCCAGAAGGATTACTGCTTTTCTATCCCAACAGACAGTACCATATCACTTTACCTGCTGGAGGTTGTCTAGAACTTTTTCTTCAGTGGAGAATTAACATTACCACTCCGTAGAATGTCATTTTGTCTCTAGCTTGTAGTGGTGACACCATATCTCATCATTGCTAATGATACGATTCAGGAAACTGTCACCTTCAGGCTTGTATTGGTTCAATAGGTCCTGAAAAACTTGTATATGGTGTTCTTTGTGTTCATTCCTGGGGCCCATCTAGTGGAAACTTTGTGACATTCCAACATTGCCACTATTGTTTCCAATGCATGGAAGCTGATACTCAGCTCCATACACAGGTGTCTGGTGTCAATCTTCCATGTCACGCAGATGAGTTGACTAAGATTCTTCATGACAGCTGTGGATGTCCATCCACAATGCAGCTTGTCCACCACCCACCTCACTGTGTTCACATCCACCGCTAGATCTCAACAAATCTTCAGCAGGTGTTGATGAATGTCAGTGGGTACCTTTTCTTCCACATGGAGGAATTCATTTCCTCGCCTTTGCTTCATATACACTTCCATGTCAGATGCCACTTTGTCAGAATGCCCTTCTGTGGCAATCTGTCACATGTCAACAAAATGTAACAGAATACTGTCAGGAAAGTTTAGCCTCTACTGCCATATCACCAACATCTGCCTCTGATGTCATGGACCAGCACAAGAAAATAGGAGGCATTATTTTCAGAGAAGCCTTTGTAGAAATACTGATCTGAATGTCACAGAGCTTATCTGCTGATATCAACGATTCTCACCTTCACTGGAATGGGAAGTGTTAATGCTCTGAATAAAAGGTTATCAACTGCAGTTGAATCATGTGAAGATTATCAATATAGCAGCAACGTACAAAGGGGCTTCAGCAAGGTTACTGAGTTTAATATAATCCTCTTTATAGCTAGTAGCAGAGTAATAGAGAACCCTGTGTTAATCATGGACAGCATGCTGAGTGAACTTAGTAATACTTTTAAAACACACAAGACCAAGAAATCCCCAACATCTTTATTACGCTCAAAGATAAAGTAAAGATATTTATAAGGACACACAACCCTAAAACACAAAGGCCAAGAAAAGCCAAACAGAGCTTCAGAATATTAGTTAGCGCTGTCTCCTCAACCCTTCTCAAAGGGTGCAACTACATCACCAAAAGGACAAGTTGTTATGAACATAATTTAAATGCAAGCAGTAAATGTCTACACTACTTTTGCTAGGTCTACTGAGAGGGAATAATACATCTGGTTCAGCCAGCCTAACAAAGTTGTGCCAGAGAACCGTTCTCTTTTCCTAACCACATTCAACTAAAATAAGGTTGGAAGATCATCAAAGACAACGAAACCTGTGTGAATTCAATTTAACTACTTTACATTTCAGCTTGTGGAACAGTCTTGGGAAAACCCTGAAGTTAATTTGAACTCAATTGCAACGTACCTTTGTTACCTTCAGTGGAATTTAGCCAAGTTAGTTTATGTCAGTACAGTACTGAGGGGGAGCTAAGATTGCAGGTTTTTTTAATATCATTAATGCAGAGGCAGTATAAACTGGAACACATGCACATGTAGACACAAAGTTACCCTACGCTGTTTCAGAATATCTTCTCAAGTCCCAGGATACTCAATCCCAGTATTATTATTAGTTCCAACCAACATAACACAAAAAATCCCTAATAAATTCCCCTGCCAGATGCAAAACTTCAGAACAGTAAACATGTCTTGGGCTTCACTGCACTTTTTCACAAGGGCTCTCTTCGAGGTGGATTGGGAGCAAGCTGTGAGCCACATGTGCTGACTCAAACTTTAAGTTGGAAGATTCAAAACAAGTACCTCACAAGACCAAAACATTCTTTACAAGAGGCAGGCATTCATCCACATGGCAGAGTCTGCAGGCATATCACATTGTGTGAGGGAAGCTTAAAAGAAAAACCCCAACTCAACCATCACTGGTAGCACTTACCACCAAACGAACAACAGAATATCAAATATTCTGATAGTAAATGCCATATGAGGTATTTCCTGTCACAGCACGGAAGGAGCTTACAAGAATCATTGGGAATTCTGTGGTCATCCCTGGCTGCGAGGTGCCTCAAAACATTTGCTTTAGATTTTTGTTCAGTGTTTGTTTTAAACATGGAGTCATCAGTTATGTAAAAGATTTGCTAGAGAACTACTAAGAACTTGCAGTAACATTTCTGTAACTTTAAATTATAACCCACTAATTTCATTTTTTCTTCTGTTTTTTATTTATGTATTTAAGATTCATTGCTAAGTTCTCTTTATGAAGTATTTTATGTTTCAAAGAACAGGAACTCTGCATAACTTCAAATCACCTTTATTCAAGTTCATAGCCCATTAGGAACATAAATTCTAGTGTACATCGTAAAGGGAACGGGTAGTATTAGCTGTTATGTTTTCAGCTGTAAACAGCAGTCACTGCAAGTACACAAGACCATTCTTAATCTTCCATGACAGCTTTTCCTTGCTATGACAGCAATGGGGACAGAAAATAGTCCCAAGTTAGGTGGTCTTTAAGCTTTCTTCAAAATATTCAAAATTCTTTTTAGTTCACTCAACCCTATCAAGGCCTTTCAAGTGAGCTCTTCAATTTCAAAATTCTAAAAAGATGCTGTACATTAAACAATATCCTGGTGTTATCTGCAACAAATAAAATTGGAATAATACCTAGAATAAATACTGTTGCGCACAAACCCCACATTCTCCATTCTTAGAGATCAGTGACCAGCTGGAGTTGGAAGAAGCCACTAGATGTCAACCGGTCCAACCCCAGCTCAAAGCACAGCCAGTCTCCAGTGACTCTAAAGACAGAAATCTTACAACCTCACTTAGAAACTTGTTGCAATGTTTGATTATCCTTACTGTGAAAATCTTATTCTTATATGTAATAGGTATTTCTTTCACCACAATCTCAGCTGATTGCTTCCTACCTCTGTCTGAAGGGTCTGATTCCATCTCTCCTGCTACCTCTCATTAGACTGTTGTATAAAATGCCTCCTTCCCACCATCTCCCCAACACCGTCCAAGTCTCTTTTTTCTGAAGGCTGAACAAACTCAATTTCCTCTGCTTCGTCTCACAGGACACATACTCCATACACTCCTATTCAACTTAGCGGTCAACTATTTGACCCAGTATTTCAAATATTTCAGTGTCTTTCTTGTCCTGAGAATCCAGTATGCTGCTTATTTATAAAACAACTTATCAGAAAGAAATTTCTCAAGAACAACAGAAAGTCAACAAAATGTGTCTACAGCTACATAATGGCCGACTCCATGACAAACAAATTTTCTGAGTATTTACAAGCTAATCCTCTGCTATTACTGTCTCTTACTGCCTTTCGTTAAGAAAAACAATTCCGTGAGTTATGAAAACTACATGGAGTAGAACTGGAACATCAGTCAGCTGGTCCTGAAAAGCTAGTGCTGAAACTCCATTTGAGGTACTACCATTTCCAAGAAGAACCATCCTGCCTTCAGCTCTTCCCTGGGATTCTGAAATGAGAAAAAATTCCAGCTGACTACTATAGTTGCAGAAGAGATTCATGTTTTCCTCCAAGATACTGTTTACACACTTTAAAAAGATAATTTTCCACATAGCAAAAATACAAAAAAAACAAACAACAACAACAAAAAAAAACAGCCTAACAGCTTGACCTTAATCAGACTCCCTTAGCATTCAGAGCCCAGTAGTTTAATGAACTTCCCACACCAGGGGTCAGACAGCCACATTACGTATTAATATGGAAATCTGCTGGAGCTCATGTTGTTTCATTCAAATGAATGAAGAACACACACATCAGTTTGGAAAAGCTTACAATCTGAAATATGTGATGGTAAATTTATGGCCAAAGATAACCAAAATAATTCTTAGACAAACTATGAAAATCGAAGTTTGGTAAATGGCTTGAAACAAATTTACTGAGCAACTTCATCTTTCTCAAATGTCTTCCTTTACTACAACTGTAGATGCTGAGTTTTCTCTCACCCGGCACCGAGAAAAGAGAGAAAACTGGAATTATTTCCATCCATGTGGAGTTGGTGTCACCTTAGTTGAAAGTTCCTGATCTGATCAGATGTGAGAAGGACTCTGCAGTTAACCACACAAAGTCCTGAGTGGAAATGAAGGAACAGCATCAAGCAAACCTCAAATACTGAAAACCAAGAAATAAGTAATACTATTACTCATAGTTACTTATTTGGAACATAAATTTCCAACAATACCCTTGCCTTAACTTTGCAAGTGCATCACTTGGTTATCATCACACCATTCTTATTTTCCACGTAGGAAGCCCAAGAAAAAACTTGCATTTTTGTTTCTATTAATTTAAAAGAACATTGACAGAAGAACTCTAGTTCCAATATAAAAGTCTATGTAGTTTTTAAATGAAGCTCTCCCATTCCTGAAGTTGCCTTTGCAGAAAATCAAAAACTGTATGTGTATGGATACTGTCTAGCAGCTTGCTGGGAGTCATATACTGTACAGTTCAGGAAAAAAAGAAATCTTTCTCTGTATGACAGAAAGTAGGAAGGCAGGCAAACTTGTGCTTCAAACAATGAAGTAACTTATTTCCAAATTCTGAAAAAAAAATTGTACTTCATCCCTGAAAAATCAATTTTGTTTCTTTTTTATGGAGTATCTCTAGTGTTAAAGGATGCTGTTCACCTAATGTATCTTATTAGTGAAGGAGATTACTTTGGGTACAAAATATCCCCTACGAACATTGTTCCTAACATTTGGTAACAGACAGTAGAACTAATTTTCTGTCATTCAAGAAGAACTGTGGGCTTGCTAAACTTTTATCATCATCTCCTCCGAACACAGTAAAAATCACTGCTAGAACTGATGGTTTATTAGATCAAAGCTACCATCAACAATGTCAATTCTGCCTGGTCACGTTAACAGGAAAATGTTTTATGAGTTCTACCACTGGGCATCCATTTAACTTCCAGCACCAGCTATGCTGTAAAACCGCACACATAATTTATTTGGTGACCTGCGTGTGTGGGAAGCATTATCTATGCGACACTTCTCGCAGTCTGACAAAATGCTTTGATTTGTACCGTTCAGATGCTTGAACAAAGAGTTTAAGCAATCACCAACAACAGCTTTTATCTCCAAATGTGCTAAAAGTGTAATGTTATATATACATGGGAGCAACCCATTGCTTTAAAGAGCAGATTTGATAAAATAGAAGTGATTGGATAAATATTACATTTTCAACTTGTATCTTCTCCATTAAGTTTAAATATTGAGTAAAGTTCATGTTTATCTTCACACCACTTTTAGCAATCTCCCCATAAAATATTCCCAATGCCTCCATGGTATCCATGGGAACTTCTTTGCTTACATATAGCTTAAAATACACATCCATTCCAATTAGGTGAAGTAAACAGAAAACAGCATTCATATTTCCTCAAGCTACTGCTGTCTTTTAGCTATGATCCAGCAATCTTTGAAACAGTTGCCAGTTCAAGTTTGCCAAACTCAGTCAATGATAGATAGGTATGCCACCAAAGTCTGTTCCCTGTGTCACAGAAGAATCCATTTAATTACTCCTAATGATACATACACCATACAAATACAGGTAACTAATCAATTCCTGCATAATTCCAGCAATAGAGATTCAACACCTTTCTTTCAATGCAAAGGTATTGTTTCTACTCTGCAAGACTTCCAATGCTTGGGCTACTCCTTCTCTATATAATAAAGAACATTTTATGTATAATCATCTGACACACGCTGCATTATCTTCCAAAAGAGATTCACCTCAGAGAGGAAATACACTCAATAATATATTATTAATAACTACTATTTCATTGTTTTTCATATGAAAGCAGAAAGGGTGTTGTTTAAGAGTAAGAGCTTGCAGCGCAGAATTTTTATTCCATTCTAATTTTTAAAAACATTCTGCTTCTATGGGCCTTTGGGCTTGCTTGGTATTATTTTAAAATTCCTTATTAATCTACTTGATTTCCTTTTTGAGAAAGCAGCTCAACAAGGTATTTACTGATGCTTTTACATAACAAACACTGCAGGGAAAAGTCAGCATGATTCCAGGGACACCTACCTGCTTTCACCACTCTTTAATTCTGTTCAGTATGTCATGCCCTTACTACATGGCATTAGGTGCCACAGAGATACAACATTTTGCTAATAATGGCTGTACTCAGAATTATTTGTTTAAAGCTTCCTATGCAGCTGTTAAGAGAATTCAGAGACCCTGCAAGACACATGGAGTTAAATGTTTAAGCTGTTTTCCTATCTCGGTCTTCAAACCCTTAAACTAGAAAATCCCTAGAGTGGAAAGTCAGAGAAAGGCTACCATCCCCTCTAGGGTTAAAAGATGGTTTTGTAAGATTTTGGATCAGATTAACCTTTTGCTCAGAATAGGGCTGGTTATTGGTTTTTATTTTTTACTGTCTTTAACACAGGTTAAAAAAAAAAAATCAATATGAAGCGAGACAAAGGGCTCTGGAGGCCCTGGCTACACCAGCTTTTGGTTTGGCTCATGCACAATCTTACAACATGCTGAGGCTGGGAAGGATTAGCCTGCTCGTGTTGAGTAAACCGATGATACTCAATAAACAGTTTCTGTTGTAAACCCCTTAGGACGTGCAAAGCCACACTAGTTGGCATTAGACCAGATAAGCTGCCGAACCAGCTGTAATCTCATTTAGACCTGAGCTGATCCTCCTGTCCTTTCATTCCACAGGATCAAAGCAAACCACTGAGGAGGCAGCTGTATTATAGCAGCACTGCTTGCTGGATGCGGCAAACATTTCATAAATTCCTCTCCTTGAAGCAAGCCTGCACATAATCTACCCAAAGCCAGTTCAATCAATGGATTTCTGAATTCATTAGTCTTATTATTACAGGATAACTGTTTTCTCCATATAGTGTGGTAGGTGTTGCAAGCCAACTTTGCAAAACAGCTCTTATTGCTGACCATTTCTTTCTGGTAATGTGCCTTTACATTTTTCTTGTGCCACATGAAAATGATTTAAATCACCTCTATGCAGTATTTTTTTTTTAAAGACTGGAAAATAAAACCAATTCACATATATTCAAGTAGGAAGCACTGATATATACTAAATTCGTCCAAGCATAATTGCATGCTACCTGCTCGTATGCTTCCATGCATCAGTAATAATGACCAATGTTTTCTGAGCTTAATGACAGCAGATGATAATAGTGAAAGCAGAGATTATATCATTGTAGTAGCATAACAAATACAGACTGAAATTACAGATATGAAAGGAGTCATTGTAAGAAAAAGATTTCTATTTGCCTATTACTCTTTATGTTCTTTGAAATTAGGAAGAAGAAATATTTTCATTGTTGAAGAAATGAGCAGCACAATTTAAACAAAAACACAAAATCAACAGGTCTTTTCAAACTAAGCAAAAAATGAAATCCAAGACACAGGATCAAATAAGACTTGAAAGTGAAACATTCAGTTTCTATCTGCACACTGTCTGGAGTTTCCACTGCATGATTCTAACTGAAAAAAAAAAAAATTAGAGAGTAACTTTAAAAGCTCTAGAAGAACATACAGTATAATTATTAAAACGAGTCAGCCATTCCATTTCCTAACAGTGAAGTGTGCAATACAACACATGCAAGATAAAGTAAAATTAGATTTGTAGCTTACATCAGAATAGCCAAAATTAAAAACATTTTTTCAGTCTTCCTTTGAGTTAGTAATTATGTTACTTGTTAACATAAATATCAAAATTTTCTGCTGCTGTTGCATTGGCAAAAAAAAAAAAGGATCTAAGAATATTGCTGTACCAAAGTGAGTCCTGTATTACACGTGTCACATTAACAATTTGCAGATCACTACTTCTTGTAGAAAAGAACAGTAGCCACAGAACTAACTAAAATAGAGAAAGCCAAGTAACCCTTTCAGCTAAGATAAAAATATTGGTGTTTGTGACTTACTGCTATCTGCAGCCAGTATAAATATAAAATACAATCACAGACATGAACACAACAGACAGGATCCCTCAGAGAGAACTACTGCAAGTTACAGAGCACAAGATCTGTATCAGTTCACACATGTCCTAACCTACACTGTGTAGATCTGTTGGATTTCTATCCATTAATGTTTCTAATCAAGGTAATAAAAAGCTTCAATAAACACCTGATTTTACTGTACTGTAATACAAGCAAATGCTTTGCAGAAGATTACACAAAGTAGGTGCTTATTATGAAACCTTAAGCACTAAAGCACAGATGTTCTAGAGCATGTTACAGGCAGCTGGCAAAGCTAAACAAAAGGTATTGCACCTATCATATACAGATGTGTTAAAAAACAAACAATCCACTGCACATCTCTTCCACAATCACACAGAAACCATCTGATGTGTTAATTAATGATTCCCCTCTCTCTACTTCATTCTTCAACCATAAAGGGGTCCCATTTAACATAATCACTTAATAACAGCAAAGTGATAGGTATCAGAACCCTAATTCTTCTAATATTTGCAAAATCCAGCTCTTTGTAATAATAATAACACCATGATAGCAAACTGTAAAACTGTGTAATTACACTTTAATTGTATTGTGAGGCATGCATTAATCACAAAGTTTAAGTACCAGGGATGGAATTATAATAATTCTGTAAAACAAATTTAAGCTAGCTAAGTAGGTCAGAACCACTAGCATGCAACAGGAGACCTCTGGGAATTTATCAGTTAATGGCTATTTATGTGCAAATGAGTGCCCTCCAACCCTCCCAAATCCTGTGTAGCTGAAGGGTATTTCTGTTAACCAGGAGCATGCTTAACTGCTGAGGCATAAATTAAACCATTTATTTGAATGATTTTAATTCTTCTCTCCCCCCACCCACTCTTACTACTCCCTCCACCCTCACTAGCAGCACAATTTACAGTATTAATTTACAATGAGATCAGATTGCTGAAGAGTTTTCAGAAATTAGCTTGTTTCAAGGAAGAAAAAAAAAAAAGAATAGAAAAACTTTCAGTAAGACAATAGCAGTGCAATAGTTCATCTGCAAGTCTTCCAAAGGGTAGGCTGAGTTTATTAGAAATTCCAGAGTATCATGGCAATACAGTGGAAATCCTTTCATAATGAGCTCTAATGAAACTGTTTAACATCCTCATATTCTAAACCTGGAGAAGACAATAAAGGTCAAGGAGGATGTCATTATATATATTTTCTGTCATAATGCTCATATTGTACACGTATCAGAAAGTTTTCTTTTAGAGAAAGAAAACAGCAGAAGTTTATTGGCGGTAAGAAAAAAAACCTTCAACTTTTGAGTTTGACTCCAAAAAAACCCACATGTAGTCATTCTTGATGTCTCAGAAAAAAAACCAAAACCAGATGCCTTTACAAAATGCTCAGAATTAAAACATATGGGATTTTTACCATGATGTAAAATATGCAAGATTTACAGACAATACAAATGATTTCTGAGCACCTATAATTTTAACAGTAACTAAGAGCAGCAATGTAACACAACCTCAAGATTCATTCTTATGCTTGTATTTTTATGGTTGTTTTCTATTTGCTTTTTTTTTTTTTCTCCCTGACCACAAACAGACATTTTCTTGCAAAGTCTAGAGTCCCACAAAAAAAAACAATAAAAATTGGATTATCCTAACACCAATTAACCATAGTCCCCATTACCCTAAATGGGGTCATGTCTCCCCAAGGTCTAATAATTACAATGTAAAGTTCCCTGATTGCCTGCATTCACTCTGTGATATCTAGATAATCATGACTGTGCTATAGTTAATTATTATGTAAGAAATAAGATGATTACAGTATTTTACTTGATGTCATCTGTGCACTTAATACAAAATTTGACATAAATAGAACACACCAAACATGGACACACACAACATTTTTTCCACAGAAAACATACTTTCATCCCCCTGAATACACAAAGTGTGGCATGAATCTGAAAACTTCCCTGGGACAAATCTTTCACAGCTTTAAAATATTTTAGGCAAACATGGAATGCTTATTCAAGTATTTTCAAATGCACGCCCCAACAGCTAATCAATATATTCCCGTCCAAGAAAACAAAGGATATCAATTAAAATATTTGCTTTTCTTCTCCATATTGACTTGATGTAAGCAAAACAGGAACAGAAAAAAAACAGCAGAAGAAAATCTCACTGCCCTGGCAAGTCCACATCAGTTGCCTGTTCCTCCCTTCTCCTGCCCCTCAGAAAAAGATGCCACACGTTCACGGCTGCAGCGCACACTCCTGCTGAGCATGTAATGGCTGCCATGGCAGCCTGTGTAGGCCTCACATTGCCATATAGAACCCAAGATGTTTTTTGCTCCTTAATGTGAATTTGCAAGACCACACATCAAAACAGAGCCTTCATACCATTCTTCTAATAAATTAACAAAACTGTTTGACAAGAAAGTCCACTTGTGTGTTTTTTTTTTCAGAAAGAATGAGTGCAGCTGTATTCTGAGCCAATGACAGCCCCTTGCTGCCTCTTCATTCCCTACAGTGAGGAGTTGCAGCCTCGATTATGTCTGTACCTCCTGGCCATTGGCAGGGGTTCAGTTTTGCCCTAAGGCTTTAATTAACCCCGATTAGAGATAAATAGGGCCTTCTGGTTGTGAAAGAGGAGAGAACTGACAGCACCTCCAGCTTACCCAAGAATGAAACAAGCCACTGACGGTTTTTACCTTCCTCTACTTGGTCCGCCCAATAACAGTGTCAGAAGGGGACTCCCACATGAGAAGATGCACAGTATATTCATTACAGAGTATGCTCCATTCTTTTCATTTTGTTTCTAGGGAAGACAGATGAGCTCGGGCTCATTTCACGTTATGCACATTTTCACTGTTTAGTACCACTGGAAGACAAACTGGAGCATTTAGGCTTCAGCAATTAATGGCACTTGGACTTGCTCCAAGCCAAACAAAACATGACAATGCATACATTCATGTCCTGGATCAATTAGCTTTCCTTAGAAAAAGTCTACAAAGTATTTTTTTGAGGCAGATTCCCATACTTGACCACAAAACCACTGAAAACCCAACTCAGTACAACCTGCCACTCCTGTGCAGGCAATGCTGGCCACCCTCAATCACCTCCTGCTGACCTTCCATATACCAATATGGCAGAGAAGAGTAAAGACATTCACCTTTTCTCCTCTTATAACAGACATTAAAGAAAGCACAAACATGATTAAACAAAGAATTCACAAATCAAAATGAATCACAGATTTCTAAAGTTATTTTTTATGACATTATAATCTCTGCTATAGCTTCTTTCATATCTACTACTTTCTAATTTCACTGGGGTTTTATTTTGTAAGCAAAAGCGTAGATCACTGTGTAGGAAAGCAGCCTTACTAATTGAGCACCACCAGCAGCAGGCATTCCTTTCTTTCAATTCACAGAAACAAGTGAAAGACTGGGGAGTATCTTAAATTACTTAAGTAGTCCATCTCAGCACTCTGACCAGCTGACAAAGACTAGTCCAACAAAGTTTGTCTAAGGTAGTCTCTAAAAAGAGAAAAAAATTACATGTGATTTCAACTACTTTTTCAGTCTGACAGAGCGCCAACTCCTGCAACCTACTCTAACTAGCCAAGCTAGCCTACTTCTGCCACATATTAAGACAATTCCTTCTTCACTAGAAGGGAGAACAACAGATAATTTGTATTTTTTCAAACAGCCTTTTTCATGCAAGCTAACTTCTAGCATGTCTCCCTTCAATCTTTCTCAATTCCCTCAAACTTCTGTGAACTTCCAACTCTCATTATTTACTTCTGTGAATCTCCCCAATCTTCAATTTATTCATAAGTGTTCCGCAAAATGATATGTCCAGAACTGCATACAGAACTATAACTAAAGATTAAATAAGCAGCTCCTATCTCTCACCCGCAAGTTTTTATTAAAATTAAATATCATGGTGGAGTGTGTTATTTTTTCCTAAGCAGTCACATCAAAGCCTGCTACCTAACATAACAGGCTGCATGCATGAAGAGGTAGTTGTCACAAAAGCTAACCAATAGGAAGATTTCAATCAAAATTCAAATAATTACTTTCTTACAGCCGATACATTTCTTACAATTTCACATAAGTATTCATGTAAACAGAGGTCAATATATAAGAATTGTGCCCTGCTCACCCTCCTTTTCAAGATAGTAGGAAATCCACTTGAATAACCATTATCAAACAATTTCGGGTTTCCTCCATACATCAGGCAAAAACTATACTAGTACAGGATCAAAATACCTTACTTTGCAACCACCTGTGCTGAGTAGGCAGCAAAACCTACAAGAAACAGCAGGATGGACAAAGGGGCAACATATCTGTTAACCAACCACAGACATGGGTATCACCTTTGTTCTTGTCACTTCCTGATGCTTTTTGAGAGCATGGCTGCCAGAAAACCAGCACAGCTTCACCAAGGGCAGGTCCTGCCTGACCAACCTCCTGGCCTTCTGTGATTGTGTAACTGCATCAGTGGACAAGGTAAGAAAGAGCCTCAGATATCACTTATCTGGATTTCAGTAAGGCCTTTAACACGGTCCCCACAACACCCTTCTCTGTAAATTGGACAGATATGGATTTAACAAGTGGAGCGTTCAATGGACAAAGAACTGTTTGCAACATGTACCCAGAGAGTGGTGAACAACAGCTCCACGTCTGGATGAACAGTGACAAGTAGCGTCCTTCAGGGCACTGATGCTCTTTAATATCTTCATTAACGACATCAATAGTAGAATCAAGCACAGCCTCAGCAAGTTTTCAGATGACATCAAACTGTGTGGTGCACATGGGGGACAGGATGCCAAGACACAGATAGACTCAGCAGTGAGCCCATGTTGAACCTCATGAGGTTCAACAAAGCCAAGTGCAAGGTCTCGCACTGGGGTTGCAATAACACCCACTATCAAAACAAGCTGAGAGATGAAAGAATTGAGCACAGACCTTCTGATGAGGATTTCAAGGATACTGATGGATGGTAAATAGGACATAAGCCAGAAATGTGACTTCACAGCCATTCTGTATTTGTAACAAAAAAGGATGACAAAGGAAAACAGCAGCCTCACATGCACAAACAGTTTTATCATAAACCCCACTTAAAAGGCCTTGGATGTATTTGTGGATGACATGCAGGACATGAACCAGCAATGTTCCCTCTTGGCCCAGAAAGTCAACCATATCCTAGGCTGCATCAAAAGAAGCATGGCCAGCATGTCAAGGGAGGTAATCCTGCCTGTCTGCTCTGTGCTGGTGAGACCTCAGCTGGAGTAGTGTGTCCCAGTGTGGAGTCCTCAGTACAGACGAGATGTGGACCTCTTAGAGCGTGTCCAGAGAAGAGCCACAAAGATGATGCAAGGAATGAAGCACCTTCCCTCTGAGGAGATGAGGAGATAGCTGGGGCTGCTTAGCCTGGAGAAGTCCTCAGGGAGACCTGAGAGCAGCATTTCAGTATCTAGAAGGTTTCTATCAGAAAGAAGGGGACAGTCTCTTTAGCAGAATCTTCTGTTAAGACAAGGAGAAATGGTTTCAAACTAAAAGAGGGGAGATTTAGACTGGGTGCAAGAAAGAGGTTTTTCAGAATAACATTGGTGAGGCACTGGAACAGGCAGCGATGAGAGGTGATGGATGCCCTATCCCTGGAGATATTCACAGTCAAGAACTGTTTGAGTTGGAAGGGACCCTTAAAGGTCACCTAGTTCAACTCCTGCAATGAACAGGGACGCTTCTTTTGATGCAGCCCAGGATACAGTTGGCCTTCTGGGCCGAGAGTGCACACTGCTGGCTCATGCCTTGCTTACTAACCACTAGTACCCTCAAGACCTTTTCAGCCATGCTTACACTACAACTGTTTGTGCATGCAAGGCTGCTGTTTTCCTTTCTCTTCCTTTTTTGTTACAAATACCCAGAAATAAGCAAACTGGAAGCTGTTTGTATGTCGAGAAATCTCATCGAGAAATTTCAGCATGAGCACATCATCCCAGGGGAAGAAGAATCAAATGATATATACTCAGGCAGAGTAAAAAAAATAAACAGAAAACAGTACACGTTTAGACTCATGAGAAAGCCAAGTTGTTTTTGCCACTAAGATTGTCCCATAGTATGAAGAGAGTAGGATATTGCTAGGCCAAAGATGTCAGTAAGAAAACCTGAAACAAACTTAAAGGAAGATGCTATTACTCAGTTTCCTAAGCATCAGTGACAGGTAGGAAAAAACAAAACCAAAAAGACCACATTCCACTGAACCACCACATCCTTCTGAACTGCACAAACAACTGCAGTGCATGCTGTGTTCAACACTTGCTCTTCATCTTCTCCTATTAAGACAAGTATATCCATTTGTTCAGTTAGCATAAAGATTCTCTTTGAGTTCATTCAGATTTTCCTCTCCTCTTTAAAGGTCAACTTTCTTTAAAACACTCAGCCACAAATTATTTCTCCTCTCAAGGGACTACCTCCTTTCCTGGGGTCTAGCAATGGAGAGAAGAGTGCAAAGAAATACTTTTTGTGGAACAGCAACATGAATGTGTAGTTCAACACAAGTAGGTGCCTTGTCTAACTGTTCTTCAAGACGACAGTGACTTGTGCTCGTCCCAGAAAACTGTTTTATCAGTCTGGCTTGTCATCCTGCTCCTCTGTTAAGAGAACAGAAACATGTAGACATTGATGCACACAGGAAGAGTGCACTCGAATATGCCAAACAGCCTCTCATCCGAAAACCATCCGCTTTCTCCACTGTCCTGAGTAGGCTGTCAGTAGGAGGCAGCATTGGCTCTGAGAGCAGCAGTTCTGCACAGCAAAGTAGTTGGGAGCTAGCTTCATTCTTCTGTCATTATATAAGCAAGATGACACTGTTCTCTAATCCAGCCAAAGCTGATAAGTACCATCAACCTGTCACTTCCTACATTTCAAATTCTAACACTGCAGCATCAAAGAGTTTTTACATTTCGATTTCTTTTGCTGGCAGCGGTCGGTAGCCTCTCATTCTCCCACGGTGTTCTAATGCAGCATTTGCACACCGGGGTTACTCCCAGTCTGAATAGCAGGTCATCCCCTACTCACTGAGCTCATCTGCGGCCCATGTGCTAGGCAATTTAGATCCAATCAGCCCTTATTTAGCTCAAGAGTAATGAGCAGCATAGTGACACAGACTTAAGCCTGACCCTCAGGACACTGCTCATCAAGCAGTAAAACTGTGACAAAATCATTCATCTTCCACCCGCTGGCAAGAAATAATACTCGCACTCACTGTATTACTTTTTCAAGATATAGAAAAAAAAAGTCCTGAATTTTCATGATGTGAGACATTAATTTGCAGAAAGCTGAATTCCCTTAAACCCCCCTGTTGCTATGAGCTCACCAGGGGGAAATAGGCCTTAGGAGACTGAAATGGAATAAAGAAAATTGCTTCAGCTTTCTTTTCATTTTAAATAAGCCTTAAATCTGACAAGAGATATCCTAAAGAGAAAAGATATATATATCTTGTAAGGTAACGAAGAAACAATCAAAATTAAGTGATTAGAAGGCTACTTTTATATAATGGTCTTATTGGTGAAAATATTTCTTTGTCTAACATCCACAATCAAGAATATTCCAAAAGAAGAGCCATTTTTATACCTTGTGTAAAGAATAAAAGAAGAAAAACTGGGGGGAAAAACAGTTTCAGAAGTGAGACACTTCCATCAGAAAACAAACCTGCACTTGAAGTCCTTCAGGGAGCATAGATTTCTCCCAACAACTGCAGGGTCCCAACCAGCGGGTTCTCAGTACACCTGGATATGATTTTTCTCTTTTTTTTTTTTGTGAGTTTACATTTCCATAACAGTAAGTTCTGTGCTGATGTCCGGTAGGCCACAAAGCCTATGTGAATTATTTTTTGGTAGATAAAAATGGATTAAATGGATAAAAGACAGAAAAGTGTTTCACTCTGTAGTGGAGGGGATGGAGTCCACATCTGTGCAGTTAATGTGACAGTACTGTACTTGAGTTCCTTTGGCTTCGTATTTCTAATGAAATTGTTGATGCCCAAATTACGCCAACCAGAAGTTTGTTTGATTTTGTTATTCCAGTTTGTTCTTAACATGATTCTAAGACAGATGCTCTATTACATCCTAAACACCAACATGAAATTGATTTTAATAAATTAATCAGCTCATGTGACCTTGATTCTGAAGAAAACTGACAGCAAGAAGTGGAAGTGAATGCTCTTGCAAACCACAACCAATCCTCCGCATACACTGTATCCCATTTCCTTCACTTGTATAGTAATGCTTTCAGAACACAGGATACAAAAGCTAGTTGTGACTAAAGCTCAGAACACAAGGGTCAAAGGTACAAATTCGCACATACAAAAAAAATCCTAGAAAATAATCCCAAAGAATCTCAATGCCCTCAAAGTAGGATTAAGAGAAGATTTCAATTTTAATTTTCATTTTAACGCGGTAATTGTAGCTAAAAACACATCCAGTATTGCCACTGAAAACTGTAAGAGATGCCTAAAGTATTTAGATACACCTTAGAGAACCTTTCAAAATATCACTATATTCTAGAGCAGTGCAAGCTTCCCACACATTCACTAAATTTTCCTTACATTCATTCAAATATCAGCTCTATTAACATTATTACTGCACTTAAAAACGAACAAAAAAACCCACCCCAAACTATTTAAGACTTTAGATCAAATCAGCACAACCAGACATGTTTGCAAATTGAAGATCTATGTTGGAAAGTCAAAAAGGAAAGACCATTTTCCATGTAGGTGAAAAAATTCACAAACTCTATTTGTTGTCTTTCTAATTCTCATTCATTAAGCCTTGCAGATCTAAGAGCCAAACCAGGACCTCCTGACTAAGATGCTTACCTGGCATCACAGTTGGTGACTTGGAATATACTTCTGGGATGGAAGGGGTAAGAGAAAGCTTGTGCTCATCCAAACTCCTCTGGATATAGTTTTCAGAAGTTCAACATCAGAAAAACACCTTTTACAAAGACTAACACTAAAACCCCTGAGGGGGAAGAAAAGAGGAAGAAGGAGGAAGGACCTTTCTATTCTCCTCTTGAGCTCATCTGCTGATTTACATGGAGACAGAGAGCAGGGGAAAGGCTCCCCTTGTCTCAAAAAGCTCCCCACAGGGTGTTTTGATGGCAAGTATAACACCAAAAAAAAAAAAAAAATTACAAATGACTACACATTTCCATAGCAAAGATATACTGGATAATCCATTCCTATCGCGATTTTTCTCACAACCTCAAGGCTAGGCACAGTCTAACAGATACAAGCATTCAGTTCTGCTGTTATCCGTGGCCCAATTATTACTATAACTTTTAATTAGAAGCATGTCTACCTGAGTAGTATTCATTTACAGCTTATAAAATGTACACAGTGAAATTTTCAATAACTTCTCATGTCCTTCAGTGCAGTACACAAGGGGCATAAATACCCAATAAGTGCTTTCAAAATAAAATTACTGTTTATTATGTTATTAGGTTTGTGGTACTTTTCATTTCTCCTATGAGAATCAGTACCATCTCTCCCTGAAACTAGATAAAGATGTTTGGTGTACCAGCAGCCATTTGCCACCCAGGCATGTACCTGCATTTTTACAATTCTCTATCTCAGTGCTAGTACATTATAAAAACCAAATACCAGGATGAGGATAATGAGCAAAAGCTCATATCAGAGCAATACTGGATTACAATAAACGACACTTCTTTTAAGAATAACATATTGCAGTGCTGAAACCTACTGTTTCCAGGCACTCAGCAAATTTCTCAGAGCCTGTGCCCGTTTCTACAGTGAGTTCCGTCAAATCCATTAAATGCCTGTACTTTTATTAACCTAAGGTTTCTTTCTGTGTCATGAAGCACTTAGATGATGGGAAGCGGTAGAGATTTGGAGCAAGTGAAAGCACACGAGTAAGCATCCTGCATTAACCTTTTGTTAAAGAATAAAATCAGGATTTAAAAGCACTGTTTAAAAGCAGAGACAGAAAGTAAAGGAAAAACTAAGGTCTGAGCTCGATGATGAATGTTTCAAGTAAACACAGGAGGGAAGCACTTTGTTTTTGAGGGGTTCTAGATTGTTTATTATTTTACAGTTGCTTCGAAAAAGGAGACTGTATTAAGATATAATCTTACACTTCATACTGAATCTCACTATAAAGATCAAATCCCTGGAAGTTCCAGCAAGTAGCATCTTGTTTCCAATTATTCACTCACCATATATAAAAAAAGAAATAAAAATGAGTTCTCTTGCCAAGTCATAGTTCTATTTAAATATAGGGACAACGGAATATTTGTCATGATAAAATTAAAAAAACAATAATTACTTTAAAAATACTCATTTCAAACAGTAAATACAGAAGTAAATACAACAGTCAAAAGCTACCAGCATCTTTCTATCAGACAACAAAATATAAAAATACCCAGAAAAGATTATTTCAAAACACAGAAGTGTAAAAATGGTGCAGGTGGGGGTCTCTTCACAGATGCCTTTTAAGAAAAAAAGAAAGGAAGAAAACAAGCCTTCTATCAAAACCCTGAATGCCAAGTTTTAGCCCAGAGCAAGTTTTCAAAGCTATGTTACAAACCCTTGAAAATAAAGGTTTATAATGGAAATGCTGACAGACCCTTAACCATAGCAGCATGAATACCTATAATTAAAGAAGAGCTTTTGGCTACACCTCACTCTGCAAATCGAAGATTGCTATTTTTACAATAGCCTCAAATAAAATGAATTGGGAAACCTGGAACGTGATTCTAGTAACACAGTAAGATATGTTAAAGGGGAGTGCTAAAACTATTTGACATTTTTAGCTTTAAATACTGAGGCATTTAGTTAACACAACTAAGTCAGTATTTTCATAATGCTCTGTAATCAGCAATGAAGAATGCTCCTGTGAGCCATCATCTGGGGTTAGCAGAAGTGGCACATGAAGATATTATTTCCTAACAGCCTAGAGGGAGCTTCTTCTCTCTTTAATCAGTGATCTCCCTTCCTTCCTACCTGTTGTACAGTTACAGAATTATTAGAGTGCAGTGTACAGAAAAATTACATTTACGAAAGGCCAACTATCTTTTATCTGCCTGAATTTTAAAATCAGCTGAGAGAACTGCATTGAACCATTTCATCCTTTCACACATTTCCAAACAGATCAGCTCTTATCAGTCTGGTTAAGCCAACACCACTTTCACCTCTGGTTAGCACAGTCATCCAACTCTTCCAAACAAAAAAAAACATTTTTGTGTTTTACTCATATGGCAACAGAGGACAAATTCTTCAGCGAGACTCTCAGAAGTAGGAGAGGCAGCTGGCAACACTTTACTATTTCCTGTACCATCAAGATCACAATGTATTTAGAAGCCTCATGGAATTAAACCTTGTAATTGGTGTGATAAATAGGCAGGTAACCAAATGTATACATTGAAATGAAGACCAGTTAGAAACAAGGCTCTAATGATAGCTCACATGCCAACTGGTGTTTGAGCGACTCACTAGCTCAAATATTACAGCAACTTGCTTTTAGTAAGAAAAGGTATGAATACAGTACCTAGCCCTCAGAAGTCTATGAAAGATGTCCATGTCCTTCTGTCTATGTTACAAGAGGACTACATAGCCCTCAAATTTTGGAAGCTTTCAGACAAATGTCAAGTTATGAAATAGGCAATGTTTTCACAAGTCTCCCTACTTCATCTTAAAGAAACAACAAAAGCTCTGTATTAGCAAATGAAGAAAATGTCAAAGCATTTTTGAAGTCTCCAATTTATTCCAGCAAATACATTCAGTTGAACTGAAATACTAAATAATAAATCAAGTAAACTTAGTTTCACGCTTCATCCTTTTTGAAAAGACTGCCTGAAAAAACTGTCACTTTGGATGTATAAGCTATTGACAGCTGCAGTCAAAGCTACTAGACAATAAAAAGGAAGCTAGTTAAAAAGAGACCTTGCATACGGGCCTCACTATTCCTGTTGTGCACTCTTCTACAGTTCTTTTCACGTATTTCAGTCTCACACATTCGAAGTAATGGCAAATCAATAGCTGCCTCTTACTATCTTAAAAATATCTTTGGGCTTCAAAATGGAAGACTACCTCTAAAAAGAATCTGTAGACAAAAATATTGAAGGGTATGATGGATGCTAAAAACTGAACTAACACATCAAAGCAAAACTGCAGTTTCCAAAGTCATATATGATTTCCTTCTTTTCTAGGTAAGTATTTCCAGAAAAGTATGTAAGTCTACATAATTGTTTTATTTGTTTGCAACCTTGACAAACGTGGCGAGAAAACAGAAACTAGAATGAAGTCTGTAAAACAGAATATTCACCAAGGCTTTCTGTCCCTGATATTTTGTAATGAATTAATGACCTGAAATAGTAAGAAAACATTTTTAAGATTCCGAATGCAGTAATGTATTGGTGGGTATAAAAATTTACTGCATCATTCACAATCCTTCAAAACTGTCTATTTCCTTTTTCCCTTTTTCTCTATTTCAGTGGGAAATTAATATGAATTACAGTTTAACTCTGAACATAAAACAATGTGCCAGTCTATATCCACAGTCTAACAAAATTACTTACCGAAGTCTGGCTATAACAACCTGAAGAAAATTCAAGACCATACTCAGTTCAGCTCCTCGACAAGCAGGCAGCAGCATAGTAAAGCCATCATTTAGCAACTTTTCCTCAGAAAGGCTCAAGTAGCAGCTGGTCTCAAACACTTCTTGGACACCATCGATGTATGTTGAAAGCAGAGTCCAGAGATTTTGTTTCTGTGTGTAGTCATTTTTGGTTACTAAAAACTCCTTTGCCTTGACACGAAAAGCATTTGAGAGTTTCTCAGCTAGGACACTAATGTCCATATTCTTCTCAACATAAATCAGAAGGAAAGCAAAATGGCCTCTCCAAATGAGAGCTCTCTGAGATGGGCTAACCAAGGATGGAGTCAGGAAATCCAAAAGATCCAGCACTCGACTCACTATATCTTCTGTTTCTGCAACAATTGCTAGCAGGAGGAACAGGTTAAAAAAGTTCTGCAGCCCCACTTCTGTCAGTTCCTGCATTCTTTTCCGATGGAATTTGGAATAAATTCTACATTAAAAAAAATAAATAAAATGGAAAACATTAAAAAAAAAATCCAGCAAAACAACAAAAAAATTTTCTTGAAATATTTAATTTTCTATTTACTTTCAGGTGGTTCCCAGAAGACTAAAAACCAAAACAAGTCATACATACATACACACAAAACTTAACAGGCAGGGACCCTCCATCCTTAGGACAGAGCATAGATTTACTTGGATACACATTTCTCTTCTTACATAATACTACTGAATTTCACCTTTTTTACCACCACTGCAGTAAAACGAAATGGAAGATTTTCGATGGAAAGCTCCTTTCCCCCAGAGTACTTCATGAAAGTCTATACTGTCCTTTACTGTACACCTATTTTATGGAGTGAGAACTACAAGTTTGGAAGAAAACAAGAAAACAGGTATTTGGGAAAAAAAACCTCAATCTAACAAGTGGGCATCCAATACTTTGGCTTGCCTGAGCTGCACTGACTGAAGAGGAATTGTCTTGGGCTGCATATAAAATATATAATATAGTCAATGTAGCTAAGTAACAAAACTTGTTTTTTATTTATAAAAAAAAAAAGAGGCCAAAAAACCATAAAATTCTAGCAGGCTGATTTTAAGAAATTTTAAGCTGTACTGCTTATATGATAGTGCTCAAGTTATGCATAGCTGATGGTGAGAAGCACTGCTACTTTGCAACTCGAAAGTTACAAAACAGAAAAGTAAAAAGCAAAAAGCTTTCACACAGAAAGCAGAAACTCTTTCATGTGACTTTAGCCCAGGCCTAGACTTTTAAGTAAATGTCACCAGTCTTACAACACAGGAATAAGATGAAAATGGGTTGCTTAACTTCTTATTTGTGAAATTAAGAACTTTGCTATATGCTTCACCTTTAAAATAAATTCCACATGCATAAAGTGAGTTAAACATCCTTAAAGGCTGTTTTTCTATCCTGTCACCTGGAAAAATTGTTGGAAATGGTGCTGAGGTTATCAAATCTAGCCACCAAAAATTATAGCAAATCCAATTAATGTTGTTTGGTAGTAAATTACTACTGACAGGCGTTTATGTTCTTCATGCATCAATTAATGCTTGGTTAGCTGCTGAAAATAGAGTTCATCCCAAAAATCATAGCTGTAGGCTGTTAAATTTTGCTACTTGTGTAATTGATTTATACAAGTCAGATGCAATGAATACTGGTTGAGCAGACTGACAAAGCGTGTTGTGTATTATTATTCCCCCTCTTAAATTAGGCAAAGTAACAAGCTATAACAACAAAAACGTAAGGATAATTTGTTTTCAGCAAAAATGAAGCAGGCTAATTTAAATTACTAACTAAAGCAAGACACTGATTCCACATCTAATAATATATCTCTTTCAATGTGTAGTTGTAGCAATTTTTAAACCCAAACTTTACTGATTGTAACAACCCATGAAGTTTATATAGACAGCACACATTTTCTCCTTCTCACAGGAAAGACTACCTTTCTTTTTTGGAAGAAACACACCACATAGCCTTGTAGGCCTTCAATATGTGCATTTTATCCTTTTTTTTTTTTAGTTTACATACAGAAGTATGGGATTAGTACTTAATAAAGTCTTAAAAATCAAAACCAGTAAAAGCAAAACTAATTCTATGTCTGTTACATCTAATGAAAATAATCCTAAGCATCAGAATCTTTAGTGATCAGTACAATATAATTACTAAAAGTGTTAAAGATTTAATAAGTATGCAAAATCAAGATTTGAATTTAAAGCATATATATTTCATTTTTTTTAATATCATGACTTAATAAATATCTTAATTAGCATGTTTCAAAATTAAATAAAAAAGCAAAACTCTCAGCAAAAAACACTGTGAGAAATGTTGGCAATGATAAAAAAGTAAATATAAGTGGAATTGCAGGGATAGCAAGAGCCAGGTTGCATGTTCTTGGACAACACTGCTTACACGAAGCTCAAAACAAAATTTGTGTGCTTTAATTATATTACCCTATTGGCAACAGAGTTGTACCTCTGCATCATTTGCCAGTATACCAATTTCTGGCTGGTGGGACAATGTAAATCATCACAGGCTGCAAATGTCAAGGTGACTCTTAGACCCAGCTAGACACCTGTTACAGCCTTAGCTGACAACTGAAACTTAAGGGGACAACTGCCTTCTTCAGCTTGTGAATCACCCTTCATTCCTCATCCTCTTTACTTTCCCACAAGCATAGCACCCCATTCTGTCTTAGTATGTGGCTCAAAGGGCCATGCAGTCAGACTGACTAGATCTCTTACTGAGCGAGACAAGCTAAATAGCAGCCATACCGTCCTTTGATTTGTTTCCAAGGATGCACACCACTGTTCTCTGCCTCTTCTTTCATCATCCGTGCCAAAATGCTGAGAAAAATGAGGTAACTGTTGCTGGACTTGTACAAGGTGGGAATCTGCTGTTCACAACAGCAACTTTTCACCAACTCAAGCATTGACAAAGAAGTTTTACTAATACTTGCCAGACCCTTCAGACCAAGCCAAGGAACAGTAAAGCAACTGTTCTAAAAGAATAAATAAAACAATTAAGAAGATAAGTAATAATAAATGTTAATATTTGTAAGACAGCAAGATAAAATCTTTCACACAAACAATAAAGAGATAATGCCTTTAAGTTGCACCAGGGAAGGTTCAGGTTGGATATTAGGAAAAAATTCTTCTCATAAATAGCAGTGAGGTATTGGAACAGGTTGATCAGGGAGGTGAAGGAGTCATCATTCCTTGAGGTTCAAGAAAATAGTAGATGTGGCACTGAGGGACACAGTTTAGTGGCATGATATCCATGGGTTGATGGTTGGACTGAATGATCTTTGTGGTCTTTCCAAATTTAATGAAACTATCATTCTACAGGGCAAGCTTCTATGCAATTCCAAAAATGAAAACACATTGTAAAGGTGCAAAGCATCTTCATAGAAAATCCAAATAAGTAGTCCTGATTAAGAATACAAATACATTCTAATTTATTCTGTTGTGGCATAACATAACAAATCATAAGATATGTTTAAACACAATTTCTTAAACGAACACAGCAAATTTAGAGTTACTGTCATTGTCTAGTCAATTTTACAAAAGCATAGTAGTTTGGCTAAATGATAATCTGAATTAATTGCTAAAAATTGAAGAATATCCACATGCAATTCTTTATTTCAATTTACTCATCTACTTACCAGATTCTTGCTGTAATAATCCCAGAGTATGGTGACGACAGATAGGTTCCAGTCCCAGAAATGACACAAAGTCAAACAGCACTGAAGATGCATTCGTAACTGTTCCTCTAATACACCAGTCTGGCAAAGAGAATAAAAATTTTATTTTAGAAGGGGAGTATCACCTTGCCTACCTATAAATCCAACACTATCAGACTATTGAGAATGATTTTTTAATGAAAACATTATTTCTGGTCATATAATGTTGAGCAAATGGCACCTACTAAGACAAGCAATGAACTCGAGATAAGCTGACAAACACACATGGGTGTTGCCCTGCAAATCTCCCTGCAACCTGCTCAGTAGTTCATTATACAACCTTTTAGGTGTCCACAGAGTTGTAGACACATTAAGATAACAGCAATCTCAACACAGTGAGCCTAACTTGAAACACAATTGTATGGTAGAGGACCACACAGAACATAAATGGTGCATGAATGTGCAAGTCAGTTAGCTTTTAAATTCATTTGTCACATATATCCAAAGGAAAGTTCATGCACCATTGATACGGAGGGGAGGCACACCTGTCTTGAGACCTCATGTTTCTCTTGACAGCATAGCAAAGAGGAGGATCATTAATTTCAGCATCATATCCCCAAAATTTTTGCAACCATGCTACATTGATAACATCCCAGACAACTCTAAATGAACAGCAAATAAGCCTCTTACTACTACCAATGAGTTCCTTTGCAAAAACATTTTGAATCTTTATCAGTTTCAAACAAGATGGTCTTAACAGTCGTTTCTAACATAAACAATTCTATGATTCTGTATGAGCCTTACAACTTAAAATCATAGTGTCAAGAAGGGCACAGAACCTCTTTCATGTCTCAGATAAATATCTGAAAGTTATATCTTCCAGTTCCAATTACAGTCTACAGCGTCCTGGATTACATATATCCCAAGTCGATCTAATTCAGAAAAAGTTTAACTAAAATAATAAAAACTAGAAAAATGTTACAAAACAAGAACCCCACTCAGTGATGCTGGGTAATGAAAAATACCACATTAGGTTGCAAAGTTGTTTGTTGTTTTTAATGGTCTTTCATTAAGTAACTGTTACTGGAAAAGAGGGACTTCCGCTCTCACAATGCTCCTTCTTACGATTTACAATTTCTATACATCCTCTTACTCCCCCCTTTAACTTCTAATCATGTCTATCTTCTCATGAGCAATTAAGTAGGATATTTCTAAAGTAAGTTGAAAATTGAAAGGTTGTCACAGGAAATTGCACATTCAAAACATTACATATAACAACACATACAATAAAAATGTCTACAAAAGAAGAGTGATCTTTAATTATTGTTAAACGTGATGTAAGTACCTATAAAATTGGTAGTCTCTCCCCTCAAAAAATAATTTCATCCCAAAACCTGATGACAGAACTGCAGCCATTTTCAACAATTGCTATTCTTTTACAAATAAAAGCAAGAGTCTAGACATAAAACAAACTGCAAATGAACATATCCATTTCTCTAGAGACATCTATTCAATTACAAAAGACAAGAAAAAACAAACAAACCTCACATATGCACATCCTTTGGAAGAAAAATGCTTGAATCCTAAAGCTGTAATTTATGTTTAGGATTACTTTTAGGATTCAACTCAACAATGACTGTTTCAATCAAACTAATTCAACAATAAACATGGTATTTTGAGCTGCTTCTATTCCAACCATTACTTATGTGTTCAACAATAGTTTTATAATAGTTACCAAAACCAAGAGAGAACTGAATGTTTTATTTCATATTTAATATGAAAGTCTCCAGACTTCAAACTCCCCTGGAAATAATGGATTCTCTCATTGCACTTTTGCTTAAAATGATCTCCTGCACTGCTGGAAACGCTATTAGAACTCTTGAGGTAGTCAGCTTTTAATTTATTGCAGAAGGGAGGAACATCAGATACTATCAAAATGATAGTATTATCTGAAAGCAACAGTTTTCCATGATGATCTCCTACTGAAGTAACAAAATTGGTTTCCTAGAACTACAAGAAGTAATTCTGTATTTCTTCTAGAGTAGAATTAAACACTGAAATAGTGAAGGCATAATAAAATTAAAGCAGAAATCAAACAATCCTGAAACATTTATTACTCCAAATAAGAGATGGCTAATAAGAACGACTGCCATCATTTCTACCAACAAAAACCCTTTTGATTCTCACTTACAATAGAAGTTTCATATTATACTGACATCCCATAAATTTAGTTGTTTAGAATACAAATGTTTAATATTTGTTAATATCACTATCACAACAATTTTCATTTTGCAGACCAGCTTTACCTTTGTCATTAACACCAAAACAGAAATGAAGGTATTAATTACTAATTCCTGCCCTGTCTTGCAAATGAGAGATTCACTATGTTCTTCCAATTTATTTGCTGCTACTCTACTCTAAATAAAAGATTGCATGTTTAAAAGGATGGCTTAGGTAAGATTCAGCCTAAAAGCAAAGCCAAGCCTTAGTGGGCAATATCTTCAGTACTATCCCATTAGTTGATTACAAATAGCATTCTGCGCCCTTCTTTCTTTCTTTCCCTGCTCATCCATGTTCTACTATCAGTGACTTCTCAATACTCCATTGTGCTTCTCATTCCAACTTTTTTCTGGACTCAGGAATACTCATTTAGGAGATGCTTAGAAGATACAATAAGATAGCTGAAAAGGTAAGAGCAGCAACACGAAGCTCGGAGACCAGCAGAGGAGCTGGACATACCTACAGGTGAAAGAAAACTTCCCTCCCAGACACTGTCAAGAAAACTGATATGCAAGAAGAGGAAGAACAGTGCATTTTTTAATGTACATAATATTCACTTGCACATACATGCATAGAGACAGGTAGATGGCTCCTAAGACTGCTGGTTACAAACATAGCTTTGGCAAATGTCTTCTTTTGAAGTCCTTTGTAACTTAAAACTGACATTTGCCTTGTATTACTGTGTCATTATTGACTCATTGACATTTTCTGAACTCAGACTTACTAAACTGTCTACAAATGAATGCCTATTTAACAAAAGCATTAATAACTGTACATTTAGGGTATATTCAAATTCAAGATAACTTTATAATAGTAAGATTTCACTAGAAAATGAGACCTTTTTAAAAAAATATGTAACTACAAGGCCATCTTTTTGTTCTCACATTGCTAATATACAGAAGATACAACACAAGAAAATGGCTAATGAACTACTCATAGCTCTTATGGCTCATATCTCATAATTTATTCAATTTCTCGCAAAAAATGATAAGCATCCAATAAGTGAGGTAATCACTACAGTTTTAATGTATGTGTATCACATATATTCAAGTATATACCATGAAATCATTCGAAAGCCAGTCTTAATCCAAAAGAACTACACGAAGTTAACATGGGACATAACTTTTTAATAGCAAGCCCATTGTTTCAACCACTCTAACAACTACAAAGTATCTTTTTGTAAAAACTATATTTGTAAGAAGTATTTTTGCTCACTCTTGTTTCTGCTACAGCTGCCTCTACTGCATGAACAGGGCAGTAACAGTAATAAAAAAATACCGATTCCTCTTCTGCTTCCAGCAGCAGAACTTTGCAGGATTTTTTTTTTTTCATTCGAGACCAAATACAAAAATAAATATGGTGATTCTCATTTTAAGCACACACAATTTAAAGAAATATTTTTTATAGTTGCTGCTGTTACAACATTTGCAATTTGTACCATGCAACTTGATAACAAATTTAGAGAGCTGCAACGTTATGCACTTAAAAACGTGATGAATAGCATATTTAAAAGCATTTTAAAAGGAGGTCAATTCTGACCTCTGGGCCATGAAGCACTGCATTAACAGTTCTGCAGAAAGAAAAATGATAAGGTATGAAATGAGTGCTCAGAAACTAGAACCTTATCTGTAAGAGTTTGATTCAAGCCTGTAAGACAAATTGCTCAGCAAGGCAAGTCACCTTCCTGCTGTGATGAGGATATAGCTGAATTTTCAATGCAGCTGACTATCTCCCTCATCATGTCTCTTCAACTTGATATCCTTACATTCAATATCTGGTTTACATTTTCTAAGCATCCAGTTCTTATTCTGAATACATCTTGTCTGAGTAGCCATACACCTACCCTTACTGGATAATTATCTTTTTCCTTTATCTGACGATTTAGCATCAAGCACAACCACTTAAAAGCAAGTCTAACTGCTAACAAGGAGGGCACTGTATACTGTTATAGTTAAGCTACATCGAGGATTTTCATCTACCTGTGATAAATATACTAGAACTCAAAAAATACACTCGTTATTTGGTCTTTGTTTCATGCACTGTCTTTTCCAGAAGCAACCCTGACACTTCCCTTATTCATTTTTTCTTCGTTTACGCACTTACTTGAGCACCGATGGAATTTTTAAGCAGTTCCTCCACAAACTTCCAATTGGATTCCTTATGTTTCTGAAAAATAATGATTATCAGCATGAGCTAACATTGGTATATCTTACAGGAACCACTACGTAATAACAAAAATAAGAAGACATTTACAGAAATATTTTGTTTCATGACAGCATACTGTAGTCACCACTAAAAAACAAGTATTCCATTTTATGAATATAATTGTTACCTGGCCTAAAATTAGGACTCATAAACAATAACAAAAAAACACAAAAACAAAATAACCCACAAGGAACAAAAACCCAGAATAATGGTATTTTAACAGATTTATGTGGCCCATCTGCAGTTCCAACCTTCACTTCTAGTAAAGAAGCAAAACGTCATTTTCAATAATACAAATAATAAACAAGTCTTGAAATGTATGCATTTAGCAATCTCTAAAAAGAAGATAAAGGGTAGGAAAAAGGCACAATCTTAATTTCCTTGTTTTTTCAGGGAAAAACTACTTCTAACTCATTTTTCCTATTCTAAAATCAAAGACCAATTGAATATGAAGGCAGCCAAATAGTAAGGATCTAGATAGAAAAAAAAAACACAGGATAGGTCAAACATGGCCCATAATCCATATTTCCCATCTTGGGAAGAGAGATGACTATTCATTTGAATCAACTAGACCATGCTACTAAAGTAAAAGATTTGCATTGAAAAGTATATTAAAAAAAAAAAAAAAAAAGGATTTAGGGAAAGTAGAAAAGGGTAGATGATTTTCTAAGTAAGGTTATTTACCAAGAAAAAAAAACAAAAAGGCAACCAAGCCAACACATTTACAATTCTCAGCTACAACTAGATTACCCAGGAGTACCAAAAATCAACTCTTATACCCAGTTATATAAACATCCTGTGTTGATTATCTAGATGCATGATTGTAGTATTTTCATCATTAGTTCTGCTTTACTATCTCCACTATCACAACTGTTAAACCTTACAAATTATTTTGCAGATACCTGTCCTTTAAATGTACCTGTACAGAGCTTAAGATAAAGAGCATCATATGCTTTGTAATGGAAATAACTGCTTTCCAGCAGAAATGCTACTGTCCCCTGCCCTCCTCTGTTACTGATTATTCTAGTTAGCGTCATGACTTGGTGACAATTCCACACAGAATTTCTAACTGTACTGAGAAAATTTAAGGCCAACTTTAAAAAAGAGAGGTATATAAACACTTATGTAACATAATTTGACTACTTTGTGGATTTACACTTCTGCACTGTGGAAAAAGAAAAAGGAATATTTTGAAAAGCTGCTAATGTTATCGAGACTATTTACAGGACAAATATGAATAAAGGGACAGGCCTGCATGAAGTTGCACTACAGATCTCATAATTTAGAAACTTCAGCAGTATCAATTAAGGAGCTGCTTCCTTCTCATCCTGCCCTCACATTCACAACATTCTACTGGCCAGTTGTTCTGATTCTTTTGCTTGTGGGACCCGATGTGAACTGATGCAGTGACCTAACCAGAGCATTAAGAGAAAAGAGGATAAAAACAGGAAGAGGGCCTGACTGAGATGATGGAACAGGGGCACAAATAATTGCACTGGAACAGCAAATGGTGTATCATACATCAGGTGGTAAAGAGGACTTCTTAAGCTATTACTGATACTGAAGTCTTTGTGTCAGTTAAAACCCATGTCAGAAGGAGAGATCACTGCATCTCTGCTTTGTATTTTGACTGCTACATCTTAAGAACTGATACTATGCGATTATCTACAGCGTCTGCTGCAAACTCCAAGTGAAGTTAATTGTCTGCTCAAAGGCCAGATTTTCAGAGATAGATAGTATAGGAATCATGCCAAATGGCTACGAGGCCACTGGTTATCTGGAGCAACTTGCTCAGAGCACGCTTTTAGCACTTCCATAGCCCAAGGACACGTGATTTATAGAAAAGGTGTCCATAGGCAAAGTTCCAGCTCAGTTGCAGTATACAGGTCACCATACAGAATTCTGGAGTAATCTATGGCAAACTCTTGTCACCAACTGGAACTGATTATAAAATCGTACTCAGGTTCAACTCAGACTCGGGAAAGAACAGCACAACAACCTGCTGCACTCTTCTTTTAGCTTCAGTTGTCTCTTTTAACAGATGTTTCATTCAAATCTCAGTAAATTTACATCCTAACAGTATTCTCTGCTACACTGGCAATATGGCATCGCAACTGTTTGAAATCCACTTTTGTCGGAGAATATGTAGAATCTGCATCTTTTACTCCAGATCTGCTGGCTTACTATATCCCTCCCTCTACTCTCAAATAGCCCTAGAATCAGCAGGACCTGCAGACCCTGAAGTATGTAAAACTGCTCCGAAAACCAAAACCTTAAGTAGGGGCCCCTCTGGCTTCTCAGAGAGAAACTTCTACAGAGACTAACACCTCCCTACCTGGAAATCCATAGCAAGCTTCTCAGTTGGAAGCCCATGTTTGCATATCTTGCCACGTAGTCATTTCAAATCATTTAAAGGCAAGAATTCTTAGCCTCAAGTAATTCTGCCTGTATTTCCTCAGTCCATAGTATATTGAAACTGACCCCTGCAATGTTCACAAGCAGCAATTTTTCTCACCAGTTCCCATCTGGATTTTAAATCCAGCTTCTCAGAATAGTGAATTGGGACCTCAATGTGGGGTTCATGAAAGAGGTATACACTGTACTTTCCTCAGAAAACAGCATCTAGAAAGCCTGGCCAAAATTTTCTAGTTTTAAAAATGGCTTCATGTGTATGAATTATATATTCAATATATATGAATCACTGCATATTTGAAATTACGTTATATGAGCTAAAGGGGAAAAATAAAAAGAAGCAAGTCTGAAACCTATTTAGAATTTTAAAAGCTTTCATAATAACCTCAAGGCCATGCAGTCCACATTAAAAAATTGAAAATCTTCTACAGACGACATAGGCTTAGAGGCAATTCTTGCTATGAAGCACATGAATAACCATCATTATGACACATCGCCCTCCCACCTCTGATCACAGTTAATTAAAAGAAAGCGTGTGCCACGAAGCTATCACGTCAGATATTTAACCAACAAAACAGGACAACATTAAGTTCTGACATAATTTCATTCGTTTAAAAAAAAAAAAAATTGCATCAAGGACTCTTTTAATCTTATCTCTAAAGAATGTTTGAGGATATATTTCAGAAACAAACAAACACAAGAGGAAATGAATGCAGTCTACTATTTACACAACTACTTACGACAATTTACATTCTTGTGGTGTATACTGTTCTGATTTTTTTTTTTTTTGGTAATCATCAATAGCACTTAAGAGAACAGGGATCCCTGGACAAACTCACAACCACTTTCAGAGAAATGTAAAGTACAGCTAACAGTTTGAACATAAAGAGCATGGGAAACATCAAGAAGAGCGCGTACAGTGCGATCTTGTGATTTACAAATTTGGACTTGGAAATTCTCTTCTCCTAGGTGGGCTCTAAGGAAAAAAAAAATACTGTTTAATCTTGGGCAAATCCCTTTCTGTTGCTGCATCTCAGATTCCTTCTTTAAAATAAGAACAACAGGAATCCTTTTTCCCATTCTCTGTCTGCTTGGCTTATTTAAATAACATAGTGCCTTGGGCAAAAAATCATCTCTCACAAGGCTAAATACATGGTACGTACCACTAAAAGAAACAGAGGAAAAAAACAAAGATCAAAGTAAACAGTATCACTGCATTCTGACTGGGGCAAAAAAACCCACAAACATAAGAAACCCAGGATAAATGACATAGTAGTTTCTGCATTCAACCTGGAAATAACCTTTCCTCTCCATTTAAAGTTCCTCTAGTAAGCACAGAGCATTGTAATTCTATCTTCTTAGCATTCCTCTGAAACATACCATGGACTGGGGCTCCCCCTGCCCCAGTACAATAACAGAGCAAAAGCAAGGAAAGGTTGAGACAACCTTCAGTATAACAGCCAGACATGGTCTACAATTCTACGTTTAAATTGAACATTTTAACATTTTTCATCCCTATAATGTTTATATACAATTGCTTTCATAAAATTAAAAGATCAAACAGTCATTTTAAGTTACCAAAAAGTTATGTCAGTTGATCTGTTTATTTTGATCTGACTCTCCCCTTTTTGTAGTTCTGCAGTTCATAAACCTGTTTTCAAGGTTTTAATATTTCATCCTATGTCAAAATGAGAATCATTTTTGGTATCTTGGAAAATACTTCAACAGAGAAACCGCATGTGTCACATCCCTTTAACAGACATAATTAAATTACAAATAATAAAATACACTCTGTAAGAAATACAGAGTTGATGCTTAGGAAACCGGTGAAATTCTGCTGGCATGTAAAACAAACAAAACATCTGCATTGCTGGGTCCTCAGCTACCTCTTTAGCTTCTATTCAGGTCCCTTTATAGTCAATTAAGGAAAACTGGCAGTTTTCATACCTCTCAAGATGGATGAATTGCCTCTCAGCAAGTGCCTATTTCCTTCCAAATTAATGATTACAAAGTTAAAACTAGGCAGGATGAATATCAGAGCATAATACTGAAAGAAGGATCAAGAAAACTAGAGTGAGGGCCATGCAGGAATTTCATTCATCAGTACCAAGCACAGCCCCACGTACATCTTAAACATAAGAATGACATGTACAGGTCTCATCTAGACAGCACTGCCACCCTCATGGAGTATATGGTAACATCAAATCCCTCAATGAAATTCACAGAAAAGAATGTCAATAACTGCAGGCTTCATGGTAGGAATAGCTGAGACCATGTCCTAAAGGCAAATATCTTGAAATTTTCTACCAGAAATTTGAATTCAGCAATTATTAAACAGTGCTAGTATGAGATATTCACATGGATTACACTACTCATATATATATGATTACACACTCATATATTGCACCTCAACATACCAATATGAAATAAATTAACTGGATTAGAATTACTCCAGAGCAGAGCTACTTTTTTTTCCCTTCTTTTTTTTTGAAAGTGATAATATAAGTTGCAGTGTTTAATGTTCGTACTTCTTACAGTACAAACTAATGTGCTCAGCCCATAAAACAGCAAACTCGGTGAAACATTTATGATACTGACAGTGGGTCTTAAAACATCTTACAGTGGGCTAGTAATTAGTACAGACTAAGTTTCCTTAATACAGTAATCTACTGAATATCTAGCATTTGACAAAGATATCAAGAGCTCCTGGAATGGTTAGTGACTTGTATAAAGTGCTCATTAATACTATCAACATTAATAGGTTCTTTCTTAAACATGAGAAAATTCCTTTATTATAATATAAAATGTTTTCCATCAACAAAAAAAGCAAACAAAATTGCAGAACTAAATAAAATACTATCACTTTCAGGTATTTAGGAAAAAGTAAACCCACCTTGTCTTCTAGATTTCCATTACGGTCAAACTGGTAGAGAGATGCCAGATGAGTAACAATCCACAAGCTAAAACTCAGTGGATCTTTACACTGAGCTGTTTCACAAACAGACCTACTTTCAGGTCTCTCAAAGATGCTCTTTAGATTTTTGTTCACGAAGTTCCAGAAACACTGAAGAAAATGTGAAAGTAAATTGGTAATGTGTTATTAAAGGCTATGTTAACATTCTCTGCTGTTGTACCAATCATTTCATTTTTACAGAGAACAAGCAATATGACAATTACTTAAAGAAAATATTATCAGAGAAAGCCTGAGCTATCTTACATGCTCTATCTTAGGATGTTCTTACTAGTAGAAATCAATGTGAAACAAAAAGATTTGGTCACAAGGAAGAACATGATATGATACCTCACAAAGTTACAAGCAGCTGGAATTACAATGTACAGACTGAATCCAGCAACTTTGTTTTCAAAAGAGAGAAATTAATGTTCTTTAATGAAGAATTTATACAACAGATTTTTGAAAAACTCTTAGCCACAGACTAATCTAACAAAGGAAAAGCTAGTGATGAGAAAGAATCAGTCTTGAAGACAGTAAACTGAGATTTGTTGTCAGTCTCTTCCAGCACTGATAAATTGATTATATTCTTCCTCAGATCCCCATCTATAGAATATTATGCCCTCTCTCAGCCCGTGTTTATCTTCCCTAATTGTACAGAACTTTTCTGGGACTTCTTTGCACTTTCACCCAGCTGATGTGGGTAAAGTGTAAGCATCAAATTATAAGCAATTATAAGCATCAAAAACCAGGTTGTTCTTTTACAGATAGTTGAAGTATAGGTACCAAAGACAGAAACACAGGCCAGATGGATCACTGATTTGACTGATCTACATTTTCTAGCACCGAGCAATGAATTGTTATATGATATAACACAAATTGCAAAATAATGATTTTAAAAAGTGGGTAAATATTTTCTTTTTCACTATGTCCTATTATACAATGTCCAGTTTGTTTGTTTGTTTTCCTTAGCACAAAATGACCTACTTAACAGTACCTTAAGATGCAATGAAACAGCATACTGCAAAACCTAGAGAACTTGATGCACATTAAAGAACATGGCTTAAAGCATCACTCTGAGCATGCAGTTCTCAAGGAAAAATGATGCTTAGTTTTACCATCAGATATGTGAACTAGTGCATTCACAGCAGTCTGGGAACATTTGGCAAATGCACTGCATTTGTAACATGCATGCATATGTAACAGCATTCTTCCATTACCTCTGCTTGAGATCCTTTATTTCTGAAGTCCATCAGCTGAATAAGTAGAACCCACAATTCCTTAATGCAGTTGCAGGGATAATGGTGACTAGTAAGAGCCTCAGAAGGTCTTACCTAAAAGAGAATACACAATACGTTTTTTCAGAGAAGTGTAATTTCTGAAGTTGCATATTTTCTCTGGTTTTGGTGTGGGGTTTGATTTGGTTTATTTTTTGCACTTAAATAACATGGCTACAGTTACAGACTAGAAAGTATATCATTCCATTAACAGCCAAAATATGTATTTCATACAATAAAAGACTGTTTCCTGATTTTACATACATTATAGACTGTACTATTTCTAAGCTTCTTTTAAGTCACTTTCAAACTTTATTTACACTAATGAAAATAGGGTTTCTGAGGCCTAAATGAAAGCAAATTGCAATAAATACTGATTCATTGTTTGACAGTATGAAAAAGAGAAAAATGATTATATTTTCTCGATGTTATAGAAAAGATAAGAAAAAGATTTCAAATGACTTAATAGCTATTATTGCTGTTATTTTTAACTGAAAAATCCGTAATGACTAGGCATAATGCTAGTAGAATATGTTCTTGTTGGCATGAAGATGTTAATGCTGCCACAGCATTTCACAAAATCTGCGTTTTGGTAGATTTACTGCAAGCATTCTTTTAATATGCAGAAAACAGCATATTTCAAGTCATGTACATTATTTGATTACAATTCCATATTTAACAAAAATCACTCTGACTGATGCATTTCAAATGCAAAGCATTCTTCTTGCGATTCATCTATAAGTTTTACATTCCCTGAATTGTGAAACAAAATAAGCAAAACAGATAAAGAAAATGCTAAATGCATGAAAATTCACTCTGCACTTTGATATTTTTAAGACCTAACAGCACTGTATTTGAAATAATTATAGTACAGACATAACTTTTACTTACTCTGTCTTAGGACTTATGAATCTACTGAGCTGTGTACAGAGGTAGTAAAACAGCGAGAAAAACTTTGCTTAAATAGCATAATTCCTTCAGCGGGGACAAAATGCCAGAAACATAGTAAGAAAAGAGTAAGACAAATCAGCTTATACTCAGTTTATTGCTTAACAATCAGTACTCCAAGTAGAATAACAAGCCCACATCCTTCTAAAGAGGGGAACGGCACCTAGAGAGATTTATTCATCTAACTCTCCACAGGAGGAAGAAACTGCTGTTATACTTTCCTGACAAATAAAGGGATCCTAGGATGACCAGCCAGCTAATTCCTAGATACCTAAATCAGATATGCTGAAATTGGATTTTTATGTCCTCTTGCTCTTTTTGATCCATTCATTTAGAATGGTTCTTGTACGACACTGGCACTTAAACTAATTTCAGATTTGGCAACCTAACAGTGAAAATTAAAAGTTAAATCAAAATACACAATGCCAATAACAGTAGCAGCACTATGATAGAGATGTTACAGAAGTGAGAATGAATGACTAAAACCCACACATTCAGACTAAGTATATCATCAATAGTCCCAGCTTCTGTTTCAAACCTCTATAACGTTCTGTAAGTATGCAGAATTTTTATTTATCATTCACCTCCAAAGTACTTCAAAATAGTTTTAAATGCATTTAAATCTAAGTAAGAATTCAGATTTTTTTAGAAACGTGACAATTTGTTTTTCTCTCTCTAAAGAATCTTGTTTAACCTACAAAATTGTCAGAATAGATTCTAGTGTCAACTTAAGAACCACATGAGGCCAAGACTGAAATATTATAAATGCTTGCATTGCTCACATTCCACAGTTGCTACTTAGAGTTTTTCCAGTGCCTATGTCTCTCCATGCTTCTAGCTAAACATCTATTATGGGAATCCCTCAATAATCTGAATTAATCTTAGGCAAATATTATCTAGAGAATAAACAGCAGCTAGACCACTAAAGTCTATCAAAAATTAATTATTTAACTGCTAAATTCCCAAAACTGAAGCAGCCTCAAAAGTGCTCTGGTTGACTCATCAGCAAAAAGATCTCTTCAAAAATAAATTACTGCAGATGCACTCTAACACTTGGGAATTTTATGGAAATATTAGATACCCAACTTATCAAGCATTTACTCTGCAGTTGCTGCAGAAACTTTCACCTACTATGCTTTTCTACAGGCCAGCAGGATCTCTTCTGCACAATGTGCTATATCTGACCAGGATAGAGTATGACTAGTACTAACAAAGCAAGACTATATAGAAATTGGATAGACAAAGTTTAAATGAGACATTGTTCGGCTCAGGGATAGTCAATACCTTCTCTCACAAGTTCAGTACCTTGGTAGAAATAGCTATAACCACAAACTGACTTATTCCTGGGACAATACAGGTGTGGTACCAAGGATGCATTGCTGAGAATAGAATAGACTTCCGGGGATATTATTTCTCTGCCTAATGTACCACAGGGCACAATGGGCTGAGTATGCCAAGTGGCTTGATGGTGTAGCAGTTCAAGATACAAATTTGAAAGTATGAGTATAAAAGATCAGTGCTTATGTCCCTCCTTTCAAGAATACTAACAAATGTTATGAGCTTCACTTGTTTCAAAGCTTATTAGTATGCTAGTGAGCTGACACTGTCATCCATTATGGGTGTCAGTTGTGTTTTCAACAGTTTTCACAGAATACCCTGAGCTGTAAGGGACTCACAAGGATCAACTCTGGGCTCCACTGAGGACTACCCAAAATTCAAACATTATGTTTGAAAGCAGTCCAGATGCTCCTTGAACTCCAGCAGCTCGGAGCCATGACCCCTGCTGCAGGCAGCCTGTTTCATACTCACCATCCACCCTCTGCTGAAGAGCCTTTCCCTAACCTCCAACCTACCCTTCCCTGACACTGCTCCATGTCATTCCCTTGGGTCCTAACACCTCACAAGAGCAGAGCTCAGCACTTCTGCTCCCTGTCAGGAGCTGCAGGCTGCCACGAGGCCTCCCCTCAGCCTCCTCTGCTCTGGGCTGAACAGATCAAGGGACCTCAGTCACCCTTCATACAACTTGCCCTCCAGAACTTTCACCATCTTTACAGCCCTCTTCTATATACTAATAGTTTTATGTCCTTCTTCCAGTTGTGGCACCCAAACCTGCACACAGTGCTCAAGGTGAGGTTGCACAGCACAGAGCAGAGGAGAACAATCCTTTTCCTCACCCAGGTGGCAATGCTGGGCCTGACGGACCTGGGGTACAGGTGGCCCCTCCAGCTGCCAAGACACACTGCTGACTCATATTTAACTTGCCAGCAACCAGAACCCCAGATCCCTTTCCACTAGGCTACTCTCCAGCTTCTTGTTCCCCAATGTGTGTATATATATATATATATACACACACACACACACACACGTTTGCCCTGTCAGAATTTTGAAGAATATTATATTCATTGCTGGATTATAGAACAAAATGCATATTAGGAGGCACCAGCTAAAGAAGGGTTATCTAGCTCAAGTCCAAATTCCACTTGAGAAATTAATCTTGAATAGAACTAGTTCAAGATATGCAGCCCAAGCCTAGGGTGAACTGAAGAAAACACTGAGGTACAACAATCTCCTCTGTTTGTTATGTGGCTCTATGAAAGTAGGATCAATCTGTCATTTTAAGTATCTGACATTTCACAGGCTACTATCAAGCACAATAGTTCACAGATACTACTCAAATCTTCCTTTACAACTTTACACTCACTTGTTTGTTCTTTTTGATGGAGAAAGATGTTGTAGTTATCTGATAATGTAATAAATCAAAACCGATTTTCAAAGGTAAGAGAACTTTCCAGAGAAACAGTTCAAAAGAACAATTTATAAATGCTACTACAGCCATTTTCCCTCCAACCCTATAAACAGCATTACGAAATAAGGAGGACTCCATTTTTCATGTTTTTGTACTATGAAAACATAAGTTATACAATTCAGTCCTGCATTCATATCTCACAAGTGCTGATCTAAAGCAGGTTTCACAATGACACAGACAAACAAGATTCCACAGCTCTCTTATTGGCTAATGCTATTGAAACTTTGTAGCCTTCATGTCCTCAAAACAAGGAAGAAAAACACTGCAACTGGAGAAAGAAAGAAAAAAGAAGGACAAGTTTTCTGTTGACAAACATAAAAGAGTTGTAAAAGAAAGATGAGAAAACAGAAGCATTGCAACAAACTGTAGTATGACATTCTGTAAGCGTCCAGTTAGTTTACTGCCAGGATTACAGCTATTTTTCTTTGTTCCTGCTGAAAGAGTTTGAAGAGACTTTTTTTTTTTTTTGCATTATAGCTCTAAATCTTTTAGACTGTGCCATGTTTGGCATTGAACCTGAAACACTGAACTTATGAAATGTGGCACTCACTTCTGCTCCGTACACAGTGCATTTCAATACTTTTCTCTCATTCAACTGCCAGATGGTCATGAATAAATATAACACAATTTGAGCTCTTAACAAATAACACTCTTTAAAACATGGAGATATTAAGCCATACGTAACTTAGCAGCTACATTTAAAACTTAGCAGTAAGAAGTCATCTATGCATTGGTACAATATCTAATTCAGATGCTTCTGTTGGGAAACATAAAACTGTCCATGCTCTATATAAAGGAAATAAGTTACCTTGGTATACTTCTGGATGGACAAGCTTATTAAATCAGATACAAGATTTTCACAGTGTTTTTCAAATAAACTGATATTGGTTAAATTCTCCCCAGTTAGATTTATGAAATGGTTAGCATATACAACTTGCCCTAAAAAAAAAAAAGAAAGAAAATTAGATCTATTTAGTCTAGAAAGGATTTTTGTTTCCTAACCTATATATCTTAGAATTGGTTTGCTAAGTTGTATGTAATTTTAATTTACCAACTCATCTAGAAATGCCTGTCCATTATAAATTCAAACTAATTTCTTCATTACACTCAAGTCTAAAATTACTCCAGTTGATAGTCAAAAGGTTTGGCATTTTCAGCCTTTTATTGGCACAGCTTTTCAGGGAAATTAGGTTTTATTTACCTGCAGCTTCCCCTTCGTTACATGCCAGTGCGCATGTTCTGAAATCATGACATGTTTTGCAGATATACAAGTTGATGACAAACAATTCTAGAGAGGTCTAACACTTTCTTTAGGATGTGTTGATGTAAAAAGCTGACATGATCATATTCCAACTTGAGCATTTGTAGACATTAACAGAGATAAAATGGTAAAGTTAAGAGGTAGTTAGATCTTATCTTACGAGCTTTCCAGAACAGAAGATATGTAGAATGAGTCTGTAGTTTATCCTTAGAAATGCAGGGTAAAACTCTGCATCCAATACCTTGCCACTGGTGTGAAGTTTCCATTCAGCATACTTTACAGAATAAAATGAGAACCTAAAGAATTCAGCAAGGTACATAGAACACAAGACAGAATAATAGATGCAGACATGCCTTGACTAGTGAATTTTGTTGTTAAAAAGCATGGAGTTTTCTGTTACAGAAATTAATTACTGTATTATTACTCTGAACTTTACCTAGAATTAAATATAGAATTCTGGAAGACATGGCCTGCAGCAGTCTGCTCATCCCTTCTCCAAAAGCCTCCCAGAAAAGGAAAAGAACATTATCCCAATCAGTCATGAAAGAAATTTGTAAGTTTATAGAATAGCCAATAGCATTATCTAGAAATATAGGCATGGAGAAATGACAAAGATGCAGGAAAGCTACTTTGTGACTGTACTCAAAGCAGAAAAAAGTTCATCTAAGTGTTCAGTTTTGATATCATTACTTTGCCCAAACATGCAGTGCACTGTCTCTAGACCTTACGTTACCCCAACTACTACAATGCTTATATGGAACTTTTAGATAATTTATATAATGAGAAAGTTTTTGTTGTAGTGGGACTGTCCATAGAAGGACACACATTTATGTCATTCGCTAGCATGGAAATGATCTCTAATGTATACAATTTTCACAAAGAAAATCGTAATGTCCTGTATTTTAACAATTCCTCTTCAGCCACCTGGATGTTCTATAACTGCATTCTATGACTTTTTTTTTTTTTAATTGAGTTTCTATGAATATCTTACCAATCTCTTTCCTCTTTTAAAATTAAAATTATTATCTTTACACTGGTTGTTATTTTTTGTTTGTTTGGGTTTTTTTGTTTTTTTTTTTTTTTAAATAAAGACCTCTAAAGGCCTCTTCCTTTGCACTGTATCTTCTTAGTGTAACATATGATTAGCAACATGAATCCCCTGCTCTGGATTTTTTGTTCTGGTCCACCCATTGAAACATTTCATACATTTGTTTACTGCTCATTGTTATACATTGTGAATCTCTGCAAAATGTATTTTTATTTACAATGTCAAAAAGTGCCTTGACATTAAGTATCAAGTACACAGCAAGCAATAGTTGAAAACAAACTGTATAAATTTTGATAAAAAATAACAACTCCAAATACTATTTTGTTCCATTTGAGCTATATGAAGAAAAGTTTAATCACAGACTCGTTGGCACAATGAAATAAAGATGCAGAGACCAAAGTTTGATAAGATTTGAAAAGGAAAGATTGCCTTCACCAAATTTCAATTTAGACAATTAAATATAGCTGTGCTCAAAAACTACTGAAAGTGATAAATTATTCTGGATGAATTAAGACAAGAAATAAAAATAACATAGTAAAAAAAAGTTAAAAAAAAAAGTTAAAAAAAAAAAAGCGCTGCATACTTACTCAACATTTTTTCACTTAGTACATGAAGAATTTCTAGCACTAGCCAATGGATATCCAAATGGAGATGTAGTAAGTGCCATGATGGTGGAAAGATCTGTGATTACAAATACACACATTTATTTACTGTAATGGTTTTTTAGTGAATTCTGTATGTTGCATCAAGACTTAGTGAAAATGGGCATATATTTCGCCTGCAATAAACAGCATTGATACGTATGAACAAACCACATATACACAAGACATTCAATCAAAGGGAAAAGAACAAAACAAATGCCTTCATGATAATTAATCCTATCTGTAGAGAACATTTGTAAAGAATTTAATATTATCTAAACCATAAATTAAACACACTGTCTCGATACTTTTCAAGTAAAATACTAGGTAGCACACAGACTGCTAAAATAAAGTATGCTTTTAAAGTAATTCCAAAGTTTCACTATTCTCTATTCCTTAAAGATTGCTTCGAATTGCTGTTTCTTTCATCAGAAGTAGCATCTGATGAAGCTAACTGACAAGCTAAGCTAACAGAAAGATCCCCAGTGCTGCTTCTTGGTGGATCATTTCTCTCTAGATATGAGTTTATGCAACCCAAAGATTGAAATTCCTTGAAATTTTCTTCTCAAAAGTGTTAGTTACCATAAACAAACATACACGCACAAATCTTAGATGTGTGTATTTCACATGTGTTTAATACTGTATTACTTCCACGCCTGCACTTTTCTTCTTAATATGCATGATCATTTCCTATTTTAAATTATGCTTCAGATCATATTTTGTAAAAAAGCGCCCCTCCTATTGGAAGCTCAGAAATTCTAGGCATTATGATTTTTTTTAAACATGCTACACTAACACAAGCCTACTTATTTACCTATATTACTAATTGTATATTGCAGGAAGAATTTTAAAAGCTATAACACATAAATAAATTCCAAAAAAACAACATAAAATCCAAAGCTCATTAGCTGTGCTGGCCAAGAATGGAATGGCACTGAGCTTATAATGTGAGAAACGAAGAAAATAAAAATCAATTTCAATAACATTCTGAAGAAAGATTACTTCCTATTGAGACAAGATTCATCAAACTGAATGCGTACTCTTACGAGAGAAATTTACAGCTATAAAAGCCATCAACCTTTGCTTGATGTTGAATGGTAAATGCTGCCAGGACACTACTAGGGAGCTCACAAAGGTGACCAATGTGTAGGGTCAAAGAATGAAGCTCTTCCACCAACACTGATGGGAACTGTGCTTCTAGTTCCTCATATGGGTGGAGTATTCCATCGTTTTCCATTTTAGAGGGCTCTAGATACCTGAACAAACAGAAATACAATGAGAATATGGATAAGGAACAGCTACACAAAGCTTAGTACATTAAGTAAATAGTGCACAAGTCTCACCTGAAGATGAAAACTTTCACATAATGCAAGAAGTCTATACATAGACGTCTGATGTTCTCTGCTTCTGAGTGCAAGTTGGCAGCTTGACCTAAAGTAAAAGAGATCAATAGCTTAAAGCAGATGGTGCTCACACTGTGACACAGATATCATGCATTCTCTACAGTAATGAAACTAGACCACTGAAACACCACTCTTCTCTGAAGTCAAATTGGTAACTGTCTGGTAACAAACAGCCACTTTCAAATACCATCTTGCCAAATGCAATCTTGCCAGAGTGATCCATTCTTTTTCTTATTATCACAGGCACATACCCCAAATATAAAGAAAAAAATCACATACAATCCCTCAGGATAGGTGGCAGAGATAAGCAATTAATGCTAGAAGAAATCACTCAGCCTTACAGCCCTACTCCATATCTGCTTCCAAAAGACCTTCTAAAAATGTGTCAAGCAATTCAACAGCATATTTTTCTCTTGGGGAAACTCATAAGCAGATGAACTTTTTTAGAAACTAACTTTCTAACTTCTCTTCCTGGGAAGCAACCCATCAATGAACAGTGCCCTAAGATTTACAAAGCTAAAGGTCTTTCATTCACTATCACATATCCTTCACTTCACTTGCAGCTCAGTATACTTTTATCTAGTTACTGTGGCTGTCTCACACTTTGTCTTCCTTCTCTCCCTTTTTCCCCACATCTTGTTTTGTAGCTTTCTGCTTAGAAAAAAATAAAACTTAGTGCATGCTAAGTTAAATGCAGCCATTTGAATACCTAATAATACATATACGCTAATGCCTAGTGTTCAGTCAGCTTGCAACATCGTGCCTGATTAAGGATGAGGTGATCATTGGTAGGAGCATAACAAATAGAAACAGCAAATGGGTTTGAGCAGACTCCAGTGAAAAGTGTAAAGTACTAGAAAATAAGCATGGTAAAAAACTCTGCCACATTTTGCACTGTCCAGGGAAAGACAGTCACCGTGGTATTCTCAGCATCTGTACTGAGAAGATACTGCAGACAGTGCATTTCTAAGTAATTACTGAACTTCTCAGCTTCCTACAAAATTCAGCCTTCAAACTTATAAATAAGCCTAAGGGTGCAATAATCCTTCCGAAACATAGTGAATTAAATACTAAGGCATGAATTGCAAACAAAGTGTTTTGTAGTGATCTCATTTCATCAATCCTACTGCCAAGATAAATTTGTAAATAACTCTAAACATCTGTGAATTACTCTAAACTAAGCTTTAGAAATGTACTAACTTTTTAAAATGTAAGCCAAAAGAACACTGGAAAAAGTCTCAAATCACTACCTTTATAACTAAAATAGTAACTAGTATTTTTTTGATGCAAGTTTCAATTTCTGATTATGTTAACAGTTTCGCTAAATCCTAACATAGGATTGACATCTCAGTTCAACTTAATACAAAATTCCCCACTGTAGTCAGTGAGGTCAAGATTGACCTTCCTAAACAGGCAGACCTGGTTCCAAATGACTCGCACCATTTCCACATTGCTACGTCAAGTATCTATTTTCACATCACCATAAATCACTTGGTTGACTACACTTGTACACTTACTACAATTTATGCTGGTTATGTGTTGCTCTGTGGCACACTCTGAGCCCTCAGTAAAGAATTGAAACACAAATGTGGTAATACAGTTCTATAATGAGAAGGCAGTCGATATTTACCCCTGCTTCAAATGAAATATGTTCAACTTACCAAAGTCAGAAGAATTCATTTCTATTAGGTCCTCCAGTTTGTATATTTGTTGCCTAATTAAAAGGATATAAAAGGATATACAATATTTATATAGTTTGAAGTTATTTGACTACATTTTAGCAAGGTTTTAAATAGAACAGCAAAATATTCCTTGCTTTGTATTTCTAAAAAACTTACACAAATATAACCTGGGAGATGGTATTAATGGAAGACTATAAACACATCTAAATACACAAGAATGACAATGGACAGTTTTTTCTTCTTTTTAAAACCATTACATACAGTAACAACAAATAAAAATTAGCCAAATAGCAGGGAAAAGGAAACAAATACACACAAACAAAAATCCTAAAGCCATTCCCTGTAAATATCATTCAGCTTTATATTTGATCACAGGATAAATCAGAAAGTTGGCCCCGGCAGCAAACATACAAATGTACAAAATTAACTAACATGTGCACAAGCACTATGAAATTCTGCAAGCAGTTTTTCCTTCTTCCTTCCCAGAGTGGTCTACTGTTTAACTTAACCACAAAGGATTAAGAGTCACAGTTACAGCAGAGTACGAGCGTGTCTAGAAAAATTAAAAACTCAATTCAGTTTTGGAAGCTAGAAAGAGTGTATTTTCAAAGAAGTCACTACTAAATACTACAGCAAATGAAAATAAAGAAAAAGATAGGCAAGTAGGTAAGTACTCCATCATATTCCACAGCAACTGTTATTTTCAAGTGCCCTTCAAGTACTGTCTCCAGAGAGATAACACAGTACTAAACCCAATACACAAAAAGCACAAAAGCATAAGACAGACTGCAAAAGAAAAAGTTGCATAAATTGAGAAAGGAGCTGTCTGACCCCATTTCTTACACAGTCATATCTGCAACTACTGAAGGATTCAAGAACAGTAGAACTAAATCCAATGCAGATCAAACATCCTTGAGAACTAAACTGTATGGAAATGTTAGGAACTGCCCACAAGGATCCAAATATTTAGGTTGTAACCTGCATATTAACAGGCTATCACACATTAAAATTACTTCCCTTAGTTCTTCCTTGCTTGTATAAAACAACCTAGACATAAAAACAAAAAACACCTAAGTGGGTGTAAGAATCAAAGCTGAATTTGTGTGAATTTTTCAGTTATTTCAACCATGTAGAAAAGAAATCTAAAGCTGGAGGAGTTTAAGAAAGGGTTTTGGAGACTGAAGGTTAAAAACAGTAAGAAGGAAGTAAATAGAAAAAAAAACAGACTCTACTAAGTTGAGAGAAGGAATATAGTCAGTTCATATAGTAAAATCACAAATGGAGCATGACAAGCATAACAAAGATGTCACAACCTAAATAAGAAATTCTAATTCCACTCTGCCATTTGCATCTCCAAGATTGGTGCTTATTAGCTGTTAATCTTGTGACTTGCATCTTCAGTCACGTGAGAAAAAAAAAAAATCACAGGTAGGAATTCTTTTTACTGCACAATTATTGTTTTTAACTTGTAGTTATGCTCTATTACATAATTACGTATTAAAACTATAAAAATGTTAACTAGCAATCTTCATTATTGTGGGCACTTAAATTATTGAGTTGCCACTAGTGTGGATTTTAGCACTGATATTATCTGCACTGCTGAACTGTTCCCAGCCACCTTGTTTTCAAGAATCAGAATAACTTTTATCTCCCATATATGATCACTACATTGGAAAACAGAGCTTTCCTACTTTCAGTTGTCAAATGCTCTATAAATGAAAGCATACACCATTTTATAACTGAAAAAAAATCAACTGAAAGATATAAGATCTTTGCGGAGAGACTTGTCACATCAAAAGACAGCTCAGCAACCAAATTCTTATAGCAAACAGTTAGTTTAAATCCATTACTGCTACTAGCTCAGTACCTTTTAAAACATGAACAGATTGAATAAATTAAGGCATAATATATATATATATATATTTTTAACATTAACCTCTGTTGCAATTCAAAGGTAACTACAAAGGGGTTTATATTACAAAGAAAAAATTATTTCATTCAAGAGATTAACTACATCACTGTCTCACTGCAAAGTGATGTTAAGTCAACAGTTACTGCACAGATCAGATTGGATGCTAAATGGGATACAGTGTTACTTGTAACTAAGTTATGATAACTGCTTCCTTATGACTTTTTAAAACCACAGTGAAGAAGAATCTTGTGCCAAATGAACAAAGCTAATTAATACACCTCCTGTCATCTATGCCATCATGTTTCAATAGCCAGACTTCATAAATGACATTTCACATGATGTTCTTGACCATACTCTAAAGGGATGGAAGAATCTACTACAATTAAGGGAATGGTGAAATATATAACACGTTTGTAGAATCATGGAAAAGCCTCTTCCATCCATCCTCTCTGTATGCAGCATATCCTGAGGATTATCAGTAGGCAAAGATGATTATTGATAATCTGTGTATTTGCACTGACTAAATACCTACACTGAATTAATCGAACACTGAGTAATTGTATCTGAAGAGATTGCTGTAGCTACTCTAATCCTAACAACTGAAGAAAGTGCTGCATGGAGTATTTAAAATATTTAACTCGTAACCCCCAGTTTTCTTTTGCACTAAAAATGGAGTTCAAATCTTCAAAAAATAACATTAATTATATGGGTAGTACAATCTTATTCAAGGAAAGCTTACAAAGTTTACTCATATACTATTGAACCATTGAATGGCTTGGGTTCAAGGAACCTTAAAGATCATCTAGTTCTAACTCCCTTGCTACAGAGGCTGGATTGTCAACTGCTAAGCTAGAGTCTTCTAAACTGACCATAACACCATTGTAATACACACCTATCAGTCTTCACCTGATGATGGCTAAGATGTGCTCCATATTGCTTAGAAACTTTTATTAATAAAGTCATATAATGCTACAATTATCTGACACAATTTACATCTTCCATAACTCCATCCATGTCTTATTCATCACATACCACAATGATTCTATGAAATTTCCATACAAGGAAGACTAAAAGCTGATTCTAGATGCATTGGAGTAATCATAAAATACACTAACAACATACCTAAGTAATCCAAAGAGAAGTCCACAGGACTCAACTAATGCAGTTTCAGTAACCCACTGAAAGCCAAACATTTCTACTGCATCTTCTTCATAGTCATTGGGAGAAGGATCCAGTCTCAGCAAAACCCTGTAAGACAGATCCAGTATTCCTCGGTAATAACATAAATAAATCTAAAGCACTGATTTTTATAAATGTAACAACAATATCTATACTATAGATAGAAAGGTGTAGCAGTGCTCTCAAGAAACCGTTATACCTTTTATAGCAATATAGTATATAAAATATGACAAGTTTTAGTTTCAATGCTGTGAAAACATGTACTGTGCTCCGTAGCTAGACCATTTTAGAGAAAAAGGAAAATTAATACGTTACAGGGGGCCAACCTGAAGAATAACATACAAATTGTCCTTAACAAATCACAGAATGGTCAGGGTTGGAAGGGACCTCACGAATCTCCAACCCTGCTGCCCCACAGGCAGGGCCACCAATCTCCCCATTTAATGCTAGACCAGGCTGCCCATGGCCCCATCCAATCTGGCCTTGAACACTTCCAGGGACAGGGCATTCACAACCTCTCTGGGCAGCCTGTTCCAGCACCTCACCACTGTCACAGTAAAGAACTTCCCCCTGACATCCAACCTAAATTTCCCCTCCCTCAACTGAAAACCACTTCCCCTTGTCCTGCAGTTATTTTATATATATCAACCTTTCAAAGAGTTGATTCTCCTCCTGCTTGTAACAAAGCCGCCAAACATTAGATAACACAGATCACTGTAACCTTATGCTTCAAATCTGTCTCAGGACTAATAACCAGCTACAGGGTATACACTTTTCCTGAAATACATTCTCAGTAGACCAATTGTGTAAATATAAAAATATTTCACTAGTGCTTAAAAGCTACAGCAAATCATTCAATAAAGCCAACAATGATTTAAAAAACTATTTCAGAATTCTCCCTCGAACTTTCGTAACATAATTCAACAGAATTCAATAAGATTTAAGAAATATGTCTATTTTAAAAACCTGGGCAAACACTTGGTTCTCGTTACATTATAACCAAATTTATTTCGTGCCTGAACTATGCAGTATTCCCAGTACAGTTCCCAATCACAGACAAAAAGAGCATCTGTTGAATAATTGAGTCAGTCTCCCACAACATCTGTAGCTCACTTGGTAACTGTCTAAACATTGTTCTGTTTTGAAGCCTGCAGCAATTAAATCAAGTTAGTCCTGATCTAGGTAATGAAGACAGAAGAGTCCCTCATATGCAAGCTTTTTCAGTAGTTTACAATCCAAGTAGATGAGGTGAATAAAGGACAGAATTATCATAACCACAGTGACTTGGTGAACCTGTACAAGCCCCTGAGTGTGTTTTCATATGAAATTGTTTCTGTCATGGAATGCATTCCATGACACTCTGGAATCTACTACTGATACATTCACAAAGACACAGGTTCTCACATTCATGTACTTGACATAAACGTGAATGAACATACTCTGATCCACTAAAAATAAGAGTAATAAGGTAGGGATTAAGGGTTTTAATCCTGTTAAAAATTTACAGAAAAGCTTGCGGAAGGTCAAAAAAATAATAAAAGTAAAAAACAAAAGCAAATGGGTTCAAAAGTATAAACAAAGTAGAAAAGAAAAATTATGTTTGCACAAAAAGCAAACCAATCCCTGCAGAATCAGCATATAACAGAAAACTAAAGGTGTATCACAAAGAGAGAGAAGGTATTAACTAAAGCAGTGTTTCAGAATATCACAAAAAAAACCCAAGCCTTATTACACACATGACTTCTGAAGCTTAAATCCAGAAGGAATACAAAGGTAGAACTCTGAGAAAGGTGGAAGTAAAGCTACAGAAGAGCCTATCAGAGGCTCTGAAAAGCTGGGCAAAGCAGATTTACTTCTGTCACATGGAGAACAAAAGGGACAGCATCCAGGAGAGCATAAAGCACCAACATACCTTTTAAGAGACCCACTTGCTAAGTAAGATTCTGCAGAGAAGCTTCTCCCTCCATTTTGGTTGTCAAAAATGCAGGAAAAACAAGGAGGATTTGACTTCTCATTCTCCACCTCCATTGCCATCTGCAGGCTGTCACTGAGAAGTGGAGGTGTGAAGGAATCCATAAAGTCATCGTCTACTGTTTCCATCTAATCCAGAAAATAAAGAGATAATTAACAATTAAAATGAAAAACTTCAGCATTTCTTCAAAAAATTTTTTCATTGTTACAGCTCTTCATAACCCACCAGCTCAAATGGGGACAATAACAGCCTAACTGCAATACCAAGTTGAGAGACACCACCAAGAAGGAAATCGTGGTCCCATTCCCTGTTGCATAATTCTGCTGTTTTGTGCAACTTCATCTTCCAGAATCAAAACAGTTTCAGCAAGTTATATAATCAAAAAGCTAATCTTACAAAAAAGTACACCCGTTTTGTTCAGTTCTAGTTTAAATTATCACAGAGACATATAATAATTAGAGTTGGAAGGGACCCTTCTTGGTCATCTAGTCCAAATCCTCTGCAATGAACATCTTGCAGGTAGATCTGGGTGCTCACAGCCCCGTCCAACCTGACCTTGAACACCTCCAGGGACAGGGCTTCCACAACCTCTCTAGGCAACCTGTTCCAGTGCCTCACCACCTTTATTGTAAAACCCATTTTTCTTATATCCAATCTAAACTGACTTGTCACAAAGTTGCATTAGCACTAGGGTAAAAGAAATGGCAGAAATGAAATGCAAGTTGTTCTGTGACCAGAGTAACTGCAATATGAAGCATCTGCCCACGGTAGGGAGGTGGGTGGAACTACACAACCTATAAGGTCTCCTCCAACACAAGGCATTCTATGAAAACACATCCTGTATTACAAGCTCCCAGTTGGTCATGACTTAAAGCAATACTACAGCTCAAGCTCTTTCTAAGAAGCACTAAATATAACAAAGGTGATAATTATGGAACCCTGAAATGCTGAAATCCTACAAGTTTATAAGATTATTCTAGGGCTGATTCTGATACAGTTGAATTTGAACTTCCATAAAAGTTCTGACTTCTCCTTTTGCTTTTGTTTCTTTTCAGGATTCCTGAGAAGAAAGATCACACCCTAAAAAAGTTCATCACCTACTTAACCCTCATGAACTAATGTTTTCTATGAGACGCTGAAACAGTAGAACTTGGCAACAGGTGCCACTGAGTTCTACAATAATAATAAGCAAACAACATAATTAAAAGCACTAATAATTGACAGGACGCCTTCAGCAACTCGGTTTAATGCAGGTGCATAGGTGCAACAGCACAACACGGCAGAAGCACGCAGGTAAAGGGAACGCTCTGCGTCAGCTTCGTTAAATAAGGCACAGCAACGCTCGCTGTTGCTTCAACTCAACGAAAGCCTGCTCGATTCAAGGCATCCAAACCGCCCCACGCCCTGCGCTCAGCCTTCTCCCCTCCCCGCGACGGCGAGTTTCCGCCGCGCCTGCTAACCTAACAGGCCTTCCCGCCAAGGCCCAGGACAAGACCGGGCAGGGTGAGGCAACAGCTGCGCCAGTCACGGAAAAGCAGGGCGGGAAGGCAGAAGCGGAAGAGCCGAGCCGAGCCGAGCCGAGCCGCCCCGCCCCGCCCGGTACCTGCGGGCCACCGGAGTCCGCCGCCGCTCCTCCACTTCCGCGCCAGAGCACTTTTCCGTGCGTCCCGCGCGCCGCCGCCAGCTCAGCACTGCGCAGGCGCCGCGCTGCCGATTGGCTCCCGGCCGCTCCTCCTCCTTCTCCCCCTCCTCCCGCCCCGCTGCCCGGCTCTCCTCTGTCCGGACAGGCGCCCGCCCGTCAGCTTGCGCCTGCCTTCTCCCGCCCGCCTCCTGTCCCGCCCCGGGGCGAAGCACCGCCCGTGAGGCGGCTCCTGGCGGCGGTGGGCCGGTCGTGTTGCTGCTGGCTGCGCGTAGAGTCCGGCGTTTGCGTGTGCGTGTTGTCCTCAGCGCAGCGCTCGAGCCTCGCCGTGCACTGCTCCCTCCTGGCTGCTCCCGGTTCTGCCCCTTGCTCCCCTGTGCCTTTTCTCCTCTTGCTCAGTCCTGCACCGTGCTGCACCTGCTTCCCGTTGGCACCTGAGCCCATTATAAGTGTCAATATGCTTCTTGCTCTCCTGCTTCCATGAGTTTTGTAGCAGCCCCTTACCACAGCCCTGCTGCTGTTGGTTGCACTCTCACAGCTCCCATCCCAAAAGTCTACTACTGTTACTGCTTTGCTAGGCATACCCAGCCTGGGCAGCCACCACCAATTGATTCTGGCATGTCTCAACTTTTAGTAAACCCCTATAGCACGCTGCTGCTCCCAAATCTTCCCTTTTTCCCCCCTATCTGCTATCTTTTTCTGGTTTCCTTGAGTCTAGCTTATCCTGGGCTATCCTGTGCCAGAACCTCGTTTTCCATCTCTGCCACTTCACCCATTCCAACAGCCCCAGGCAAGAAGTCCTACTCATGCTTCTGTCCTTCCTTCTCTAGCTGGCCAGGTGCTGCTCACAACTGTGGGCACGCCGCTCTCCCCAGGCACAGGATTTAGTCTGCAGTGTATCGGGAATCCAAGCAGGGCATTGGCTGGTCCCATTGCCTCAGAAGTCCTCATTGGCTGTGACAATCACCACAGCGCAGGGGCCGGGGAGAAAGTTCTGAAGCTGTGCCTCGCATAAACTTAGTTTAAAATACTGTGTCGTGTGTCAGAGACTAAGTAGTATCGTGGACTTGGTGCTTCTAGGTCTTCTTTCAAGTGATGAACGCACTACTTTGGATTGTCTTGATTCCATTTCATTTTAAACTGCCCTCCCAGTTTTGCTTTTGTTTGTGTGTGTGTGTAAATTTTCAGCAGTGCATGAAACTTTTGTTTGTAACCAGAAAGTTGCTATAAAAAGTTTTGCTGTGAGTGCTGCAGCTTGCTGTAGAAACTCCTGCCCTTAAAAATGCTTCGTCTGCTCTTGTGTGTGTAAGAATCCCTCATTTCCTCCACTAAATTCCCGTCTAATTAAAAAAACAGTACATCATGGTTAAATAAAACTGTACCCAGGATAACCCTGATTTCCATATGCAGATTTATCTGCGCTGACAGCCCCCTCTCCCTCTCAGCATTTCCTCTCTCCTCTCTCTCTTCGCCCTTCTCTCTCTTTCTCTCCCTCTCTCTCTCTGTCTTTTTGTCTCTCTTTATGTCTATTGCATTGTGTCTGAATAATTTTCAGGCCCTTTTTTTCCTTCCTTCTCATATGCACATGCTAAAAGGACTAGACAACGATGCAAGGTGTTTGCTTGTTTGCTGCAGTCCATGTCTCTAGGAGGAAAAAAAAAAAAAAGCTCATGATTACAATGCCACTTTTTTTTTTTTTTTTTTTTCCCCACCTGAGCTCAATGATTAAACTTCCCCAGGATGGGGAAGAAATAAGAGATGGAATTGAAATAGGGATGAGGAAAATATCATTGCAGCAGTTACAGCTAGTGGTGTTTGCTGCCAGATGTGTGAAGGTTCCCGGGGTCCTGGACACTAAAAGGATGCATAAAAATATTTGGAGACAAAAGCTGCATCCTCAGTGATCATTTTCTGTACTTAACATGGCAGCAGGCACCGTGTGGAGAAATCAACATGCTGGATGTTGAACTGGACTTTCCTCCTTTCTAGGATGAAAGGATGTGATCTATCCCGTGCCAAAAGGGAACTGAGGTAAGAGAGCTGATCCAGTTCTTGTTTTTTCATTGTATATCTGTAGCATCTTTTTTTTGAAACAGTGTATGTATGGATGTTTATATATTTGTGTATTTGGTTTCTAGTCGGTAAGTGGTGCTTTTTTTTTTTTTTTTCTTCCTCTCTCTGTCTTCACATCAACCTGGAGAAAGTTAATTCACAATGTATATTCAGAGCTCGTTCAGGGGTGTCATTTTATGGGATTATTTTTAATACATTTTTGTTTCCAAAGAAAACATCAGCAGTGACATCATGGTCGACTGCTGATATTTGCAAAGTCTTTTAAAAAAGATAGTAACTTTGCAATATAAATTGTGCTTAGAGATTTGTGTGCTCTGTTTTTCAGTTGCATTCTAAATATTGGAAGTCTTATTAAAGCGATAGTGAGAATTTTTTTTTTGTTATTATTTCTAGCGCAGAAGCGATGAATGCTGCATAATTAAGTACAGTATTTAATTTGGCTGTTGTGAAGCAAAAGAATAAGGTAATAATTTTTATTGTACTAATCAGACTCAAGATGTTCTCTGTGTTAATTGGGTTAAAAAAATTGCAGTACTTATTAGAAATTCTAATTTCACAATGCAGCACTGACAATAAGCTCAGCCAGTGAATTATTCACATCTTTAATTTGCTCTCTTAATGACAGTGTTCTGTAATCAGAGTGCAGAGACTGCTTCCTATGCATTATGTATGATGTTCAGGACTTAAATGCAGGACATTATGAAGCCTCTCAGTGGCTCAGTAATTAGTTTTCCACAAGACAGGGCTTAGATATTCACAGATAAAAGTCTACAGTTGAGATAATGTTAAGGTGGTGACTCATGCTAACAAAAGCAGGGAAGTTCAAATTTAACTACTCTCCATTCTCCCTTACTGTGCAGGGGGAGGGGAAGAAAGTCTCCAAAACTAACCCGTCGCGGTGAGTACACTACAGGCTGCCCAAGGGGCAAACGGCTGCTTTATTTAAGTCTTTTTGGTAACTTTTCTTACTGGGAGGTTGGAGGGGGAGTCGTGCTTTGTGCATCTTTTAAAATGTTGTGAAAAGGGCAATCACGTACCCACCAACAGGGAGCGATTGTCTATAGCAGATTCCATGTATTTTAAAGATATTGGTTGTATCTGAAGCACAGATGTTTGTAACTTCTATCAGTTGATGATGTTTTGAATGGGAGCTACTTTGTTAGGTGTAGAAACTTTGCGACACCTGATGCTTGCTGTTTTGCTGCTGTGTCATTTTGGGTTAGCATGGTCTATATTTCATTTTACAAAGCGTGTTTATCTAACAGTTCAATTCTCACCATCCAAAACATAATGTATAATGCAAGTTTGTTTGTTTGTTTTTCCTCTTATCATTTACCTGGTGTTATATCAGATGATTTAAATGTAGCAAATTTGTTGAAATGAAATTGGAGAATGTTACTTTTTCATGTTTAGTGGCTTGTCAGGTTGGTAGCTGTACATTTGTCCTGAGTTCTTGTTTGAAGAAAAATTGTTATTAGAAACAGAACAGATGATCTAGGGAAGCTTATTCAATTATATTGTGATAACTCTACAAAAACTACTCTGAAGTAAACATTTGCTCATGAGGTATTTACAGGATTGTCACTCTAATTATTAACAATGATCTACCATTAAAGGTCTTAGACTTAAAAACAAACAAACAAAAAAACCCCACAACCAAAGAAGTCAAACAACATCAAAATCAAAAGATAGTAAAGCACAGATAAAGGATTAAGAATCTTGGGTACGTTTAGAATTTTGAAGGGAAACAACATGAAGCTAATTCCTTTTGAACTTTTCCATTAAGGACCACATCTGGAATTCTGTGTTCAGAATCAAATCAACTGTTGCTAGTGTTGTCTGGTTTAAAGGCCTTGGAACCAATTGGTGAGTCACTGCTCTTTGCAAGTGAAGTCCTATATACTGTGACTGGATTAGACATTATACATACTTATACATAGTCCAATCCTGAAAGTAATTATTATTAAACTATTAAATAAGGAAGTTGCAGACTAAATCAGTGTAGCTAGGTGATACATAACTGGATGTTTGCATCAGAAACCAAGTGATCACCTGCATGAAGAAATTGACTTGAGTCTTTTGCAGAATGTGACTTTCATTCCATGTCAATACTCCACATCAAATTGTACTGATGTATGGTATTGGTATCATACAGCTGAAAAGGACTCCAAGGAGGTGTCATATCCACCCTCATTCTTTCTTCAAAGCCAAGATCAATGAAGTTTGTTTTAATGGGTGCTTGCCTGACTGTTCTCCTTAAAGATTTGTTGTGATTACTTACTGAAATAATCTATTTCAGTGTTCCACTAGCCTTGCCATTAAAATGTTTTCCTGATTTCTGATAGGAAGCCTGACTTGCTGAATGTTACTTTAGCCTGTTATTTATTTGCACTGGGATTACAGGGAACTTATTTTGCTTCCTGTAGGAAACTTTCATATTGAAGTTCCTTTATCATGTTTTAATTGTTTTCATCTCTCAAACAATCCCAACTTATTATTTTCTTACTTAGAGAAATAAAATCTTAGGGTTTTTTTGTTTTGTTTTGTTTTTCTGGCACTTTGGATCATTAATTCTTGATGCTTTCATCTGAACTCTTCCTATTTCTTCTTTCTTTAAATGCACTGTTCCATACTTAGGTATGGTGTTCCAGCTGTCATTATTAAATTCTACATTTTCATTTAAACAAAGGTAATTTTCTCACTTTTGTTTTTGAGGAAGTATTAACAGTAAGACTTTGATCTTAGAAGTGTAATGATATCTGTTAATCCAAGCAACAGTCTAGAACAATATGAAAAGATGCAATGTGAGTTTCAGTGAGCTTTTAGTTTAAAAGTTTATGCTCCAGCAGTATGCTGTATCTGTTATCCTTAACTGTCATGATGAGTATCTTGTTATGACTTGATCATATCCAGATGTGAGCCATCATACTTAAAAGGATACCTGAAAGGTTAAATCCTCCATGTATTGTTTCAAGGTTTAGAAGCGCTGTCAGAGTGACAAAACGTTAGTGCTCTAAACTGTTCTTAAAGTATCTTGGTGGCCAAAAAAAGTTAAGAACTTAACTTTTCCACATGTTTGCCTTGGATTTCCCATTTTGGCACTGGACAATCACAATTTGTGGCAATAAAAGGTGAGAAAAGGTATTTATGGAAGTGGCAAGATCATTGGTGGCAACTGGAAATTAAGGTCCACGTTTAAGTGTGCAGTAAAGATGAATACTACATTCTAGATTAAAAAAAAAAAAAGAATTAGCCCATTCTAACTAGTTTAGCAAGATGTAGTTCTGCATCTGAACTATGTATCTATAAAAGAGCAAACTGCGGTACACTCGGTTATGGTAAAGATCAATTTATTTTTAGCTTATATATGCTTAAATTGCTGTGGAATGGGAGAACAACACTTCCAAAGCAACAGTGGGAGAGTTGGAAGAATTAAAGGTGACGATGTTTACAGGGATCAGTTTTAATGTAATCTGATCATGAAGACATAGTGGCTACCAAAGAAATGTGATTACACAGGTATCTAATTCATATGTGCTTTTACTTCCAATGTTTAGGAATATTGCAAGCTTTTTTGGAGAGATGTAATTTATATTTATTTACTTATTCTAATATTAAAAAGATGAGAAAACATTTTTAACTCAGTGTAATTTTAATCTTAAAAAAAAGTTAGGAAGCCCATAATACATAGATCACTCAAATAGGAGGCATTACTTTTGATTTCCCTGGAAACTACAACAGATATAAAGAGCACAATAAAGCTTTTTGATAGAGAAAGTTGCCAGCTACAAAACAGCATTTTTCAACATAGTCACCATCAATAGCTATGCATTTTCACCAGTGATGAACAAGAGCGCACATGCCATGCTTATATAGCGTCTAGCATTTTTATTTTGCAGGAGAAAAATTTTCTTCTTCTCTGGCCTGAACTTGGGAACTTGAGTCTTCAAGTTAGTCAGTTTTGCAATCTAGCAATCAGAGTGATTGGTTTGTCTGAATTCCAGGGAATCCAGAAGAATAACCGCTTTCCTATCCCAAAAGACAGTGCATGTCTCTTTATCTGCTGAGGGCTGGAACTTGCTCTCTGATGGGGAATTCACATGTCGTTACTTCATGGATTACCGTTTTGACTCTGGCTTGTAGTAGTGATACTATATCTTGTCACCAATGAGAACATGATCCAGGAAACTGTCACCCTTCAGCCTCATAGTGGTTCAACTTGTGATTGCATTTGTAGGACCCACCTAGCACAAACTTTGCCATAGTCCAACACTGCCACCATCATTTCCAATGCATTGAAGCTGATATGGAGCTTCATACACAGTTCTCTGATCATAATCCAGATGGTATGCTCACTCTATCAGAACAGATCTGCATGGCTTGTCTTTCATATCAAAGTCACTGCTGCTGAAACGCGCTACCCATCTCCTCTCTGTGCTCACATCCACTGTTTGGTATCCATAAATTCTGAGTAAGTATTACTGAATGTCAGTGAGAGCAATTGACAGCAGGACAAGGGGAAATGGTTTTAAGCTGAGGGAAGGGAGATATAGGTTGGATGTCAGGGGGAAATTCTTTACGGAGAGAGTGGTGAGGTACTGGAACAGGCTGCCCAGGGAGGTTGTGGATGCCCCGTCCCTGGATGTGTTCAAAGCCAGATTGGATGGGGCCCTGGGCAGTCTGGTCTAGCATTAGGTGGAATGGTGGTGGCCCTGCATGTGGCAGGGGGGTTGGAGATTCATGATCCTTGAGGTCCCTTCCAACCCTGGCAATTCTGTGATTCTGTGAATTGTTTTTGCATAGAGGAATTCACTGATACATCTTTGATTCTTATGCATTTCCATGTAGGACATCACTGTATCAGACTGCTCCTCTGCTGCCATGTGTTGCGTGGCAACCAAACATATTGGAATACTGGTGGGAAGGTACAAAATCTACTGCCATACAACCAACATCTCATTCTGATGTTGTGGGACACCATGATAAAATAGGAGGCATTGCTTTCTCAGCAATCCTCATATATTTAAGGATGTGCTGTTTTATGGTATTATTTATCTTGCTTCAAGCTCAAGTACCATAATAAACATTAGGTTCTGAAGTTGTATGATGACTTAAATATTTCCAAATATCTTCTCTTGATCTAGCCTAATAATGCATTCCTTTCAAACTCATAATTTTCATGAAAAACAATGGGAGTACTACACTGTAGAAGGAAAAATGGATACATATGCCAGGGTGTCTCACTTTTGAGTCACTGTTTCAACTTTAATGACAAATGAAGCTAACTGAAAGAAACAAATAATCAGAGTAGATAGAATGAAAGTTACTGAGAATATTTTTAATTCCAAACTTATTTGTTTCTCTACTATAAAGAATGAAATTGCAGTAATCAAAATTTCTGATAGTAATCTCAAATACATGTATGTTTACCAATGTTTTCCAGGAAATGTTTCACAACCAGTTCTAAGGATGCCAACCTAGATATAAGCCCATGTTTAGATTTTAGAAAGTACAATAGTGATAAATATTCATACTATAAACTCAGTTTGGGCTTTTTGTGTGTGTGTGAAGTTGAACTAGAAATAGCATAATGTACTGTGTGCATTCAAATACTCAGTCTTATGTACAATGTAAATCCATAAAATATTACAGTCCTTTTCTACATTCATAGAAGGCCAGAAAAAAAATAGTAGTAAGGATTCTTAATGCTGCACAAACCATCTTGCTACTTCAAACCAGCTTCTGTTCTGTTTTGTCATCTGTACATTCTTTCTGTACTCTGTGTTCTCTGAAACCTGCTCTCATGCTAGGAATTATTTCATATTCTTAATTAAAAAGATTGGTCCAGCTTTCATTACTCACTTATTAACTTTTCAGCTGTTCTTTTTAAACTTTTCCCCATGCTCTGTTTAAAGCTTAGGAGGCTTTTACTATTCCCAAAGCATCCCTGCTTACAATTCTCTTTTGTTATGTTGCTACATGAGTTGACAACAGTTAGGCTGGCTTGAAATCTCTCCCTATCACACTATCTTTTTGGTTGTTGTTATTTTCGCCTATTTCTTGTATCTCTGTGTTTAGATTGTAAGGTCTCTAGTGAAAAAGCTGTTTTTATTCCTGTGCTTGTTGAAAGCCCAAAGAGAGGGATCTTAGGTTCTATCTTAGTACAATAAATAAGTGTAACAGTAGTAATACAAATAATGCACACTGCATAGTTATTTTAACTGCTACTCTTTTAATTCCTAGTATGCAGAGATTTTTCAACTCATAAAAACTTTGCAAGAGAATTTCATCTGAGTCCTGGAAACATGATAGGTTGAGGTGGTAGAAAGCTGGAAGAAAGAGTGAATAGGGCAGAACAGAACTTATCCTCAAAATACTTCTGTTCATTGGTCTCCATCTTTCCTTCTCCCTCATCATCAAAAATACAATAACATTTATGCTGAAAGCATTTTGTCTTTTGGGCACATATATTGGTTCTGATGTGTGACAAACTCTGTAGGTATGGCTAAAGGACTGAAAGCAGGGGGGAGGCACTGTAGTGCAAAGAAGGGTTAGAATGTTGAAAGGCAATGCAATCTGCTGGTGAGGTACTGAAATAGGGATCCATGAGGGGTTATGAGGCAAAGACAGATATAGAAATGTGTCTGAAAAAAGTACAACTCAGACCCATGATTTCTTGAATATAAGTGCAAGCAGGCTTCAGAATTGAAATCAAGCTGGGAGATAACAATAGAGACTAGGCAACATCAACAAGGAGTGTGCTCAAAGAATGTGGTGGAGAAGGTGATGCACAGTCATGGAAGAAATTAATGTTTTTGAGATATGAAGATATTCATACATTTTAGAGGCTTGAGGATAGATTTCTGATTAGCTACTGTATATTTGATGGTATTATCAAATGTAAAGAGACAGAAGTACATGGTAGGTACAGCTCTGCAGTCCAGTTTGAAACAGCAGGAACCTCTGGCTGGACCATAACACAGACTACTATTTTTTAAAAACAGAATATGTTTTACCAGCACTGAGTGGATATGTAATTAAGAGTATTTAAATGAAGGTTGTTAGTAAGAAAAGAGTATTATTCTATGATATGAGATCTCCAATTCATACTGCCTGTCTGTATAATGTCTGTCTGTATAATGTCGGCAAACAGGACTGGGCTCTTGCTTTACTAGTTTGCAAAGCTCTTGTTCTCATGACTTGTCCAGCAGCTGTAAATTTAGACAGCTTATCAATGGTTTGTATGGTATTCATGTGTTTGTCACATAAAGACACTGAATGTAAATCACACTGTCAAACAGCTGTCTAAAAAATATCTTTGTGAGAATTACAATAATCATTCAAGAACATGGGTCTCTGATAAACTGCATGTATGATTTCCAAATGTATACTATTTTATCCATTCTTGACTTAGCTTTGTAATAATCCATTTTCAGTTTCTCAGTGTTTTGTGCTCTTTGTCTCAATCCAACCTGCCAAAATGAAATTTTTGGATGACTGTTAGGTTCTTCACAGATCTTGAATAAACAAATCTGTTGATTTTTTTTTTTTTTTTTTTTTCTCTGAATTTATTACTAATATTTTTGTAGTGGAAAGAAAAAGTATTCTGCATATCTCAGTCCTTATTTAGCAACCTAGAAAACAGAGATATTATTTTTGAAAAGGGTACAAAGGCAATTGCTCAAATTCAGATTCTCTTGCTGCATAGCTTATCTGTCTGATTTCAGGAGCTCAGTTTGTCTTTATATCTCAGTTCATCAGCTGTGTAATAGAAATGGAAGTCTTCCTATATTTTGCAGAGAAGTTCAAATCTTTTTGGACAGTATGAATTTTAATGCAGGTTTTCTCTCTTAGTTTGTTATTAAGGCATACCAGTGATGTCTTACACTCATTTAATATGATTTAAAGACTCCAGAAGGCATTTAGATACTCTAGGGAGTTAGCACAGGACTAGAGTAAATGTATCAAAACTGGTTAGTATCAACAAGTATGGAGATTAACATATGTTTCTAACTGTCAATGAAATTAAGTTCTGTTGAGCATCTATATAGTGGGTCTCCTGAGAGGACGTAGAGAAGGAACTGGTTTTTAAAATGGAATGGGAACAGTCTGTGGGAGGGGTCATTTACTATGTGGCCCGAGAAACATTTTTCACAATAAACTTTTGCTATAGCAGTATTGTATTTCTAGATCTACAAGGGAAATTAACCAAATTACTCCGTCTTAAAAGGGGTTTTCTGTTGAAGTTTCCAGATCTGAATTGGATTCCTTACTTTTATTTTGTCATTTTTTTGAAGTTGTCACTGCCTTTTTCATTTTTTTTTCAGACCTTTACTATGATTTGCCATTGCTCTGTTTTTTTAGAACTTGCTAACAACACAGTCTTATAGTGCCAAAACTTTGCTTCATCCATTTATATTTCATCAGCCATGATATTTATTTCAGCACGTTGGATGAGATAGTCTGAACTGTGTGTCATAGAACTACTGTTAGCAAAGTGTACTAAGAATATGTTTATCTCCTATTGTTTCTTTTTTTTTTCCCCAAATAAAATTGAATAATGAATAAAGTAAGTTATTTTTATTTAAAGGGATTTCAAAGTCTAATAGGAACCAATAAATGGTTTTAAAAATGTGTGAGGAAGTCAGTATGGGTTGTCTGAAAATGAGACATTAGCCCGTACATTATTAAAATAACTACCTTCAGATACTATTTTTCATCAGTTGAATTCAAAGAGTTTGCCAAAGTAAATGAGTGTAACCTTCATTTTGCAGATGTCCTGACAACCTAATCAGTAAAACAGAAGTGTAAAATGATGTAATCTTTATTTTGACAGCAATCAGTTAAATAAATTTGGCTGAAACAGTCATCCTGGCTGTTAGTAATAGCAAATTTGATCATGACTATAGCAAAGAACTGTTCTGAAACGTCTATCATGGATGAAAATGAAGGAATTTTCTTCCTGATACCTGATAGCTTGCCTTCAAAGAGCTGGGTCTGTATGGTAACTGAAAATGATGTCTCCAGATATTCATACAAGGATGAGTATGCATTTCACTATCCTTTCTGTAGAGAAAGATTTTATGAGCTAGGATGTCATGATGGTGTCTGATGAGAAGATCTGAAACCTCCAGAGGCAAAATTCTTCCCAGAAATAGAGAACAGGAAGTTTGTCCACTTGCCAGAGGAGTAATTTTCCGCTTCAGAAAGTGCCTTATGTTTCATTCTGTCTACAGTATGTTTAGTAAACAAACACACACACAGAAGCTGCAAAGTATTATTTTTTTAGATATTTCTCAGGTTTCATTATGAGAGTTGTATACTATAATTTACCTGGTGCACTTATGTGACTAAGAAGTACATTAAACCATCCTTATTGTCAGCCTGACACAAGAAGTTTAAGTTTGGAACAACGGAATTAGAGACTAGAGGGATTAAACTGACAGCTGCCTCACTTTGAGATTAATCTATAGAAATGAAAATACATTATCATGAAAACTGTACTGGAAAATGTGTCTCACATTAACCAGTGGGTATAAGTAATGAATTGTGTATAATTGCATGTTGTATATTCATACCAAAATACAGAAACTGCTATTGCTGAAAAATGAAAATGGTACAATGGTATTATTGTAACAGATCAAGTCAGTTGATTAAGGCTATAAGGTGTTTTAATTTATCTCCTGCTTACATTAGTGTGGTTATAGACTAAGTAGTAAAAAATAACCTCTCTCAATTCAGAGTGCAAATATGAGCTGATTTTTTTCCATGAGGATATGTCAGCTCATCTTCGAGTAAGGACTGAGGAAATGGTCCTCTCTTATCTCTATTCCTTTCAGGAATAATTCAATTACACTGAATTAATGGCTTCTGTGTTTCACCAAGGGACCACCTCTAGGTAGCCATGCAACTCCAAGCACATAGAGTTCACCTCTAATAGGAGGTTGCACTGTCCCTTGTCTTGGTACATGAACAAATATGGTTTTCAGCAAAAAGCAAACAAACCTTAAGATCCAATCATTTAAATACTTAACAAAAGTTAGTAGTTTTATTCCATTGTGCTGGATAGCTGTTCATTGGAATAGATGTTTGGATAATCAGGTATTAGAAAATAGGTTCTTCATACACTAACTGAAGAAAAAGGTTTTTTTTGTTCTGGGCATAATGAAAACAGTGACAGTTTTTTTTGATTGAATGATGAAAGGTGTTCAGACTTCATCTGGAGAAGACTTATTTATGTTTTTATTTTATTTTAACGGAAATATGATGGAATAGAATGGCTAGCAGTATTTATAATGAAAATTCAATGCATTATTTTCAAGGTTTACTTTAAAGATTTTTTTAAAATATCAGCTCTTTTTTTAATTTTCAAGTTCTGAATATGCAGTTTGAGGTTTTTCAAAGTAATGTAGCTTTACAAACCTTTATTCTCTGGAAGTTGTTTCTTATATCTAAAATTGAAGAATTCACATTTATGATTACTTCTGAGTATTTTGATCTTGATTTTTAGTATTTACTTAAGTCACAATTTAGATAAGAAGGGAAAGAACATTTTAAAAATAAATATTGCCTGTCATCTTCGCTAGTTGAACCTCTTGTAAATTAGCGCTGTGATAAACCTTTTTGAAATGAGTTCCATTTCTTGATACTTCTTAAACCAAGCTATTAATAATGCTGAAATCACCTAGGTATAACAGATAATCATAGCCACAAAAGCTATCTATCCATGATAAGTAAGTAGTATGATAACCCACAAGATTTTTTCCAACCCTAAAATTATTGTTAATCAAGCTGATTATATCATATTTGAAGTGCCGTGACACTATCTATGGTGTCAAACATAGTATCACTGAATTAGCGTATTGTTATGTCCAACCTAATACATCATACATGTTAACACACCAGTTAAATTGGACACAGGTGTGCACTGACCAAGTAGAGCTTACTTCTTCTGGTTCAAGAATTACTTTGATCCAATCAAATATGGGGGTTATCTTCTGAGTACTCTGCTGCAAATATAAACTGCACTCTCTTATCATATTAGTTTTGAGTAGTAGACTTTAGAAAATTAATTTTCATAATGTTAATGGTTATCAAGCTAGTGAATAGCTGAAAAGGCAATGTAGTTTCCTAATTCATTAGTTTTAGTACTGTTTAAGAACTTGGTTTTATTCCAGCTCAAATGTAAAGGTCATTAATCACAGAATCACAGAAACACCAAGATTGGAAAAGGCTTACTGGATCATCCAGTCCAACCATCACCAATAGTTCTCACTGAACCATATCCCTCAACACAACATCCAAACGTTCCTTGACCACCTCCAGGGTTGGTAACTACACCACCTCCCTGGGCAGCCCATTCCAGTGCCTGGCCTCTTTTTCAGAGAAGTAGTGTTTCCTAACATCCAGCCTAAATCTCCCCTGGCACAGCTTGAAGCCATTCCCTCTAGTTCTATCACTAGTTACACAAGAGAAAAGACCAACCCCCAGTTCAATGCAACCTCCCTTCAGGTAGTTATAGAGAGCAATAACGTCTCCCTTGAGCCTCCTCTTCTCCAGACTGAACGATCCCAGCTCCTTCAGCTGCTCCTCATAAGGCCTGTGCTCCAGACCCCTCACCAGCTTTGCTGCCCTTCTTTGAACCCGCTTCAGGGCCTCAATATCTTTCTTGTAGTGAGAGGCACAAAACTGGACGCAGTACTCGAGGTGCGGCCTCACCAGAGCTGAGTACAGGAGGACAATCACTTCCCTGTTCCCGCTGGCAACACTGTTTCTGATGCAAGCCAGGATGCTGTTGGCCTTCTCAGACACCTGGGCACACTGCTGGCTCATGTTCAACCAAGCATCAATCAATACCCCCAGGTCCATTTCCTCTACACAGTCTTCCAGCCGCTCTGCCCCAGGCCTGTGGAGTTGCCTGGAGTTGTTGTGGCCAAAGTGCAGGACCCAGCATTTGGCCTTGTTGAACCTCATCCCATTGGCTTCAGCCCAGCCATCCAGGCTGTCCAGATCCTTCTGTAGGGCCTCACTACCTCCAGGCAGACTGACACTTCCAGCCAACTTGGTGTCATCTGCAAACTTGGTGAGGGTGCACTCAATGCCCTCATCCAGTTTGTCAATAAAGATATTGAAGAGGACAGGCCCCAGCAACTCCTGGGAAACACCACAGGTGACTGGTCACCAGCTGGATAATAAAGTAAACTGCAAGGCTTAATATCATGTAAAACTGAGGTAGGAGATTCTTCTGTCTAAATTCTGCTTTGTGAAGTGACATTGATTACAGAAAAAGTATGAATAATCTTAATAGCTTTGTACTCCAACTCCAACAGGCTGTTATGCAAAGGATTATGCAGTGCTTACAGAGAGCTCCAGTAAACATAGATAATGATATGTCTAAAATGAACCTTACTTAGTAAATACTTTCTGTATTGTGAAGTCTCTGTTTTTTTTTTTTTTTTCTGGTCTCTTTTCTAATTGCTGATTTGGACTTGTGTGCGTTGTCTTAAGGTCCTTCCAGGGCTTTGATCTTGAACATGTTTTGGTACATCTGCTCATCTGGTTCTCACTTCAGATAGTACAGAGGGGTCACTCATGTAATGAGAGGTGTAGGCTACATCCTTTCTGGATCTCATATGAATCATCAGTTGTATAAACTTATGACAAATATTATGAAGACAGAAGAGAGCTTGTCTCTTGTAAAAGATAAGAGAGAGGATAAGAGAGATGACCTGATTGCACTGCAGAGGGAAGATGAAATGGAAGGAGTGGTGCACTGATCTGCTTACAAGGTTTTTGGTTTCAGAAATAGTTCTGTAAGACTAAATGCACTTTGGTGTCCTGTGGGTTTGTACTTGTGAATTTATGTTTTAAGTGAGTAAAACTCAGACTGCAGTATAAACTTGCCCTTTATTAGACAAGAGAGAAACAACTTGAAAGAGAGGTTCTGCTAGAGGTTGTGAACACTTCATTATTCAGCAGGCACCATACCCAGCTGTCTGTTTTTAAAAAAATCTTTAAGAATGCCATTTCTTTGAGACCTTTTCCTGTGCATTGTACTCAGATGGAATTGGTTTGTAGAAGTGATCAAGAGAAGCTGAGCAACACAGAGACATATACAGTATTGTTACACTACTGATTTGTTTTAGGAAGCCATGTGAAAAGAACCAATAGCCTTCGGTCCAAGGAGCTTTATATTCTCTCAGAATCTACAAAAAACACTGCTAAGTCTGATGTCTTAGGAAAGGTATGGTGTTTCTTTCTCTGCAAATCATTTGAGCACGTTCATTATTTCTTATTCAGAGAAATCTGATCCATATCCTGAAGAATAAGATCATGTGCCAGGCTTCTAGAAGTAACAGCTTCTGATGGAAAGCTATTACTGCTTCTTTTCTCTCTTGCCCTAAGAAACTCCACTGCATACGCTGTATTCTTATTTCCTGACTCTTCTCTGTTCTTCATTTCTCTATTCTTTTACAGTGTATCGTATTCACTGTTCTATCCTTTTCTCAAACAATTGGTTTTTAATGAATTTGTAACACTTCTCTAATTTCAAATAATCCATTCCTTTGCCCGATAATTTATAATCAACGGCAAAAAAAAAAGAGAGAGAAGTTAGAAGTTATCCAGTTAGACATTTTGTGTGCTTTCTACAAGCACCACTTTTATTTCTTAATGCTGTAGAAATCTTTAGAATTTTCAGTTAAAATAATGTCAATTCACATATTATCTCTGTGTCATTAATTTTCTTAACCTAGGAAAATAAAAAAAAATAGGAATATGTCTAGCAACATAAAATGATAAATAGTAAAAGTAGGCAGTTGGTAATACTATTTTATTAGAACCATCTTTGGTAACAACTCCTTTGATACCTGTTATATGTGCTCCTGAATAGCCACTGAACTAACACAGAACATCTGCTGCTTTGGCTGAATTTAAATACTCTCCTCTGATAACCTTGTAATTTGCCAGTTGCCTAAAATTGAAATACACAGTCCTAATCTGTCGAAGAGAATCAGACTCCACACATCCAGATACATATACCAATAGATCTGAATGCAGAACCAGATTTTAAGTGTTGATTATTTTGTTTTAATATGTTTTGTTTAGAAGTTTATGGTTCAGAGGTAGAGAGTACTTAAATCACACAGGTAAGTGTGCAGGCACTCCCTATTGTTCAGCCCTAGGAAAACAAACATAAATGTTTATTTATTTAATAATGGACTTACTAACATATGAATAGACAGTAAGTGAAGATAAGTGAGTTATAAAACTTTACAGTCAGGACCTGTTCATATTCCAGAGACTTCACATCATCTGGAATTCTTCATCTCAGAAATATTTAAGCGAGTGTTCCTCTTACAGTATCATTGGCAGTTACATGTCATTTAAAATAAAATATTTTATGTATTATATGTTGAAATTCATTTTCCAAAAAAATAATTGTGCTCTTACATAACTGTGAATTTTCTGTGGTTATTCATGCGATATCTTTTCCTCTGGTTTTTGTCAGTTTGTTTGACTGAAGCTTTTACCCTAATTCCATTTATTCTATAAATAAGACTGTCATCTTTCTGGAGAACGGTCATCCAAATTCAAGCTCTTGCACAATATGTATTTGAAAAATGATAATTCTCTTGTCTCTTCTCTCAGTAAAAGTGATTAACAAATAAATGCTTTTTTTTTTTTTTTTCTCTAGTAATCATTGCACGGACTTAAATGTTTTTACTGCTTTATTAAAAAAAGTGTAAATTGGAATTTATTAGAGAGCTTGTAATACTTAAGGAATTCTAACCTTTCTATTATTTTACATTATATGTCTTCTAAATTTCCAGTTATTTCTTAGAAATAATTTTGACTTCATGACTTTAAGAAATAAAATTGTATTATTGCTACAATTACTCTTTTTGTTCTTAGAGCATTTTTCCCATTTTTCCTAACTTATCCAGCCTGGCTTCTTGCTCTGGGTGTGAGTATCAGTATATTGAAAGAGTGATAACCATAGATGTTTTAATCTGTACTGGGATTTTACTTGTTGCAGATGCTTCAACACTTATTAACAAATGACTATTCTGTTCTGTCAAATTCTGAGATTTTTGAATCAGAAGGGACAGCCAAAAAATCTGTAAATTTTGTTCTAATTGGAAATACATATTTAAGTTTCATTCTTGAACATCATTAGCCCAAACATGTGACATAATTTTGTATGAGGTTAGGATATTTTCCTAAATCCAAACAATTAAACCTTCTGCAAAAAGTAAATAGTTCTGATGGTTTATTAACATCTCAATTGTCTTAATATCATAAAAGTTGATTCAGATTTGAGACCTGATGTAGGAAATCCTGGGGCTGATTCTTGAAGGGACTTCACTGCTGTTCTGAGAAATTTACACAGGAATTTTATGATGGAAGTTGCTGTATTTGATACAGAACTGGAGGTAAATCAGTACTCCGGATTTAAAATGCAGATTTAAAATCCTCTGCTTGTTTTGCTTGGATAAATGATAACAACTTCACTCCACTAATAAAGTTGTCTTCAGTCATTTATTTCAAAGCAGAAGCTTTTCTGTACTTCATGTTTTTATATGTTTTTGTGTTTATATACTTGTGTGTTTATCCCTTATCTTAAGGAAATTCATGCTGTAATATGCTTAATTTTTTCTTTTCAATTATTTTTAATGTTTTTACAAAATACTCAAGTCATGTGAGCCAAGACAAACATGTTGATCACATATTGTTTATTTTTTTGAAGCTCTCAGCTTTTACTATAAAATTCTAAGGTAAGTTGTTTGCTTTCTGTGTTGTAGTGTGTTATCTGATCACGAATAAGAAATATGGTCTTCTACGCAAATACTAAAAAGTAAAAATGGAAGTATCTCTGTAAGGGGAAGATGGATAGCCCTCAAGACGAATACTATATGTAAGCTGAGTCCTACACATTGATGGCTTTTTCAGATCAGAAGTTCTACAGGCCCGAGAAATCTGTACTATCTAATATGCTATTTTATGATATTAAATGTCATATTAAATAGCAAGTTTAGGAGTTTGGCTGATTTTTCCTTATCCATTAGATGTCTCTCTTTAACATTTTATCAGGAGTTTTTGGTAGTTGTTTGCTTTAGCATTTGCAATACGTTTTATCTTTTTTTGTTGTTTTCCCCACTTGAAAATTTTTATTGATGTCCCCTTCCACATGTTTCATCTTCAGATCTGTTAAAATAGTGTCTTTCAGTTTCAGCGCTGATGCCAGTGGGTTTGCAACTTCTTTGTACTCTGTGCCATAAGTTTTCTGGAATCGAAAGAGGATAATTTTAAACTCACTTTGGCAAAGTGTTTAATTCAGGCAGAAATTTTATTATTTTTTAATGTGGTGGCTGGCAAAGTTTTTGTACTGATCCTTCCATTATTTTTTTCTTTCCTGTATTTTTTGTTATACTAGAAACTCCCTGCCTATCACTTGTTACAGGTAGTCAAACCGACATGCTTCATTTAGTAACCAGATAATGTATTTAGGGAGGAGTAGTATCTCTTTGTGTAATAGCAGATTTCATCCTGTATACTTGAGAATAATGAAACAGGTGTCTTAGACTGTGGTCTGAAGGACAATTTTCAAATGCATTTATAAAAATTTATTTATAATTGTCCTCTAAATTGAATGGATATACTTAATAGACTGGTATCATAATGAAAATATGGGTCTTCTTAACACTGAATAATTGAACTTGGTGGGAAGCCAGGAAAAGTTCCTAATAGCTGTGCTACTTTTAGAAATCATTATTCTTTTCTTTTTTTTTTTCCTTTTTAATTTATTTATTTCTTTATTTTGTCTGGCCTTGGGGAAGATTGCTGCTATGCAGCCTACAGGTGCTACTGCCTGCTGAGAAATGGAATGTGCATGTGATGAAAAGTTGAAAATGTGGAGGATGCTCTCCATGGCTGGAGAAGTCTGTTGTGTGTGATAGAAATTTGTGTTATTTACCTTTGTGTTAAGCTAAAAAAAAAAAGACAGCTATCAGCAGGTGCAATTAAAATATAGTGAGATTCTGATGTTCTTTAAATTCTGTTAGACAGGAACTTCTAAAAAAAAAAAAAAGAAAAAATAACTTTAATAAAGTTGTCATGTATGTAAAAAGGAACAGAAAGTACAAAACTGAGGTCAGTAGTGTTTTCATTTATCTCTTCTATTTTGACATTTTTGTTAGTGAACTAGGAAATCAATAAAGACTAATTTCATTGGCAATGATTAAAAAGTACACAGGAAGGAACACTCAGGATGTGTATCGTTGCTTCCAAGGGCACTTTGTATAAAACGTAAAGTAAATTGAATGGTTCTTTTTGTCTAATTGGCTCATATATCATAGATTCTTTAGAATACTAAATGTACGGAAGAAAATTTGTGGCATTGGATATAGAAAAAAAAATATATATATTTTTTGTTTTTGTTTCACTGATATTCACACCCTCCTAATAAACACCTGTCTGGTATTTTAAGGCCTTTCATAAAAATATGAAATCATAATAAATGTAACTCATAACATCAGCATAATACTAGGAGTGTATAATGAGGAGAGGAGAGGAGAGGAGAGGAGAGGAGAGGAGAGGAGAGGAGAGGAGAGGAGAGGAGAGGAGAGGAGAGGAGAGGAGAGGAATTTCTTGAAATTTCTCAAAGCTAAGGAGGAGCCAAATGTGCTTGCAAGCACAAGCTTGCAAAGCATGTGATCCAGCTGACTTTGAGCTGTTCAAGACCAACAGGAGGAAATGATGAGTGAAATAGTGGATGACTCTGCTGCAGGGAATGGAAGCATCCAACTTCTGTTGTTTTGGGAAGTTTTTTGCTTGTATAGGGCCTGGATCTGGAAGGTTCTGGATAGACTGCCAAAGCCTGACTGACTGTATGATTTAAGGGAAAAGATAAAAGAGCAGATCACTGTGGGTAGCACAGTAGTGGGTGTCTGCTATGGGCTGCCTGACCAGAAAGAACAAATGGATGAAGCCTTCTACAACTGAAAATGGCCTCACATTCTCAGGGTCCTAAGACGGGGGGCTTCATGAGAATTTCAACCAACCAATATTTGCTGGAGAAATAACAGAGAGGAGCAGAATCAGTCCGTGAACGTCAGTGTCAACTGCCTGACTCAAGGGATGGAGGAGCCAACAAGGAGAGGTGCTCTGCTGGCCCTGATACTGACAAAAAAGGAAGAGCTTCTTAGGATGCAGAGGCCTAAATATATCCTTTACCATGAAATAGTGGAGTTCAGGATCCTGAGAGGAGAAAGCAGGACAAAAAGCTAGCTCACAACCCTGGAATTAAGGATCACTCACTTTGGCCTCTCTAAGGATCTAATTGGAAGAATCCAATGGATAAAGCTCTGGATGGAGGAGACGGCCAGGAAAACTGGTTAATGTTCAAGGACTACCTCCTCCAAGCTCAAAATAGTCCATCCTAATGAGCAGAAAGGCAAAAATGCTAGGAGGCCTGAATAGATAGACAAGGCCTGTGACAGAAAAAATGAGAAGTATACAGAAGTGAAAATGGGGACAAATAACATAGCAAGAATACAGAGACAGAGGCTATGTGAACATGGAGGTAGGAACTGAAGCCCGTCTAGAAACGAATCTGGCAAGGGAAGCCAAAGGAACAAGAACAATTTCTGTAAGTCTATAAATGGTAAAAGGAAGACTAGGGAAAATATCTGACCTGCTGCTGAACTGAGCAGGTGCACTGTTGACGTATAACATGGAGAAAGTTAAGATAATGAATGCCTTCTTTGTGTTAGTCTTTGGCAGCAAGACTGGCCTTCAGAAATGCCAGGCCCTGGAAACAAGGGGGAGGGATGCCATCCAAAAGGAGCTGGACAGACTTAAAAAGTGGACCCACATGAATCTATTGAGGTTCAACAAGGCCAAATGCAAGGTGTTGCACTTGAATCAGGGCAATCCCAGACATGTGCAGACTAATAGAAGAACTCATTGAGAGCAGCCCTTCTGAGGACTTGTCTCTTAACCCAGCTATAGAAAAAGATTTTCAATTGCAAAGCATTTGGAGATGAAAGATCTAAACCTGTAGTTTTAGGTGCACAGTGATTAATGCTGTTAGTTGTGATTGGGCTGTCAAGAAAGAATTCTTTTACATCCTTGCTATATTTAAGAGATTACAAAGGTGACTAGAGTGGGCTTTAAACATTTAAAGCTATTAGTAGTTAACAGTGCCATGCATGTGCCTGCATCAAGTGACTCAGTCACACTTGTGAGGTCTCTGCTTTTCTATTTCTCCTGTTCAAAATACAGAATGGATTGTGTATGCCCCCACATGGCATACCTCTAAAGAAAGGTGAAAAAGACAGTACAGAGAAATCTATACTCCTTTTGCAGTTTGTGGATAGTTTTGACACCATGCTGAGCAAGCACTTCTTACTCTAGGGCAGCACTATTACATTAACTGTCTCTGAAGGAGTTTTCTAATAGATGTTTCAACAGTAATATAATAACCTTAAGTCTCTTGAATAATTTTTTTTTCTTCCACTATAGAGAGTGCTTAAAAACATAATAATTTGTCCTTTAGACAATACATTACATTTTTATATCTGATTAAAAGTGCAGTATAAATGTACTAATAATGTTGTTTAATGTATTAAACCATTGAATATACACATAAAAGCATCTGAATATTACACACTAAATCACAGCATCAGTGTTGGAGATATTTGTTGGAGGATTTGAAATTACAGTCTTTGCAAGGAGGATACGTATGAAAAAAATACTTATGTTCCAAACAACACACTTTGAATTCACTGGCTTTGCCTGCACATTAAGTTTAAGCATGTGTTTATAATGAACTGGGGACCTAAGAAGAAAAGTGACAAAAAGATTGTTGTAGCCAAAATATGTAGTTGTAGGCATATATTTCCCTGAGTACTCTCTAGATAAATAAAACATTAAAAAAGCAAGAAATAATAATAGAAAAATTTGCTTGCTTTAATGCAAGCAAGAAATTTTAGAAATATAAACTTTTCAGTCTTTGTTCTCCCTAAATCTTTTTTTCCTCTGTTTGTCATCTTTTTATCCTTCCTATTTTATGTTTATCTGTATTTCCTTACAGATAACGCTAAGACCTTTGGTGATTAGATGATCAAGTAGTTCTGGACAGTGGCAATCTGTTAAGTAGGCTGTCATTTGACATTAAATTAAACTCTATATAGATACAAGGAACGTATTTTGTTATGTATTTATTATGCTACATTACTAAGTTCAGTATGCACATTACCTTGGCACCTGTGTTTTTCAGATTTTCTTTTTAAAATATACATGGAAGAGATTGGGAGCTGAGACTTAATCTGTTAATTGTAGACTGAATTATTATATTGACAAGATCCAGATATGTTCTATGGAGTCCAGACAATATTTGTTAATACACATCATAATTCTAAACCTGGAATTGAGACTGAACAGAGCTGTAACACTTTTCACTTGAACAATCTCTGTAACACCTCATAGATAATTTATAACTGTGTTTAACTTGGTGTCAGCTTTCATTAGTTGATGTTCCCCTGTGGAAAAATGGATCTTTGTTTAAGCTATGAAAAAAGCAGAAACTTTCTTAGATATTTTAGAACAGTCAGTCTACATGGCATGTATCAGTGGTGAAGCAGCATTGTTCAATTTTTACAAGTAAAGTAGGTTGATGTTGAATAATTTTGGGGGAAAATTTCATCAGTATAGTCCACTACTCTCCTAAGACTGATGATGTTGGGCCATTTCTGATGCCCACAAATCTGCTGCCACCAGAATTTCTTTTCATGTCAAGGACTGCATTGTTGATCTGAGGAAAAGCAATTCTGTTGCCAAAAAAAAAATGAAACAATTGGTGCATAAGGTCAATTGATGTTCTTGCCAATTGCTTCCTGGCATTAGATCCTTCTGAATCTTTATTTTAAAATCTCCCATAAAAACATTAGAATACATTAATTCTGTCCTTTCGTACTCAATAGAAAGGGTGAATAGCTCAGAAAGTTTGAAATTATTTTTCTCTTGAAAAATGATCTAAACTTTTTTTCTTAATGGCATTTCTGTCTTTGACTAAATCTTTATTCTACTTTTATACCTTTCTAATGTGAGTGGATAGTTATTCATGGATTTGTTTTAATTGTCCTCGTAAAAGCAATTGAAAATGAATTATCTTCTGTTTAAATAACCTTACTTATGAAGAATAAATAAAATCCCACTGTCTATAGTATAAGAGTTAACAAGCTATAGAATACTTTATTTCTTATAGTATTATCTAGCACCTGATGAAAGAGGCAGCAGTAATTCCTTCCACCCTATGATACTTTTACTGTCTTTGTTGTTGGTGATTTCTGGCTATTTTTTTTTTTTTTTTTTTAAAGTTCTCTTGAAGTTGGTTTCCTCCTTGTTCTGTTTCTCTCACACCTTTCTACTAAGGCAATATCTACCTGATTCTTCAACTCTTGTGTGGCTAGTAAGGATCTAAAGGATACACTAAATCTGTAACATCACATTATTAAATCTATCTTTACCTTATTATTTTTTACCAGATTCAATAGTGAATGTAATAAGAATAAGGGAAGCAAATCGGTGATATACTTCGTGAAATGTTATACATATTAGCACATTTACTCTAGAAATTGATTGAGAATTTTCTTGTTACAGACATCCTCTAGAAACACTATTAAGTTTATAAGATAGTCATCTCAGGGCACTGATTTGGCTGTCTGTACTAAAATGCTGTACAAATATACAAAGTTGAAGGTGGACAAATAAAAGGGAAAAACATCACTAGTGATATTTTCATTTGCTTCAATTGCCAGTTTGTAATGCCAGAATATTCCCAGTGGCTTTGCTTTCCTTAGTCATGGACACAGTACTGAGCCAGAATGAAGCACTCATCTGGAAGTTGGCAATGGGTTTTATTGGCTTGTCCATTTCTTTTGATAAGAAGAGCTTTGTCCCTTAGCATAAGATGTAGTTGACCTTGAGTTGACTGGAATGTTATTAATACTCAAGAAATGACTGTCAAATAGTAATTGTGGAGAAACATGGCTATTGCTATTCTTACTGTCTCTTCAGGTGCTGTTACACATTTGAGAGCAGACTGTGAAAAGCAACATTATGAATGAAACAATGAAAAGAAATAACATTCTTTTCAAATTATTTATTTATGACTGCAGATATTTTCATTATTATTTGCTCTCTATTAATTTGACAATGAAAAATATTAACAAAAAGGTATAACTGAGAGCTAGTAGAGAAAGTTATTCACCGTCGTTAACATAGAAGCGGACAAACAACTGAATGAACCATTGTTGGCGTCACAGCAAGTACATAAGATCTAGTTCTCACATTTCTTGTATGAGAACAACCAGCTGAAAATGTACCAGATGCAGGATTTTCTCAAGGTTAAGTGTGATTAAAACAAACACACATACAAATTGCAGTCAGAGATTAAATCACAAAATAATGAGGTCTTTTCAACAGGTAGATGTGATTATGTTCTCTGCCTTTAAGATATGCTTGTGTTTTAAGTATTTATATTTATTCAGAAACTGTATTTAAGATGATATTATGTCACTGAAGTTGGAAGTCTGCTCATTTTATTGTATTACCTGCAGAAAAATTAGTTTCATGTAAAGGATCTACAGGTTTACGTCTGTGTCAGCAGTTAGAAATTCCTTTTTTCTGACTGACTACTTACATGTCTGAAATGAGATAATAAAAATCACAGGAAGATATCAATGAAATGGAAACTACTGTAAGAAAATGAAATAGATATGAATAAGTAACATTCCATACTGAAAATACATTAGATTGAATTTACTGCTGTCATAACCAGTGACTTAAAAACTTCAAAATCCTACCATGATGTGGATTTTTTAAAAATATTTTATTATCATTGTAATACTATATACTGATGGTTTAAAATAGATGGATAATAAAGGACCAGGTAGATTGCCATAGCCAGGGGTTTTTTAAAGACTATGTCTGCCCTAGCAATTTGTCTTGGTGCAATAAGAAATATTCTATGCAAACTGCACAATATTATCCATTTGTCTTGTAGTGGCTCAGGTCTCCAAGAAGCTTGATGTTCTAGGAGAAAATTTCTATGTAAGGAAATTTAATTCCTTAAAAAGGAGTTGAAACATACTCCAGTGCTAACATTAGACTCCCTTTTCTGCAGTAATTTAGATGAAAGTAAAGTAAACCAAAACTAGTTAAAATTAAGTTGTGCTAAGCCAATGTCAAATTCATAAAATCATGACGGAACTGTGAGCATAAACTGATTCAGGGTGTTGCCACAAAGAGTTGGATTTGAAATTAATATGTCAAACAAAGCAGATTCTACCACGTACTGTGCTTAGTCCCAGCTTTTGCTCAGAAAGGGCTGAATGCTGTCCCTGTTCAGAGTAGCACCATATTGTGCTATCCAGAAGTTTTTCACAAGCCTTCCCCAAAACAGTGCTATGCCTTCAAGGCATAACTACAGCTCACTGAAAAGCTGTTCCATTGAAAAATGCTCATTGAAAGATGCAGTTTCATTGAAATGGAAATGTACACAGTTTCATGGATTAAAAGCCAGAAGGGAGTACTGTGATCATCTAGCTTGGCACACTGTACAACAGAGACCTCATGGCTGTCTTCATTTTCTTCTCCTTTGAACTAGGTCATATTTTTCTAAGGATAAAACAAAATTCTACCTTGCTTTTTAAAAAGCGTACTTCAAGGATTGGAGTATCAACCACAACTTTCAGTAAGGTACTCCTCGTAGTTAATTATGCTGCTAATTCTAAGTTCTCCTGTCCTCAGTTTCTAGCTCTGGGTCTTTGAGATTGGAATGAGATTTATCTTCCTATGTATATATTTGTAGACTGTAATCTAGTTTTATGTCATACTAAGGAGGTGACATACCTTGATTCTCTCTCTTTAGGTCATGTTTTTTAATCTTTTGATGATTATACATACCAACTTTTTTTTTTCTTATGGTTACAGAAATTAGATGTGGTGTTTGTTTTTTTAAATACTGCAGTAGCTGATACTAAGTAGTGTCTGTGTTCCTGCTTGAGATTCCAGTGTTTATACATCCACATTCACATTCTTTCTGAGATAAATAAAAGTTTGGAGCTATCCAGATGGTCTAAAACTGCAGGGAGTTCTTTGCCTGACAGCTTGTATTGTAAGCTTTTAGATGTTTGCAGCTTACAGCTCTATGATCACCTCTAGTGACACTAGATCAGACCTACTCTGACTCTTGGTGAGGGCACTGTATTGTTCCTTGGTCTGAAGGCCTTTTTAGGCCACTAATTATGGGACTAGTTTTCTTTTCAGAAAACAGAGAATCAAGACTACGTCTCTAATTTTCTTAAATACAGTCTTGGTTCTCTGCTGTCAGTTTAATACAATAAATCATAGTTCAGCTTTGGCTTATCCAAATGGCAGCCTTAGGAAAAAACTGACAAAATGAAGAAGTAGAATGACTGGTCTCACAATGTAAATGATAGCTGTGTTGCCCTATATATACTCTGTGAGAGTTCAGTGGCTAGAGCATTCATCTCAAATGTAGGAGATCTTAACTAGTTTTCAGTAGATGAATTTACATTTTCTACTGCACCGGAGGATACTTTTACCACATGGACAGAGTGACAGTGTGGATATCTAAGTGTTTCAAATAAGCTGAGCATATCCTTGAATTCAGCAGTGTACTTGAGAATGTCTTGAAACTACAGGTTAGGAAACTTACCAGCAAGTATAATGTTTTTATTCCTTATTTTGACAAGGGCAAAGAATTGCTTTGACCTAGGTGGTCACAGATGCTATGAGGCCTAGCAGGCTAAGATACTTAAAGGAGAGTATCTTAGTGGAGACAATTATGATGATAGGTGGTTTTTTTTCCCGGTTTTTCTGTTTATTATTTTTTAAAAAATAGAATTTCCTATTTATTGATTTTTTTAATTTCTTTTTAACTTTGTGTTTTTTCTCTTGGTGAACAGTAATATTTAAGCTTTTTTTTTTTTTTTTAATAGTAGAGCTATATTTTTTAAAACTATTATTTCATGGCTTTTATATTTCTTGTGAAGTACAACTGACCCTCTCTGAGATTTTTCCTTGTAGCTTATATCAGTAGAACAGAAGGTAGTGAAGTGAAGTTAGAGAATGGATGATGTTTAAGGTAAATTTATCATGTATGTTGTGGAAAAATGTCATTTTTCTAAAGAACAGTATCGTATGCCAATAATAAATGAGTAGGTCTTTACAAAGGAAAAATATTTCCCAAGGAAGGATGTAACAGGTATAGATATAGAGCCAGTAGTGTTAAGGGACTAATTCCATTTGTTCACATCTTTCTTAAGTTGAAGAACTTGAAGCAGTGCTGATGCCAGCCTTGTCTGGTTTGTTATTACAATTACAAAAATAACAACAAAAAAACAAAACAAAACATAGTTATTTCAGGGAATGACGATAAGGAAAAAAAAATTGAAACAGTTTTCTTTTTTACCCTTGTGCTTTGATTTGGGACTAGCTTCTACATCAGGAATGTAACTTCATTCCAGAGTTTTCTCATTCCCTTCCTTCAACATCTTTTGGCCTTTGAAAATCTGGTTTGTGTGCTCAGTGTATATATAGTCAGTAATGACTTCCTATAATGTCATTGCTAATATTCTGTGATCACTAAGCACACTGAGTCCTATTGTAATTCATAATGTTAACAGGCAGCAACTGAAGGTAATTTTTCCTTTTGCATCTTCTACATCTAACAGGTGCTTGTGCGTCACCCCTAGACATGCTGTTGTCTCATCACTGCTGGCACTGTGCCTTTCATACAGAGCTTCTGAACATGTTCCTGACTCAGGATAAAATTCTTTCTTAGTATAAGTCTGAGCTAGAATAGCAGTGGGGTATTGGAATTGTGAGTTGTAATGTACCTTCCTTCAGTCTGGTCATTGCTTACTCCAGTCCAACTGCTGGTTCTTGGGTAAGCCTGAACTGATAACAGAAAGTCTGCTGAGACTGATACTTAGAAGAGTGGGAAAAAAAGAGAAAAAAAAAAGGCTGTTAATTGGAGGATGAAATTAAAAGTAATTAAGTAGAAGACTTTTTTTGGAAGTTGAATTTCAGCAGAGAAGCTAGAACTGAGAGATGAAGGGATAAGGGTCACATTTGCCTGTGCATCTACTGCAAAGATGAATGTGAGAGAAGAACATGATTTCCAGCAGGGCTTCACAGATAGCTACAGAAGGGAGAGGACTAAAACCATTGAGAACATTGGTTTTAATGTCAAGCTTTGAAGGAAAATACATGAATGTGATATACATGGACTTTTCTGTCCAGTTCGAACCTTAGTTTGCCTGGCATCTCTATCACATTTGCCTTGTCTATGGTGCTTTATTCCATTGCCACCCGGGCATTTTATGTCTCTCAGTCCTGTGACTTTCCAGTATGGCCTATGACTCATAAAATCATAGAATCGTAGGATCATCAAGGTTGCAAAAGATCTCCAGGATCATCCAGTCCAACCATTCACCTATCACCATTATTTTCCACTATGTCTCTCAGTACAAAATCTAAGTGTTTCTTGAACACCTCCAGGGATTGTGAATTCATCACCTCCCTGGGCAGCCTGTTCGAATGCCTGACCACTCCCTTGGGGAAGAAGTATTTCCTACCATCCAACCTGAATCTCCCCTTGCACAAGTTGAGGCCATTCCCTCTAATCCTTTTGCTAGTTCCATGGGAGAAGAGGCTGGCCTCACCTCACCATGACCTCCTCCTTCAGGTAGTTGTAGAACACACAGTTCCAGACTTCCTTTGTAGCCACTCCAGTTTTTACTCTAAAGACTTTTCCTCAATCCCAGTGTTGTTCACCATCATGTCAGCTATTACATTTTTCTGCCCTCTCACCAAATTTCCTCCCCTGTTTGCTGTGTGTCAGAGGCTCTTTGACCTAGTGTGGGTACTATAATAGAACAAGTGTCTTTTGTAATCCTTTTCTTATTCCCATTACTAATGCTTGTCCAGCTACTCCCGGATTTCTCGGATTTCTCCACATACTTTGCCTATTTGTCAGAATACTCTTTCCAAACTCTTTTCCCCCTCCATCTATGTTTTTCCTTATCCTAACTGTCTTTGTATCTTCATCCCCTGACAGTCAAGCAACATCTTGATCATAGAATCATTGAATGGTTTGGGATGGAAGAGACCTTTAAGATCATCCAACTCCCCTGCTATAGGCAGGGACACCTCCCTTTAGACCAGGCTGCCCAAAGCCCCATCCAGCCTGGCCTTGAATGCTTGCAGGGAGGAGGCATTCACAGCTTCACCAGGCAACCTGTTCCTAGGTGTCACCAACCTCAATGTAGAAAACTTCTTCCTAATACCTAGTATCTAATATCTATCCTCTTCCAGTTTAAAATCATTTCAGCTCATCCTGTCATTACCTGCCCTTAAAAAATTCCCCTCCCCAGCTGTCCTGTTGGCTCCCTTCAGGTAATGGAAGGCTGCTGTAAAGTCTACTTGAAGCCTTCTCTTCTCCAGGCTGTCCTCATAGGGGAGGTGCTCCAGCCTTCTGTTCATGTTTATGGCCCTCCTCTGGAGCTCCTCCAATAACTCCATGTCATCTTCATAATATCATTTTTTTTTACAGTCCTCTAGACAGTTGAGGAAAGTGAAGGGAATGATGATTTTCCTGTCAAATAGAGACACACCATCATTAGATATCATCTAATTCAGGATATGCAAATTGAAAATAACTCAGAACCTAGTTTACTTAACATTACATGTATGTTTCTCATTAACTTCCATATGTTGAAAGTGGAGCTCCTATGGATTACATTTGTAGCTATATTATCATCATTTCTGCAAAAGATATTTTATGAAATAAGCTGAGACAGGATATGTGGTGGCACAATTAATGATGCCTCAGAAAAGCTTGCTTCAAGAGTCTTATCAGTATCTTTAATGTTACAGGAAGGTACAATCCAGGTTTTCCAGGGAAACTATCTCCTGTTTTGATCATTGTACCTTCTTTTCAATTGTGCAGTTATTTGTTACATAGTTTCCAGGTGCTGTGGCAAATGAAATAAAGATTATACTTGCAATCGTGATTTTCCATCACAGCAGATTTGTTCTGAGCATTAAATGAATCTGGAGTTTCCTGGGAAAGAATAGTAGATGTTCATAAAATACCACAGTGTTGTTATTCAAATGTATATGGAATTTGAATTACTTTTGAATTGGGGGATATAAATCTCTTTTCAGTTTGATATGCAAACCCACTAGTGCTCTATTAATTTATCAAGGCAACTGTGATATCTGAAGTTGAAATGTTCAACTGAGGTAAACAACTACTACTCCATTCTAAACACAAACTCTAGAAAAATACTAAATATTAACTGGTCTTAAAAAAATGAAGTGGTACACAGCAGAGCTAGATAGTGCAGTATAAGGGAGGCTGTTCAATATTTTGGATGTAAACATTATCAGAAAGTCAGCTGCTATAATTTTTAACATTAAGGAAAAATTATCTGAGGTTCTTTGATTGATTGTGGCACCCATAAGCATGCATATGTGCGTTCTGACATACAAAGGAAAGATTTCTTTTGGCTTCCAAGGTCTTAAAAGTGGAAATGGATATGACTGACATTTGGACTTCTGTAGACCTGAGCCATTTTTTTCAGGATAAAAGGTATGATTTAATAACCGAAATACTATACATCTAATGCTATTCAAAATGGTCTTCCACATCTAAGATAACCTCTAACTGCTACTCCAGGACACAGATTTTCTCTAATGCCATGTTTGTCAGCCCCAGGTTGCACATAACTTGAGTGTCCAAAATATCCATCTGTAGCTATGTTTGAGGAACTGAATCATAGAAACATAGAACAGTTTGGGTTGGAAGGGACCTTTAAGACCCATCTAGTTCCAGTGCCCCTGCTATAGGCAGGGAAACCTCCCTGTAGCCAGTTTGCTCAAAACCCCATCCAGCCTGGCCTTGAATGCTTACAGGGAGGGGGCATCCACAACCTCTCTGGGCAACATGTTCCTAGGTGTCACCACCCTCACAATAAAGAATTTATTTCTAATATTTAGTCTACATCTACCCTCTTCCAGTTTAAAACCATTTCCCTGTGTCCTGTTGCTACATGCTCTTATGAAAAGTCACTCCCCAGCTTTCCTGTCAGCCCGCTTCAAGTACTGGAAGGCCGCTATAAAGTAACCCCATTTTCTATAGGCTGAAGAGCCCCAACTTTCTCAGCCTTTCCTCACAGGGGCAGTGCTTTAGCCCTCTGATCAGCTTCATGGCCCTCCTCTGGACCTGCTCCAAGACCTTGATATCATTCTTGTGTTGGAGGCCCCAGAACTGGACACAATACTTCAGGTGGGGTCTCAGGAGAGCTTTGCCATTCCTGCAGTTCCTGTTTTCATCCCTGTCCTGCTGAAGAAGGAGAGCAAGTGGTGATCTGGGTGAGATTTTAGCTGCTAATCAAATTTTACCTACTATGTTACCTTTGTTTCCCACTTATTATTCACTGTTAATACATACAAGTATATCCCTGAATGAAATTCCATGGCAATTAAAATTGAAAAGAGCTAAAAATTAAGTGTTATAACTATGCGCCAGTTTGACATCTGCTTGTATTCTGGAGATCGTGTTGAGCGTTCCCATTTTTTCTTTTTGCTCTTGCATTTTAGTCCGTGTGTCAATTACTGATTTACCTAACCTATTTATCTGATTTAACTCTAAAGCTTCATTAGTTTTAGCAGTAAAAATTGACCAACACAATTAGTCTTTCATATGTACATTGGAAGTAGTATTCACTGATTCATCTTCTTCCCTGATATGGCTTCCAGCATTTATACAGAAACATAGGGTTTTTTTTTGTTTGTTTGTTTGTTTCTGCTTTCATGCTCTTCTGTACTCTATTGTGAATGTTCGTCCTTGTTTTTTGTTGTTGTTGCTTTTTTGTTGTTGTTGGTTTCTTCTTTTAATTTGAATTTTACACTTCTATTTCAGATTTTCACATTTTATGAACAAGTAGGATTTAATGCATAGGTTTTTATGAAACAACTCTCATAAGGTGTATTACTCCAAATGGTGCCCTTTCAAAGGATGCAACCCTCAGTGACTTTCTTTGGCTTTTTCAAAATAAATAATAATAGTAATTAATATTCAGATTTCAGTTTGGGAAGCCTAGTTTTATCCTACACCTTTTATTTAGCTCACTAATTCTATCATAGAATATTTCCACAGTGAAAGGGTAAGTTTTCTATATGAAGTGTATCTATATAAGCATGAATATGAATGACAATAGATGCTGTTATTTAACTTCAGTAACATTTATCTTTGCATGTATTTTGAGCAAATGCTGTTCCCCAAAAGTGCCCAAATTGCAATAATTATAACTGTAGAAAATCATGCACAGATAATCCCACTACGGTTTTTTTTATTAGAAAAAGTTCATGTAGTGTTCTGGAATGACCAAGTACCAGTCCTGTTTCCTATACCTCTGCAGAACTGAGACAGATTGGGACTCCCTAAGTATTCTCTACATCACCTATATTCTGAGAAGGAGTATATAAATGAAGCCAGTGATGCAGATATTTTAATGAAAACAGCAAGTTGTGTAAGAGCCATCAGATGTAGAACACAAAAAATGGCTTAAACCCACATTCATTCACCTATTTTCATTTTTCTCTCTCTAGCAGGACATTTATAGTTATAAGTTACACAGTACCATCCAGAATATTTTATGTTCCAGTTCCAGCTGTTGAATGATCTATTGTTATGCTCATTCCCATCAAGCATATATTAATATTCGATGTTCTTTACAATTGTTTAACAGTAATAGCTTGTTTTCTGGGTTACATAGTTACATAGAAGTAACTTCCTTAAAAGCTCCAAATTACATGCATTAATGCATAGCAAAAAGCTGAGCCAATGGAGGTGAACCACTGTCATCACTGCTGACACGCAGTACCTACTGCCTTACTGCTCATATGTGCTGTTTGGTCTCCATCAGTGTTCAGCAAGTGTCAATGAATGCCAATGGATGAATTTTTTTTCTGCATAGAGGAATTCAATTCCACCTTTTGCAATATATGCAATGCTCTTCTGTGTCAGATGCCATTTTATCAGTTTGCTGCTCTACTGCTGTCTGTCACACAGCAACAACATGTAATGGAATACTGGTGGCAAGATTCAACCTCTACTTCCACACCACCAACATCTGCCTCCGATGTTGTGGGTCAATAGAATAAATAGGAGGCATTACTTTTGGAGCATCTATTATATTTTGTTTGAACAGTCTGTATACACAGGAATTATTTAGATTACAGTATTCAAAATGTGGCTGCCTATAATACAACATTTTCCCCTTGATTGTTGTGTTGCAGAATGATCATAAATTATTGCATGAAAACTAAACTATATTCCTGAATTATCAAACTTCACAGAAAATGACAATAATACATAATAATTAAAAAACCATTAATAGAAATCCATCACTTTCTATGTATTAGATATATGAGTGTAAAGATATGGTGAAGGTAAATCACATACTATGATGATGATGGTGTCCATCACTTAATACTAGTAATTTGTGGGAAATAGGCATCAATCGTATTATTTAAACAGAAATTCCACCATTGTACGTTTTTTATTTTCTTCCAAAATGCACTGCACTGATTTTTCTAAGGCAGTCATCCCAGCTAAACAGCATTATGCATGTGTGTACACCCCCAGTGTCATATCATGGAGAACGTATAATGCTATCAAAATGGCAATATTCCAAAGAAAAGTTAAATTATATTTATGTATACATTCATAATAACAAAGACTACAGGAGAAATCTAAGCTAAAGTGACACCTGTTTTTATAAAATCCTGTGAAACTTGGCCTATGATAGTACTTAGGTCTTCATTTTACAAATTATTCTAGGTGGTATTAGGGACCATGTAGTTTTGCAGATAAAAATGCAAGTATAATTATATTGTTACTGAGATATAATTTAATTTTGTTGTTATTGTGTGTATGGTACTGTAGTGCAGGATGCTTCATTACCTTAGAAGAAAAGGTGACTACCTCACTTCTTAGAATAAAACATTGCTGAAGTATTTATATATTTAAACATCTTTCTCTTTTCTTTCACTTAAAACCACAGACTCACACTGTAAAGTTGACAAGTTCAATTATGCCATCCTCTGATCATTGTCCTATGAAACATACAGCTAGTTTTATTTGGCATAACATACAGTCTGCTTATTTCTTTAATGTTTATTCTTTGTGTTTGTATCTGTTGCTTGGCCTATGATACAGTAAACCCTAGAAAAATGCATTTTTCTACATTTTTTTTGAAGATATAAGAGTATGTGAAAGTATTCCTGAGTGTAAATATTTTTTTATTTATTTAGCAATAGTGTTATTCCTAACTTTTGCACAGTGAATTTGAAATCTATACATCTACATTTATATGTACCCGTCAGTGAATGAAGGATGGATAGGATAAGAATATACATATTTTTGACAGTGTAAGAAACTCCTCATTATATTATTATACTCTAAGTCACATTAGGTCTAAACTACTTGACAGGTTTCTATTTTATAAAGACATTTCTGAATATAATCAATGTAACTCCCAATAGTTACATTTCTAATAACCAATTTGCTGAATTGTGCTCTTGTCAAGATAATTTATACATACACCATATGTTCTGTGAAATTTTTCTTTGCCCAGGTGAGCATTTAATCTTCTTTTCACCCTGAAGGAATTATCCATGTCCCTGAGGTCAGAGGATCTTCCACTTATTTTTCCCTTTCGTCATACCTTCCAGACTTAAGACCTCATGTCACAATGATCATCTTTTCAGCAGAGGACAGTAAATGGCATTCTGAGTCCATCAATTCCACTGTTTAATTGGCTGTAGAAATCAGTATTGAGCTAAAGGTGATTTTGAAGCATCATCAGCTCTTCTTCACTTTTAGGCAAGATTTACATTTTGTTCTGCTTTGAGATTGTATAGAATATTTCTCAGGGGGATGAAGTATAGTAATACATTATTAAAGGAAACTAATGAGTTTTGTTTTTTTTTTTAATTATTATTTCTACAGGAAAGCAATATTTCTCTGGTTGGAATTTTATCACTAATGCTAGTAAAGTTTGTAGAACAGTTTGTTTTGATACAATGATTTAAATAGATGATAGGTACATATGAAATAGTTTTCCTTTTTGACAGTTTCAGAACCTTGTCTTCCTAATGTTAAATCTGTGAGGGAAGGAAGAGCCAACAAACCATTTGATACTAGGTATCAGACAGGATAATACTCTGATACTGATTCTGTTGTACAATTGTTCCCAAAGAAAGAAGTAGTTTATTTTTTAAGACTTTTTCTTTTACATTTTTTATAGAAAGACTGAGTTTACATCTATGTTTTATTATCAGCCATTGAATGATAGTATAATTTGGGCAGTTTTAAGAGTAAGACACTCAGTGAGTAGGTAAATAATACAGAGCATCTGAGATATGATTTGGAATTTACTCTCTAAAGAAAAACAGACAATTTATTTAAGGACTTGAGCTTGACATTCTTGCTGAATGGAAACAGTATATATGGTACTTCAGCAAAGAAATCTTGGAGCCTCCAAACAATTGTTTCAACATTCTCAGTGTTATTGCATAGGCTGGAAAAAGTTCTCCTAAATCAAGAGTTTTGAGTCTTTTTTCATGACCTTCAGGTTAATATGGATTCTTCTTTAGAGTAGGTAAGAAAGTTATACCAGCTAAATGAAGTTATGTTGGATAAAAAAATTTTCCATAGTTTTTCTGGCTTTTCTCTCTCTTTTGTCAGAGTAGACAGCAACAAGTGCTTAATGCCAGATACAGATTTTCCATTTGCTGTAATGGTTCTGTCACCATAGAGTTTGGTTGTTCTCAAATATCATTAAAATAGGAATTAAGGTTGTTTTGCACAGTTCTAACTGTTGAAAAAGGCTTAAGCAGGGGCTTTACAATAGTTTTATTTCTGGGAGTGACCATTCTTGGCAATTAAACAGAACTTAGAAGTAGGATATCTACACAAATGTATGGAATTGTGAATTCCAATTTGAATATCTACATCACATTTGCTTTAAACCAGAACAGCCACTTCATTTCTGGCCACTCAGCCCTGATGCTCAAGGGAAACATACAAAATATCTTCAAAAGATAAGTCCGGAACTAAAATTCATAACTCTACTGGGCTCTAAAAGCCACGGACTGAACAGAGACATTGGTTTTATGGCACATTATATTTTCTGCCATCCCAGGATAACCTTTCTATGCTGCACAGACAATAAATTACTTCTATCTCTCTTTCTCTTTTTCTGTCCTGTAGGAGTAAACAAATGCATTCTTTCCATTTCTAATATTTCTCCACTCGGTACTGATGAAGTATCTTTTCTTTTAGTCAATTTAATTGTCAAGTTGGATTAAATTAATATCAGAGCAATGGTTCTCAACTGTTATTTAGTTTGAAAGACTGATAATTCCACTTCAGATTGGAGGAAAGTCTTGAATGCCTGTAAGCTTGTCATTTTTCCCTCAAGTATTTCATTTAGTTTCCTAGAAGTAAGTCTTCCTATAAACTCTCTGCATGTAGAATACAAGACTAGCGTAATACACTTAATTCACTATAATGTGCTGATTAGATTCAATTCCTCCTTTTTGGTTTCAGAAGTTTTATAGCAGTTTAGTCTTTTAATGAGCTGTTCTGCCAGTTCAAATTTCTAGGTAGCTGTTCTTTTGTAATTTTAATATTTTCTTTTTTTATTCCTAAATTATTTTATATATGATCTGTAAAGCACTTTGAGATGAGTGTAGCTGAGGAGCAATGTATAAATGTCCGGTTTCTTTATTACCAACAAAAAACAGTAAGAAGTACAAAATGCACATGAACGTAAGTGTCCCTGTTTTCAAGATTAAAATCCTCATATGGAGTATTTCAGTTTCTTGGTTCTCAGTGATGTCCACTGAAAATCTGCTTAACTCTGGGCTGTAACTGATTTTTACTAGATTTCTAGTTAGTGCTTTGATGGAAACTGGGAAATTCTGAAACATATTTTAAAGGTAAAAAAATACTACTCAAAATATTGTGTAAAAATAAAATAAGATGTGTATTGTTATGTACTGTTCACTTCTGCAATTCTTCAGTTAAAAAACAAAACACAAAAACAACAAACAACAGAATCAAGAGAATAACTCTGTCTCCGCAGGTCTGAGACATCACAGGAGATGCTTCTGAATACACCCTCATGGTTTGGTGCTTACTTTTATCTGAGAGTAACAACACCATAAATTCAGATCTTGGCTCTATCTCTAGTGTTATAAAACTTCAGTAAAATAAATGAAAGAAAAAAAGAGGGTACAGTATCCAAACTTGTGGCATTATGACATACCACCAGAGTACCTTGCTGCATAGATCAACTTTAATTATGATCTTGTTACATTTTACAAACCGGTGCAAAACTGGACTTGGTCAGCATATGACACAAAACCTATAAGGGAACTGTTCATAATTCAGAAAACAGTGCTTGTAGTTCAGCCGTTTTGCCACGTTTCCTCAAAAACTAAAGGATGTCTCACTATACGATTAATGGTGATCATTTTTTCCCTGTGGAAACAAGAAGAAAGACAGTTCTTTTAATTTAAAAAAAAAAACCCTCAGTCTTTCTTTTCTTTCCAGCTGTCTTATACAGAAACAGATGCTTCATAAGAAAAGTGGAAATTTTTCCATTGCTTCACCTTTAGATATTTTTTTCAATATCTTTGCAAATCTTTCTGGTGGTAATAATTGTTATTTACCATCTGATATGATCAAAGCATAGTTAGCTTCAGTCACCTTAAGAAATTTGGATCCAGATCTGCCCATTTTTTTGTGCGACTGTAAACATTGATATAATCTTTTTTTTTTTTTTTTTTTTTTGCATGTATGTGCCTACATAGCAAAATTATGAAACAGAATCAGAACTGTGCATTGTGCAGTAACTTCAGGAAGCTACTGCTTTGTTGTAGGATTTATTATTCCTATTTAGAATTTAAATTGAAATTGCTGATATAAAAAACAGAATACTCTCAAGACTAGTAATTGTAAAACACAATGATCATCTGCTACTGACCTTGAAAGGATTCAGTGTTACTCAAAATACTCTGATGTGATCAGCACCTAATGATAGAAACTCTCCCGCTATAGCATGGTTCCATATTACAGATTCTTAAAAAACATCTAATCTGCTTCTGTAGATGTGCAGTATAGGAAAATCTCAGTTTTTCATTTTGGAGAATTTCATTTGTACAGTAGTAGAACTATTATCACATGCAGAGGAAAAACTTAAATCCATTTGAAGTAATGCACTCACAGTTTCTTCAACTTGCCAGTCTTTAACTGTTCCCGTTGTTCAACAGATGGATTTAATACACTTAGTTGCTTTTGTATTTCTCAGTTTCAGTGGAACAGCAAAATGTGGAAGTCTAGATCTGGTTTCAGGTTTTGGAGAAGAACAAGCCTGAGGGTTAAATAGGAATTTTGATCTTTACAGCCTGATCAAGTTATTCTTATTGTCATTTGTCCTTTCCTTTTTTGGAGTTAATATCCTTGTTCCAAGCCACTTTGCTCAGATAATCTCATTTGCACACTTGTCATACTTGTTTCTCTAATCAGCTGTTCTTCAACCCTTTGTTTTTCTCTTGGTTCTCCTTTTCTCTGTTCTTTCCCTCCTTAAATCACACAGATCTCTCTGTTCAATGTTGCACCTTCCTAGACTCACTATCTTTCCTGACGCTTTTTTCTAGTTGCCTTCAACTAATGTGAACTTGAAACAACCAGTTTTGTGTTAACTGAGGTCCTAATGGTCATCCTGTTCAGTCAGTCCATGGCCTTTCATATACATGTTCAGTTTCACTCATGCCCAACAACAATCATCTGAGGTCAATTCTCCTAAGTGACAGCCACATAGACCCTCATATGAGGAGGATAGATTCTATGCAACTTACCCTTGGTTTGCAATTCCTTTTCTCTCAATGTATTGAATGGGACATAGGAAAATTTCATTACAGAAGAAATAAAGGATCAGTCTCAGGACAGGCATTACTCTACGCAGATAGAATCTTTCAAGATTTAAGCTTTCAACTCATACATTCTTTTCTTGATCTTATTTTGCCTGCAGTTTTTGTCCAAGATTAGGTAAATCTTCATCCCAGACCAGATTTCTGTCCTTCTTCCATACCCCATTGGGTGAGACCTAAATTTTTTCCCTAAAGAAGGCAGAAGCTTTTGTATAGGTAAAAGATATGTAAAGAACTTTTCTCACAAGCGTTGTTTTCAGATACTGATAATTAGGATAAAACTGTCCAATATTAGGGAGTCTCAAGTGGATATAGGTTAAATATAATGGTTACAGGGAAAGAAATATTCTAATACTTTTTTTGTAAAGGTTGGGCAAAGGTTTGGAACATCTCATACAGAGGTGTTTCAGCAGCTGCATACATAGTATATTATACTGTCCTAATATTCACATTGTCATAGAAATTGGATATTTAGAAAATCTTTACACTTTTTTCTTAGTAAGATTAACAAGCTGTTTATTGAACCTTTATGAATGCTACTACAATATAGATAATTATTATTTGAAAATCTAAAATCTAACTAACTGATGGCAATATTGTGTTTCACAAAATACAACGTTCAAAGTTCAGTAAATCTAAATAGCTGTTAACATGAAGAAGTAATGTAGAGCAAGTCTGGAAGATACAAGATGATCACATATTAGTTAAGACTTCAGGTCAATATTCTACATTGTACTGATCTTTTCAGGACTTGTTAATAGTTTTTCAAAGTTTTTGTCTGTCAGGTTCACAACTTGTGCTCTAAAATTCAAAAATTTGCTTTAAGTTATGCTTTGTTTCCATAACAAATTCTTTTTCTTTGCTACCATTTTGAATATCATTTTGAATGAAGTGAAAACATTGTCGTAAGTGCCACATCTCCACACCTATATTTCTTTGTTGCTTCAGTATATTAAAGACCTTCAATCGATGTATTTTCTTGGTGCGATGAATGAAATAGAGTTCCATGATATTTAATCTAAAATATGGAAGACTGCATCAGTTGTAACATTTCAAGAGAGAACAGAATGGTAGTCTTATTCAGGATTTCTAGTTCAATACAAAGCTTCTGAACTATTACTTAAAATATGAACACATGATAACATTGTGTGTGCTAAAAGCACTTGGTGTGTTTTTACTGATACTTGCTTTATTTTCACCTGTAAAATCAAATTTTAACATCCATTACCTTACCTTTTTTGAGTCCTGCTTGTATTCTGAAAAATTAGGTCCCTTTTATCTCAACATGTGTCTGACTTTTCTTCCTTGATGAATTGCACCTGCTTTGGCTTACTTCAAACTCATGACTGTTAAGTTATCCAATTAGTACTTCTATCTACAATATATTAGTTAAATAGTTGTCTTTACTTTTGAAGAAGTGTTTGAGTCTGTCTACAAACTTCACTTTGTAGGATACACATCAACTGGTATTTTTCCAGAAGGGAAAATCATTAAATGTATAATTCTTCTATGAAAATTTGCAGATATATCACCTGTTTTCAGAAGAAGAGTCCATATTTTGATATCTAAAAGTTTTATTGTGTTGTTTTTTTTCTCTCCAGCTTGTCAATCAAGTGTTCTTCTAATTATCATCTTGAGGTTACATATGGCTAATTCTATATTGGTGGTTGAGGTTTCCTCATGTGAATATAAACAGTAGGATGTTTCAGTGATTATTACATATTATTTTGTTTCTCATTTAATCTCCCAGCATTTTGTTTTTCTGTGATCTTATGTGATGTGAATGTTAGCATAAGCAGCTAGTACATTAAAAATAAATAAATAAATAAATTCTTCTCAGACTTATTTGCATTGTGTATTCTGTATATACTTTCTATATTTAATTATTTTTAAAATATTGATTGATAGTGAAAAGAAAAAACAAAAACCCACCAAACCTCTGCAGAATGGCTTCAGTCAAGTTAGATCAAGTTGGCTAAACCTATCTGCCAGCTTAAAATGAGTAAATTCTGCAAATCTCTACTGGAGTAGCTATCAAAACAGTTTGGTTTGGAAAGCAGAAAAAAGAATATCAAGGAATATCAGAGGAGAGGAGTATCTCTAAAACTTCTTTATCATTACCACAGTGGAGTCAGTCTCTTCCTGCATTCCCATTCTTTCTTTACCTCTCTCTGAAGAGAGATGGACCTGTATTTTTCTTTTCCTAAAAGAATGCTCAGGGATACAGTGATTTCGATTGCTTGTTCTGGAAATTCAGCACAAATTGTACAAATGGTCTACATTATCAACTGTGTTATTTTTTACTTCTCTGCAGCTCCAGTTTCTCTGTGCACCCCCTACACTTCAACTTACTGTAAATATTGGCCAATAACATTGCTGTAAGCTGTTTGTGGCTGAATGGAGAACTTCCTGAATTCATTCTCTAAAGACAGTGGCAATATACTGTGCGCCTGGATAGTTTGCCAACTTAAATAGTCCAGTGAACTAGACAAAGAAACTGACATAGCTCTACACTGCATTAGAATTGTTAGTAGATAACCTTAGTTGAAATAACGTTGAGAATAGACTGAGTTGTAATGCCATTTATTTATTTATCTTTTCTACACAGTCACAATATAAATAAATAGTCCATACAGAGTAGAACTGCATTAGCAGAAGAAACATCAAGACAAAAAATACTCAGCCTCATGCATTGTCCTGGACAATACTTGATGTAATTTTCATCTCCTTACATGTGGGAGCTGAAATTTAGTCATCCATAATCTTCATGGTTTCCCTTCTACTGATTACTGAGTTTCATTTCATATGGGCTGTAATATGATTGCTGAGCTAAGAAAAAGAAAGGAATTGCAGTTCCCACTACCTCAATCCTTGATGTTCTAAAAAACACGAAGTGAAGACCAGTAGTGTCACTACTACGTATATAGCTAAAATTGGAAGAGCAACTGCAGAAATGTAGGTTACCTGCACCCAGCTAAAAGCACCCTCACCTCTGTGAGGCAGGTAGCAATCCAAGTCCAGAAAACCTCAAACATAATTAGTGGGATACCCTTTACAAGGCTTTTTCAGAAGTGTCCAGCTAGTAGGATCTCATTCAAGATCTGTTACATCTTTAACTGTGCAGAAATGTTTAGTACATACATTTTGTCCAGTCTAGCAGTGTTTATTAAAGATATTTGGTTCATATTTTTGCAGACTGTGAGTTATGAGATGAAGTTTTTTTTTTTTTTTCTGTTACACCTTAATTTGCACTTAATATTTTAAAAAAGGTACCTACTCTGTGTTTGTGTGTGAGTGTGTGACCATGTGTGGTGGGGGGATAATACAGTCACTGGCTGCTTTGAGTTAGTTCTGGGTCTTCTAAGAAAGATGTGATTGAAAGACATAGCTTAGTAATAACAGATGTGTATCTTCAAAGATTGGATTGATACAATGGCTTTTTCTATTTATTTGTATGGTCCCACTGATAATTTCTATTTAACTGCCATTTTAAAAGACTATTTGAATAGTAATTACTCCACACATTGTGAGCATGTAAATGAATGTGACCACTTATAACATGCAAAAATGTTTTATCTCATCCATTCTAAAGTTAATATTTTAATTCTAGTAGTGTACGTATCTTAAACAGATATGTAAGAGAGTGGGAATGTAATGGAAAAGTTAGTTGGATTTCTACCACTGTTTGCAACTAACAGTACATTTACTCAAATGCTACCCTTGTTTTATCATAGGTGAAACATCAGCATGTCACTCAGGATGATTTCGTTACTTGCTACTGTCATATTTTTAAATCCAGAAGGTAGTGCCTAAGTGTTAGCATGCACAGAATAAATTTTCAGGCAGCTATGAACATTGCCTAATTAAGATACCTATAGTACTTTTCAGATGTATAATCTTGACCTTGTCATCTTTCTATCATTTATTTTTCTACACATTATATGATTGGATTAAAGATTCCCTTTAAACTGATATCTAATAGAATAAATTACTGATATGTAATGGAAAATGAATATTAAGAATTGATACACAGTCATTTAGTTGTTTATGTTGTTATTGGAACTATTCAAGCGGTTACCTTCTGTTTTGACATCAAAAACTGAAATTTTTGAGAGAATGCTATTCGACCTGTAGGTCTAGTGAACAGCTTCAGATTAGCAAATCATTAATGAATAAAACTAGTGAAACTTAGATAATAAAACAGGAGTGGAAAAAGGAGATAATTATGTAACTGCAACGCAGTACACATTTTTATTTTTGAGTTTGTCTGAATAAAATCACGTAACATAATACTTCTTTGTTTTTAGATACTGTTCAAACAGCGTAATAGCCTTAGCTTCCCACAATAATTCATTTTCTTTTGCTTTCTTCTTTTTATTTTAATATTGCTCCTAAATAAAACATTGTCGGATTTTATTTTTTTAACCAAAGAAGGGGAAAATAAAATACAGCCACCTCTGGGTAAATTCTTGTGGTGAACAACAACAACAAAGGAAGATGCTTATACTTTTATCCCTTGTGGATTTCTTTTTAATATTTCAGAGCAATGAACATATGGCTGTTACTATCAGCACCGGTGTATTTGCAGCGATGCCTATCAACATCCACCAGAGAGCAGGGCAGCTCCAAAACCCACATCTTTCATGCTGTGGAAATTGATGGAGACAGCAACACAGCCAGCTTCTTGGCCAAACAACATGGAATGCAGTTCATTTCAAAGGTCAGCGCATATTTAAACTTCCTTCATTACTCCCACCTTTATGCTTGAGATTTTCATTTTTTTAAAATCAGTTTACCTAGAGGTTCCTTTAGAGACAGAAAAATGAAAGTGCTGAATCCTATTTTCATTTGGGGATATCAAGCTTTTTATCAAATTATAGAGGTGGCGTTTCAGAATATTTCATATCTGATCAGAAGGAAAATCCAAAAATAATTTTCTCTTTATTCAGGAGTCTTTCAGGCACTGGGACTGTTTTATTTATTACTTAATATTGTGCTCCAGTCAATCATTTTGAATTCAGACAGGAAAATGGAATTTTTATTTTTAAAAGGAAAAAAACCTGAGGAAAAATGCCATTGGAATAAAGCAGATTTTATTATTTTTTAAAAATATAAATATGTCTTTTCTTCATATACTACCTATTTTATTTTACTTTAACTAAAGCAAATTAATATGAAGACATATTTTAAACAAAGGATCTTGTATAAAATCTTCTATTACTTAATTAAAAGCACTTTTTTTTTTTTTCTACAGCATTTCTACCACATTTATTTTTGCTCTTGACAGTTATGTCCTTATAACACAATCAAGGAAGAAATGCTTTTCTTTCTTTTAACTAGTATCTCAGTGCACACTTATTCCATATGTGATGTGTATGTTTGTATAGGTATGAAGTATATATTTCTGTTGCATTCAGCTTCATTTTTGCTTTCCATCTGAAGTAGGTTATTCCTAAAGTGTGCTAGAGAGTAAACTCATTATTATCTTTCAGGTACAGTTACTGGTCTATAAAACTGGACATCTGTGCCAGTGGCATTGTGTTTAATTTTCTTGGTGTTTCTATTTTAGAAGCATCTTGCATCAATTAAAATAGGTCACAAATAAAATACTAAAACTTTTAATATGTTAATCTATAGCAGCCTCCATTAATTGACCTGAAAGTTCTTTGCCAATTTTAATGAAGTAAGCCTTGAAGTGCTCCTGTTGCTTTTATCTCTACTTTTCAGATGTGAAAGGCAGAGGTAGAGTAAGTAAAACAATTTGTTCAAGATCCACATAGGAAGTCTGTGGCCCAGTGAGAAATAGAAAATACATTTCTGAATTTTCAATTCTGTACTCTAGCTGTAAGAAATTATCCTAAGAGAGAAAATGTAATCAGCTTATGAAGAAGAGGCAATGCATTATATATACCTCAACAGTCATTATGGTCTACCCTATTCATGAGTATCACTGAAAGGCCCTGAGGAAAACTGCACCCAGTTTTCTGTCAGAAGAATAATGATGACAGCCTGCTTAGTGTGACTAGTATACACAGTGTATAAACGTTAAAACCACCACAAATTGCTGTGATAAACACGGTAAAACAAACAAACAAGGTAACAGCAAATAAAGAAATTAACACGGAAGCACTGGACAACACTTTTCTATAAAGGGTGACTTCAATTACAGGGTTACTTTGGAAGCATTTCCCTAGGCTTTGAGTAGTGCATAGGTATTTAGCATGAGGGGAACAGGGGATGGTTGCCCTTGCTATGCAGTCTGGGCACTATTTATAGCTAGGTTGCTGGAAATAAAATAGGTAGTTTTAGGGAGCCAATTACACTGTATTTTTGTCCCATAACATTTATTCATGAAAACATCTTTTTTTGTTACAGTGATTGTGTATAAGAAAAAGCAAAGGATGGAAAGAGAAATGCAGGAGACTTAAGAGGGGTTTTTCCCATGTCTTGTATGTTGTATAAGCAGCAGTTACCTTTCTTGGCATTCTCATTTCAAATACGAATACCAAAAAAAAAAAAAAAAGTTCTGTGGTATTTAAAGCTTAAGATCTTTAAGCCACGAGGAGCACTGGTACAGTATTAAAGATTCAAATATGATTAATATTTTTTTCAAACTTTTGTTGGCTTGTAATAAGCTTACAGCATGTGCTATATGATAAGGCAAGATGATACTAAAATAATAAATAAATAAATAAATAAATAAATAAAAATCTGTAAAACTTGATAAAACTTGTTGCTACTAAAAATCCTGCGTGATAGGGAGTATGAGTAGTATTGCAGTTAGGACTTATGCTCCTATTTCAGGTTTCAGCATGAAAAAGCACTTGAAACATATACTTAAGTTCAATCCCTTTTCAGAAAAAAATCATAATAATGTGCCTAAGTTCTTTTGAAATAAATGGGATCTAAGCATGTGCTTAAGTGCTTTACTGGATAAGACTGGCTATTGAATGGGACTCTTAGTGAAAAAACCCAGAGTTTTGTATGAGAAAAGTGACATCAAAGACTGAAAATGGTATCTTTTAAATATGTTACTGTCACCACAGGAAACAGGTTTCTGTAGAAATGGTAATTATGTGTAACTGTGACATCCTTGCTTCAGCATGTTAGTTGCAATTTATAGTTGCAGTTTAAAGGCATAACTTCCCTTTGGCATAAGCGTACATTTTTACTATGATACAGTGAATAAAGACAGTGAGTTAAGTGTGTTACTTTAGAGTGCTTCCTCTCATTAAATGCCGTTACTTATTAATATGCAGATGCTTGGCAGCACAGCAGGAAAACTGTAAGTATGAAAAAGGCTACCGATTAGGTATGAAACTGGAATGCACTTTTTCCTTGTGTAACCCTTGAATGATACGTAGAATGTGAAATCCAAAATGTTAAGCTCTTGACACTGATTGCCAATACTATTTTATTTCACATTCTGTGCCAAAAAATTTATAAATATAAACATTTGTGATTATGAGATTGTTATAAACTTAAAATATTGCCATAAATTTTCTAAAATTCCAAGCCAGTGACAAAGTTCCTGGAATTAAAATACTCATTAGATACTGTGCAGATACCCTCAGCATGTAGGAGAGTCTCACCAGCTCTAATCTAACCAAAATATTTTGCAAAGAATAGCTTATAGGTCATAGAATTGCTTTCACTAAATATTACAAAATACAGCAGATATTACTATTTGTATATATTAGAGGTATACCTGAGAGTCAAATGAGACAGTTCTATTTCAAGTCAGTTCAATTCCCTTATTTTTCCCTATTGTAATATAGAACATGTGAGTCTTGTTTCTGTACTGCAAAAAGGATTTTTATTGTACTGCTAGGTGGCAGAAATATAGTGCCAAACACTTCAGTTTCATTCTCTTGTTTCCTTCCTCACTCTGTAAGACAGAGGTTGTGGAGAAGATACAGACTTTATTGCATTTCTCTAGTCTCAGAGGGAGGAAGGTGGTAAAGGAGTAAAACTTGAAAAGGGAGCACATGCACAGCAACTGTGGGTCATCAAGAACACTTTTTCTGACTGCGTAATGCCTCATCCTTACATCAGAGAAGTCAACCGAAAACTTCCCATTGACTATGAAGGGAGCTTAGAAGAAGAAATGTTTCTGTGTAAATGTACCCAAGTAGCAAATAGAAGTATTAATTAAACTAGGTGAGACATTCATAGGAAAGCAGAGGGAAAAAAATAATGGATTTGATCTCAGTCATCCAACCCTCCAAAACTCTGTATCCTGTTTCACATTTTGCTCCTCCTAGTAGAAGACATAAAAACATGAGGAAATGCTGGGAAAGCTACACCTAAAATCAGGCTATACTTTATACATTTAATGGTGCATTGCTCTTGGCAAAATATTTTTAACTGACAGCTCCTTTAACTGAGACTTTAAAGTAACTGTCAAGTTTCAATTACTTTAGAGAAGTCAGACAAATGAAACACATGAAGTTCTTTCTTTTTGTTGTTGTTGTTTTTAATCTGGATTTATAAGAGGTTTGGTGAATTTGAATCTCAAAGTGAAATCTGGGTTGTGGAGGAAATCAAGTTTACTGATGCATTAATTGTTGGAAAAAAAATCAGTTTAATTTCTGGATCAGTTTTGAACAGTTTGATGAATAAATATATAAAAATATATGTATGTAAGTAGAACACATGTAAGAGACTGTGCTTGCAACACACACACCCAATAGATACTTATCCAAATATAGAAAAACAACAAAGCTTCCCATGTAAGATTTTTTTCTTGACAATACAAACCATTTGGGATCACTTGTGAAGTTCAAGGTCTTGATATTCTTAAATTTGTATAGAAATTCCAAAGAGATCTTGGATTTAAAATAAAGTTTAAAAAAAAAAAAAAGAAAGAACTGAGGATTTGAAATGAATTGCTCTGATCAGGACTGAAAAATTTACAATGTGTCTGTATATATATATATATATAGTTAGTTAGTTAGAAGGTGAAGTCAAACCCCACTTTTAATAAAAGTGGGTTTAATAAATGTACTTTCTATGAATGAAAACAAGATATGTGAATGATATTTTGACTGTAAGGTTAGTTTCATGTTCTTTCTTTTTCTCTCTGTTTTGATTTCTTCCATTTTTTCTTTCCTTTTTGAATTCAAAGCAATTTTTTGTCATTTCATTATTAGTTCTAATTCTACTGTCCATAGTCTGTGTTTTTCTTTATTCAGCTGCTTTGGCTAACTTGCAAGCTGTATGCAGAGCAGTTATAACTTGTTTCTGAGTTTCTGTTCTTTCTGTTCTTACGATGTTACATACATTTGTAGTTGACAAAACCTAAGGAATTGCCTCTTGCTGGCCTGGACTCAGGCTTAACATATTCTTTCCAAGGATATATGTTAACTTCCCTCCTCAGGGAAATGGCCTTGCACCAGGGTAAGTTTAGGTTGGATATCGGGAAAAACTTCTTTACAGAAAGGGTTGTTAAGCACTGGAATGGGCTCCCCAGGGAGGTGGTTGAGTCACCATCCCTGGATGTGTTTAAAAACTGTTTGAATGTGGTATTCAGGGACATGATTTAGCGAAGGGTTGTTAGAGTATGGCCAGGTTGCTGTTGGACTCAATGATCTTGAAGGTCTTTTCCAACCTGAGCAATTCTATGATTCTTTGATCACCATAGTTCTGTGTGCAGTTTTGGACATAATTTAGGAAGGACATAAAACTATTAGAGAGCATTCAAAGGAGGGCTGAGAAGATGGGGAAGGGTCTAGAGGGCAGGACATATGAGGAGCTGCTGAGGTGCCTTGGTTTGCTCAGCACAGAGCAGAGCAGCTGAGGGGAGGCCTCATGGCAGTTGCAGATCCTCACAGGGAGCAGAGGGGCAGCGCTGAGCTCTGCTCTCTGGTGACAGAGACAGGGCCCGAGGGAACAGCATGGAGCAGTGTCAGGGAAGGATCAGGTTATGAGTTAGGAACAGGTTCTTCACCAGAGAGTGTTGGTTCCCCATGGCAGTGGTCATGGCCCGGAGCTGCTGGAGCTCAAGGTGCATCTGGACAATGCTCTCAAACATAAGGTCTCATTTTGGATGGTGCTGTGTGGAGCCAGGATTTGGGCTTGGTGATCCTTCTGGGTCCATTCCAGCTTGGGATATTCTGTGATTTTATGATTCTGTGAACTCATTCTATGGAGAAGAGTTTTGAAAGCACATATTTAGTTTTTGCCTTTGCTGCAAAGTAAGTTTTGTAATGTAATGTTGAGCATTTGTCTTCAGGCTACTTTTTTCTTTTTTTTTTTTCTCCTACCTTCTACCAGGTGAATGCTCCTATGCTTGAAAAAAGGCTTTCTAAAAAGGCAGAAAATTATGAGCACTCATTAGTTATAACCAATTTATGCTAATATACTAGGAAACTAATCATTTAATCATTCTGATTGTAATGATAAGCATGATTCATGGTAGATGTAAATTGGTATAGCCTTATTTAAATCAATGAAACTATACTGACATCTGCCAGATGAGAATCAGGTCCCTTATCCTGATTTGAATAATTTAATGGTAGGCTGACCAGACCATTAGAGAATACATTTAATAGAACAATCCTGTATTGAAAGTTGAATGGAATATGGAAGTTAGTAATCTTTTAAATCTTTTTTTTTCAATCTTTTTTTTTTCCCCTCTATTTTTTTTCCTTTGACAAGCCTCAGGCAGATCAAATTTAAGGTCTGAAGTTAGTGGTATAATGATGTATTTAGCAAACAAGCAGAATGTGGAAAAATCTTGGAAAATATTTTCATATGATACTGAAAAAAACAACCCACTTTTTCAAGATTGCTGAAAACAGATCATTTTACATCTGCAGCTGCTATTCAGCACTGTTTGTTGTTATACTTACCTACTCTGTTGTTAAAATAGTAACTAGAGTGTAAAAGAAAAGTGGATAAAAATAGAAAATCACTGTGCTTCACTTAGTTTTCATTAATGAAGGATTGTTCCCCACTAACCATATACGGTGTCATCTCAAATTCTGGATGCCTGTCGTTGTAAGGAACCAGTGTAAACATGGTTACAAGTCTTTTATTTTTTTACATGGAAGTATCTTAAATAAGAGTTATGAAATTACAAACTCTCTATGGAACTACAACAAATGTTTCTTCTCATTTCATGCACCTCTGGGACTGTAGCACTGGAAAATGGATGCAAGAACCCATAAATTTGCCAGATGCTTGGTACAGGGTTCCTGGAGTACATTTAATCCCTCACTGTTTTTGTCCCTGAAAGGAGAAAAAAATCAAGATAAATTGAAATTTAGTTTCATTTAAAATATATTACTAAATTAATATATGCTTATCTATTTTTGCTGTGATTGCCAGTGGTGCTTAGCAAACTGATGTCAATATATTGTATGTACATATATTACATAAATGGAATGGTATAGAGTGCATGGTGAGCTAACTAATTTATTTCCATTGGTTTACTATGGAAAGTCCTCAAATTAAATTGATTCATCAAGAAGCATTTCATTGTTTATTAGGATATTTTTGATGTTACAAACTTTGAGGTCAACCATATGAACTCACTGAGTTTCCTGAATCTTTTAAGTTGTTTCACATGAAGTATTTTGCACCAAGATTAGTTTGAAGGATGCACTGATAAGCAATTTTACCTCATACACGAATGTAATTAAAGATTCTAATTTAGACAAATTTAAGCTCTGGAATCTGCCTTTTAAGAAGGAAGTGAGCCTGGAAGGGGAAAGAATGATACTTCATTCGGACAGTCATTGCAATATTTATAGTACCTCACTAAATTGTTTAACAATTATAATGCATTCTTTTTGTGTAGTACACTTCATTCAAGACTGCAGAGACTCCTTACCAGTTTAACTTTTCATAAGGTTTCTGAACCTGGATCAATATCACTATCTGCGAGATGCAATTTCAACAAGTTTTACCTAGACGAATTTTCAGAGTAATTAAAACTATTTACAACTTGGAATTATATTTGAAGAATTGTTTCAACCTGCATAGTACAGAAGTGCTTCCTGATGTTCAGATGGAACCTCCCAAGTTGCAGTTTGGACCCAATGCCTCTTGTTCTGGCACTTGGCACCACTGAAAAGAGATTGGCTCTATCCTCTTTGCACCCTCCCTACATATCTATATACACATTGATAAGATATCCCCTAAGCCTTCTCTTCTCCAAAGTGAAAAGTCTCAATTCCCTCAGTCTTTCCTCCTAGGAGAGATGCTCCTTTCCCTTGATCATGCTCATGACCCTTCTTTGGACTATTTCCAGTATATTCACGTCTCTCTTCTACTGGGGAACCTAGAAGTGGACACAGCACTGCATGTGTGGCCTCACCAGAGCCTTTACTGGAATTTTCTCCTGTCACGGAATTAACTAGATCAGTTTATGCCCGTGACAGGGGGCAGTAGGCCCCTGCCCTCCCCACACCCCGCCTGGCCCCACAAAATGGGAAGGAAGGGGGAAAAGAAAAGAAACAGCGGCAACAATCTATGGAGGTAAACTTATTTTACTAACTATGATATCGGAATGCAAAATAATACAATATAATACAATCTAATTGAAATTGAGACTAATAAATCAAATAAGATATGAGAGAGAGTTCCCGAGACCGAGTCAAACCTGAAAAGCTTGGAACGGCTAGGAAAGCACCCTCCAGCACCCACTGCCAGGCAGTAAGAGACCGCCCCACCCGGAAGGGTCAGATCCCATGACTTCCGTAATGTATAGGGATAGGTACCTGGAATTGGAGCATTAACACTTTAATTCCAGTACATGATGTTTTGATGTGGAATATTGAAAATCAAATAAAAAAAAACCAAAACCATGACACCTCCCTTTTGAATTTTTGCATTTGTCACCAAAGGAAAACTTTTTTTTTTTTTTAATAAGTTGATATGATGAATCATACTCAGAGAATTTTCTAGATGGGAATCCCCTTTCCTTCTCATCAAGCATTTTTCATAGCGTATCATGGTAAGTCAGAGGTTGTAAAGAACTTGAATCATAAAAATTCTATCTCCTGGACCTGCTCCAAAAGCTCCACACCTTTCCTGTGCTGGGAACCATAGCCTGGATGCAGTACTCGTGAGGGCAGAGTAGAGAGGGACAATCACCTCCATCTTCATGCTGGTCACTCCTATTTTGATGCAGCCCAGAACCCTGTCAGTCTTCTGGGCTGCAGGCACACACTGCTGACTCACATCCAGCTTTTCATCCACCAGGACACCCAAGTCCTTCTCCACAGGGCGATTCTCAATGAGTTCTTTTCCCAGTCTTTACACAGATCTGAGATTGCCCCTACCTAAGTGTAATACCTTGCACTTTGCCTTGTTGAACCTCATTAGATTCCTATGGGCCCACTTTCCAAACTGTCCAGATCCCTCTGGATGGTGTCTCTTCCTTCTATTGTGTCAGCTGTACCACTCAGCCTGGTGTCATCAGTAAACTTGCTGAGGGTACACTCATCTGTGTCATCAATAAAGAAAATTGGAAAGCACCTGTCTCAAAACAGACTCCTGGATGACACCACACTCCCTGGACACAGATCCATTGATCTTCTGGCTGTGAGCATCCAACCAATTATTTATCCACCTAATAATCCAGCTTTCAAATCCACGTATCTTCAATTTAGAGATAAAGATGTGGCATGGAACCATGTCAAAGACCTTGCACAAGTTCAGGTAGACAACATCAGTTGCCCTGTGTCCACTGATTTCATCACTCCATTGTAGAAGGCCACCAGACTAGTCTGGCATGATCTGCCCTTGGTGAAGCCACACAGGCTGCCTTGGATCACCTTCTCGTCTCACATTTGCCTTAACATTTCTTCCAGGAGGATCCATTCCATTTTCTTCCCAGGCACAGAGTTGAGGCTCACCGGCATGTGGTTCCCCACATTTTCCTTTCTCTATTTCTTGAAAATGAAGAATTTTTCCAGTCACTGGGGACTTTGCCTCACAACCACAAGTTTTCAAAAATGATGGAGAATGGCTTGCCAAATACATCAGCCAATTCTTTCTGAACCCCTGTGTCTCACTCCAATGTATAGGAGGGAGAGGATGTTCTTTGATATATGTATACCCGATGTGAGATTAAAAAGCAACGGTTCAAATGTTGGCCCAACCAGTTTATTACAAATCTTAATCAATCAGAGAGATGGGGAAGGGGAGGCTGGTGACTATTACGAATTTAGGATGGTGAGTAAGGGAAAGCAGGCGATAGGAAAGATAGGAAAGAAATAATAATTCTGTAAAGCAGGGATAGTCACCACTAAGATCCAGCAGAGTCCCATTGCACGCCGTTCAGATGGTTGGAAACAAAAGCAAAGGGAAGAGCAGCAGCAGAGTGGCTGGCCTTAGGTAGCAAGCAGGTACAGACATAGCAGCCCCAAGAGGAAGAGGAAGGTCTCAGGTAGCAGGTCCAGGAGAGTCCATCAGCAAGCAGGCATCATGTCGTGAGACATCTGATGTCAAACACCTATTCCTCTACCAACCCTCTTGGTTGTTGGTCCCTTTTTTATCCTTCTTCTGCAATGTGGCTTTCCTGGGTGTTTGGGTAAGAGTCATGTGCATTACCCCCTGAGATGGCGATCTCCCTCAGGATACACAGAAGACTGCTTTCTGACCACTAAGCTGCTTCTCTCTCTCTCTCGTTACCCCTGGCCTGCAAATCTTTAGACAAAAGATTTCACCTACTTTGACTAGGACTTGTGTGGACTTGTCCATCTGTGTCCTTTAGGCAAAGGACTTCTCAACCCCACATCAAGCTTTGAGACAAAGGTTCAAAAGAAGAATCTTTTACACTCTGGGATGAATGTTGTCGGTCCCCATAGACTTCTACAAATTCAGCCTCATGGGGCAGTCTTGGACATGCTCTGTTATTGTTGGAGAGATTTTGCAACCTCAACTGTTGCCTAGATGTTCAGGGACATGAGAGGTATGGGAAGCCTGCCTGGCAGTGAAGACTCGGGCAAAGAACTTGTTGAGTAGCTCGGCCTTCTCTGTGTCTACTGAAGTCAGTCCTCCCTTCTCATTTATCAGAGGGTGTTCTCTCTCCTTTGCCTATCTTTTCTACCTATGTACTTACAGTATACTTTCCTGTTATTTTTCACATCCCTTGCCAAGTTCAGTTCTATCTGTGCCTTAGCTTTCCTGATCCCATCTCTACATGTCTGGACAGCAACCCTATATTCTTCCCAAGCCACCCATTTCTGCTTTCTCAGCCTATACTTTTCCTTCTTTTCCCTCAGTTTGTCCTTGCTCAGCCATGGTAGTTTCCTGCAGGACAAGGAAAGGACAGTTTCCCAAGGGATCCCATCCAGTTCCTTCAACACCCTGAAATTCACTCTCCTAAAGTTCAGGGTCCTGACTCAGCTCTTTGCCAGGCCCATATTCTTTGAGATTATGAACTTGACCAAGGCCTGGTCACTACAGACCAGACTGCTTTCAATCTTAGCCTCTTTAATGATCTCCCCTGCATTGGTGAGCACCAGGTCCAGCAACGTTTCACCTGTGGTGGTCTGTATAATATCAAGTATCATCATCATAAATATGGTTGTTTCAAGAGTTTTCTTCCTTATACAAACTAACAACTAGGATTCTCCAACATCCTCAAGCTAGAGAAGAGATGGTTATGACATATACTCTTAAAGTGAGGGTATGTGGGATATACTTTTTTTCTCATGGGCATAAAAGCAAGAACTCCTTTGCAACTGATGACTTCACTTAGAGTTGTGAATGGCAAATCTGGCCCCAGGGTTCTGTCTTTAGCAATGTAGAAAGTAATTACTGAGCCAAGACAGTTGAACACACTGGTTTTCATATACTTAAGTCTTCCTGGAGAGTCTCAACTGGTTTCAGTATCACCTGAGAAAGCTGCTTCATATTCAGGATCAAAACCATATGTGTCTTTATTGTTGTATATTAGCATCTTCAAAGACTTATCTATTTCCCAGTGTGAGATGCGTATTTCTAATCAGCATGTCTGAGTGTGTGTATTATAGCATCCACACACACATAAGCAAACAAGCACCTGTATACACTTGCACTTCTTTCAGGGGCTAGGACAGCTTTGTGTGCCCTCTCTACATGTGATTAAATATTAATTAGGCTTCTAATATAAGCAAGTGAGTTCACAGGCCCGAGTACCATATAAATAATGCATGAGGTACCCGAAGGCTCAGCCTGAGAAGCTGATTGGCCACCTTGGATTTGTATAATTATGAAGTTTCATTATTAACAGTGGAAGCAGTAGAGAGATTTGCCTAGCTTGAGGGACTTTGAAAGCATAAGCTGTCTCATTAGGGAAAAAGGGAATAAGGCATAATATGCAAACTTGTTAGAAAAAAAAAAAAAAGGAATAAAAATTAAGCATAGCTTTTTAACAGTATTTTATATGTATATATAAACATTTCCAATTGTATAAAAAGACAGAAATTCAAATAAGTAAGTGAGATCTATACTATAGCTATGTCACAGTTTTGTTTGTAAGAAGTCTTGCTTAAAAGCATTTGTTCTCAGTAAAAAACAATCTTTAATATTTTACAGAAAAATCCACAGGTAGCTTAATGGGTTCTGTAAAGTGAGAATTATGGAAGGTGCAAGAGAATGAACACAGTCCAGGGTTCTTGCGAGAATGTGTGTTGTGCATGCAATTAAATCTCAAGGTCAAACAATTTACAGACAATTACTTTTCTAACATCTCCAGAAATGCCTGCTTACACGTCTTTAATTTTAAATGATACTGATATTCCAATTCTCCCCAAAGGTTAATGCTGACTAAATCCAGCTGTGACCTGACACGATGCGACAGCACAGTGCCTAATTATCCTCTGGATAGTCATTTACTTTAAACCATTAAAGAAATAGGCTGAGAGGAAGATTTAGGACCCAGAAAAAATGTTAGCCTGACTTCTTTCTTCTTGAGGATGGGATGGGCTGAAAAATAAAAATAAAATCTTGCTAAATGTTAGCCATTTGCTTTGATGGCAGAAAATTGTTCATCCCACTCTGTTTTTTTTACAGGTTAAATTGCTAACTAGTTCATTTTATCCATTGCCTACGGCTGGCGCTAAATGTCAGTGACAAATTTTGTACTTGTCTTGAAGAATGAATTAAGTTATGCACAAAAGCTATAGTGCTCTTTTTGAGATGAGTGAATTGCAGAGGGAAAAAAAGTTGCTCGTTTGAAAAAGGATTATTTCGATTAAAGGCCTTTTCTATTGTAGTGGAAGACAGGTAGTGGTTTAAGATAATTCCGACAGTTACCTCCCACAGAGGCTGCAGTCCTTTACTAGAAATTTCTTTAAGAGCACTTGTGTCAGATTATATACTATGATTATTATCATAAGACCATTTGTGACAGTAAAGGAGGGGGAGCAATTACAGAAAATGGCAACTATTATTCATTAACTAAGGAAAAACCCATCTTTCTTCAGTGAGGTCAGCATTCCATCACCATCACACAAACCCTTCAATGGTTTGCAATTAAAAAACACAACACAATGCAAGTATATTCTCTGCCAAGTGTTGGTAAGAAGGAACACTCCGTTCAGCAATTTATACTGAGAAGACCAGGCACAGACTTCACAATCCATCTGGTTTTTAGTTATCTGGCTCTGGTATCACCCCATCATCTCTCAATGAATAAAGTATATAAGAATGATTGCTATCATCATAGTGTTTAAAACTGTAAACTGGTTTACTGTCCATAGGCTAAGCCTAAGGGAGCTCTACATGTACATATTTTATATGGTTTTATTTTCATAGGCACCGTATCAGTTTATCAAAAATCCAAGGACAGCTTAAAGTTAAAACTAGCCTTTACAGCTGCATCTGTTACAACGGACCTCTTTACAGAGTCAACATGTCCCATCTCAGTGGAATGGCGTAACTGACACTTTCTTGCACTTACAGTGACAGATTTGCTCTAGATATAATTATTACTACAGGGCAAGAATTATTTTTAATTTATTTATGTATTAAGGTAGTGCTTGGTATTTTGAACTGTAAGGAGGGTACGATTGTGCTGCACACTGTACAAAAACACAGATTTGAAAGAAATGTTGTTTTTAGTGGCACCCACAGGCTTTGGCAGATACTTTTCTCCTCTCACTGTGTGCATAAATATTTTCACTGATACCAGCTGTAGAGAGTGATATGGTAAATGCTAATCTCAGTACAGTCATAGCAGTCACAAATGGAAGTTAGATCTGTAATTTCAAATTGAAAACTGAAGTGAAAAGTCTTGTGATAATGCACTACTGGTCTAAACTACTGAAAGATTCCCTCTTCTCTTCACACTCAGACAAGGGATAAATTTTCCTCCCCAAGGGAAAGAAAAATACAGATTATTGTTTTTCTGGTGAAAACACTACAGTTTCTGAAAAACAGTCTGTCACTAGGCTGGGATATTTCTCACCTAACTGTGGACATAAAAAACAGAAGTATCTCAGTCTGATCTTGTCACCTTCATTCTTACCAGAGTGCAAGAGCAACGGGTGTAGAATCATAGAATCATCTAGGTTAGAAAAAACCTTCAAGATCATCAAGTCCAACTGTCATATCTGACCCATCACAAAAGGATGTCCCTAAAGTTCCACATTCTCATCTCTTAAATACCTCCAGGGATGGGAATGCGACCACTGCCCTGTTTCAATACTTGACCACTCTCTCCACAAAAAAATTCTTGATACCCAATTTAAACCTCCCTAGTACAACTTGAGACTGTATCCTTGTGTCCTATCACTTGTCACCTGAGAAAAGGGACCAACAGCCACCTTGCTATAGCCTCCTTTCAGGTGGTTATAGAGAGGTGTCCCCGTGCCTTCCTCTTCTCCAGATTAAACAACCCTGACTCCCTCAACTGCTCCTCATAAGTCTTGTTTTCTAATCCTTTCACCAGCTTCATTGCTCTTCTCTGTGTATGCTCAAGCAACTCAATATCCTTGTAGTCAGGGGCCCAAAACTGAATGCAGTACACAGTTTCACCAGTGCCATGAAGAAGGGGACAATCACTTCCCTGGTTCTGCTGTCCATACTGCTATTTATGATGCATGCCAGGATGCTGTCAGCTCTCTTGGTCACCTGGGCATACTGCTGGCTCATGTGGAGCTGACTGCTGACCAGCACTCCCAGGTCTTCTGCTGGACAACTTTCCAGTTACTCTTCCCTCAGGCTGTATCTCTGCATCAGGTTGCTATGACTCATGTAACCTAGCATCATCTATGAATTTACTAAGGATGCACTCAGTCTCCTCATCAAGATTGTTGATAAAAATATTAAACAATTGGCCCCAATACTGAGCCCTTATGATCACCACTGGTGACTGGCAACCAACTGGACTGAACTCCACTCTTTAAGCTTGGCCATCCAGCCAGTCCTTCACCCTGCAAACTACACATCTGTCCAACCCACAAACAGTCAATTTCTCCAGAAGAATGTTGTGATGAAGTGTCAAATGCTTTACTAAAATCTAGTTGAACAACATCCATAGCCCTTACCTACCAAATGTGTCATCTCATAGAATGAGATTAAGTTACTCAGGCAGGACCTATCTTTCATAAACCTACGCTGGCTGTCTCCAATCAATCAGTTGTCTTGTACGTGCTCTGTGGTAACATTCAAGATGATCTGCTCCAAAACCTTCCCGCTACAGAGTTCAGACTTATAGGTCTGTAATTCCCTGGATCCTCCTTCCTGCCTTTCCTGTAGGTGGAAGTCACATTCACTAGCCTATGACCAGATATATTCTACATCATTTCAGGCACCAGTTATGATGAGACATATTGTTCTGTAAAGGTGTTTGGTTGTAAAGAGCCTAAACTTCATCTCAGCTTTAGATTCCCACACTAGGGTACATGCATTGTACCAGTTACAATTTTCCTTTCCCTTAACTCTTTATTTCTAGCTTGCCTGATTACACTTGAAGAATTTGTTTACGCTTCCATGCATGTAAAAAGGTCCTTCAAAGTTTTTATAGAGTATATGTCAAGCTGTCTCAGTTATATTTTTTTCCATTTGTAAATACCTACACTTTTGACCTTCCTTGTGATAAGCTAGTTGGAGCACCTTCAGTCCCATATTTTTGGCTTTTTTTTTAACCTTGAATCACTTACGTGGCTCCGTTCTGAGTTTTCTCTTCACACATTCTTTGCAGTGTGAATAAGTGTTATAAGAGTGGTCTCACCAAAATGTTACATAGGGAAAGACTGTTCTTTGCTTCTGTTCCTTGGTAAATGAGATTTTTTTTTAACTGTTGGTGCCACAACACTGCATGAAGAAATTGTACAGAGATAGATATTTATAATAAGAAAAATCTTTGTTCTTCACTCCAAGTTATCTATATCCTTGTATTAAACTATATAAATAACCACATTTAAATATGCATATTTTGCCAATGTGCTAAGTGGTCATTTGAAACAGCTGCACTCTTTGCTTATCATCATTTGATGATATGAAATACCTGAAATAAAAAACTACTGCATTTTGAAAATTATATTTGAGTTAAATTTACTGCATTTTAAGTATTCAAAGTGACTAAAAGTGACTTACTGAATTTAAACATTTTATCTAACCCACACAGACAGGTAATGGAGAGAATAAGGGTCATCCTCAGAGGACAATCCATGTCACTGACTCCTACAGAAAAGCAGATCAAAATTTAAATAAAGCAAACAAATGACAAAGCAAAAGGGGCAACCCAACCCAAATTTAACTTTGCACATGTAAATCCTCCAGAAAAAAGAGAGGAGAAAACAACTCATTTGTAATAGATCATAGTCATATTCTACAGACAGCACAAAAATTCTAGAATTCTTCAGACACCAGCATATTTCTCTCCACTGACTGCTCCAGGTTTTGGAAACAGCTTATCCTGAATATTTAATTTTTGGGTGGATAAAATTACAGGGAATGATGATCAACCAATGCATTCTATTTGAAAACATATTTTTAACTTTCCTGTTTTATTTATTTGGGAACTAGGGGAGCACTATTTAAGAAAATGTAATGGTCAAATGTGTTAAATATTATATTCAGTTCTATAGGGTAAGAGAAGCATTTTTATTTTCATTTTTATTTCTAAAACAGAAGCCTGAAATCCTATTTTTTTAATGATGGCCTTTTTTCACATCTTAATTATTGGATAGTCCCCTGTTAAATTCAGTCTTTTACTAAAAGTTGTAATTATGTTCAGCTGAAACCTCCAGCTAGGGCTACAGAACTTTCTGCTGAACCTTATTATAAATCACAAGGCAAATACATACTGATGCATAGTTTCTGATCCAGAGACCTTGTCTTTTTGAAAGAACTTGAAATGCAAAAAGACATACTTGTCAAGAAAATATTTCATTACTACTAAAACCTTAAGAGCTGTTTTACACTAATATTACTTCATAAAACAAGGAACTTGCAAATGGATGATGGGTGTGAATATGCTTTGATAGCAAAGATGTGCCTGAGAATATTTGAAATATATCTGATGGATACATTTCAATGATTTTTTTTAAATACAAATGGAATGCATAAGTATGCTTAGCACTAAGAAGTAGAGAGTTTACCTCCTCTTATTTTTGAAGCTAAATTCATAAATACAAAAGTTCTGCTTTCACTATTTAGTAACTTCTTAACTTCTGCATCAAAATGAGGAGGACAATATCAAGATGCAAAAAGGATGTAAACCTGTTTATCTTGGATAAAATTTAACAACAAATTAAGTGGTTACCATACGAAAAATATTGAAAAAAAGCAAAAAAACTACCAATCAACCAAACAAAAAAACACCAAACAAAAAAACAAAACGAAAAAGGAATAGAATTCAAACTAATCAAAAACTGTTAAAAAAAAACAAGTTAAACTGAATAAACTGTATATTAGAAGTAATACCTATCCCTTCCATGTGCTTTGTTGTGTTTAGACCATAGCAGTGACCTCAGATTTCCATTTTTAAAACTGAACTAATTTGAGCTTAGTTGTTTTTAATCTTTTTCCTAAAGTACCACCCTTCATCTGTTGAATCAAAAGTACAAATACGTGGTACCTTACAGTATCATAAGTTTTTCTTCCTCTTATACTGGGAACATATTTCCTCTCACCAATGAATTAATGGTATATCTAGGCAGAAGGAAGTGCAGAAAGCAAAAATATGCCTTTGGTTACAGTAAGGGAAGAATGTCCTTGCTGCAAGCTCAGGTCCTGCTGGCTTGTGGTGAGGACACACCTAATCCTACAAGGCAGTCTACTGCATGAACAGCAAGCACAGGCTTCCCCATGTTTTGCTTAACATGCCAAAGAGGCACATTTGTGGCAACATCTCAGCTTGTTTAAAAATGATTGCAGGAAAGAGAAGGAATGCTGTGGTATTTGTCAATCTACTTGCTGCTGATAGTAAGGTACTAGAAATTGTAGGATGCACAACTATGGTCAGAATAAAACTGATCAGTGAAGTTGTTAGACTAATGATCAGTAACATGAAAAAGACAGTAAGAACCTTCAACTCTGGTCCCTCCCCTTATGTTGCTTTCTCAAATACAGATCTGAATACAAAATGGTCTATTTTAAGTTTAAGTTAATAAATTCTTGTTAATGTTTCTGTACAAAACAAGAATTCAAATTGCAAGTTTCTTTTTAAAGTGTCACAGTTAGTGGATATTGTGACAGATATTGTGAGGTTTTCTTTTGCTTGTTTGTTTTTTGGGGGTTTTTATTTTTATTTTTTTGGCTCATAAGTGGCAGAGATTTCACTTGAAAGTCCCTAGGAGATGAAATAAATCTTTTGCCAAAAGTCTTGTCTAGTCTCATTTTTTTTCTGAGAGTCTCTCTAACACATACTTATTGTCAATGGACAACAAGGTTCTTTGGCTTCTAAATGATAAAAAGGCAGAAGACCACAACTAAGTCTGATGAATTTTATTATACCTAAACACACCAGCATAATTAAGCCTGAGAGGAATGCAAGCACTCTAAGCAAAAGAGAAAGGAAAAGCCACTTGCTGTGTAGGCAAGGCACAGTTATCATTAACAATGAATTGTATCTATTGATGAACCACATTCGAAGAAAGTGCTGAGCTCTCATGTTCTCAGTCATAACATGAGATGTCTCCCCATCTAAGCAACACTCCTGAACAACCAGTGACAGTTACCCAGAGCTTGAACTGGGGAGCTATTCTTATTGGGCTGTGACTTTCCCTTGTCTGAATGAGTGGCTGATACTAGAGTGTCAGGTGCTTCTAAAAGGCTACCAGTCCAAGATTAGCTATATTTGTTCTGTAACAATTTGTTATACAACAGTTGTCTGATGAATTTTCTTCCCAGAGGAAGACATTGTCTAGACTGCTTCTGAGTTTCTGTGTGGGCCAGCACAGCTCTGAATTGCAGGTGAATAGTTCATTGATATCTTTACGGCCCACCATGAACAAATCACAGATTTCTTTATATAAGCCAGCTATACAAGCACGTTACAGAAGCGTTCTGTTGTTTTATTGTCCCACGTCGTTCATGTCTGATTCATACACAAAAAGGACTCTGTTGCCACACTTATTTCTTAAGTGATGGTTTCAGTCATTTTTGACCCTCTTTTTTCCATATATATATATATTTTCTACTTTCTGAACACTTTTTCTGAAGTTTTTTTTGTCAGCTCACTTTCCCCTCAGAGTCCATTTGAAAAAAGCTGCATTTTCTCTTTCCTGGGTCTTTTAAGGAAACTTAACCTCTGCTTGTCATCTCCTTAATTCGTGACCAGTTCAAAAAATACCTTGACTTACACCCAGTTCCAAAATAATATGGCAAAGTCTATAGTCATCATTAGACTACATCTTTATTGTTGGTTCTGTGACGTAAGAATCTATGATTGTGGATGTGGTCTTTTATGAGAGAGAAAATTCATTGTTATTTGTAATAAAAATTTGAAGTGAATACTAGTTTTAATTTTCTGTTACATAAATTGGCATATTTCAGATGTATGCCTGGGATGGGGCGGGGGAGGGGTGAGTAACAAATTTATTTTGAGCTTCTTGGGTTGCTCCAACTTGAAGGATGATGAACAGGGAGTCATCATTGCCTTGCTAGTTTGTTTGCCTGTTTACTTCAAATTCACTGCAGCCAGGAAAGGACACATTTAGATGTGCTTGGCAGATTCCTAAGGGTAACAGAAGCAGTATACCTGCAAGAACAAAGTCACATTAGTTTAAATTTGCTTTTTTAAATATTGTCTTGGCATGTGAAATGTTCTGAAGCTAAAGGCGATGCATAAATAGAAACCATATTATGCTGTGGTATTTATCAAATGCTCCACATCTACTGCACCACCCCCATAAATCCACCAAAGCTTTTATTATTCAAGGGTGGGAAGGTAGGCAGAATGGAGTGAAAGCTACAGAATGATTTAACACTGTGGGAACTTAATCAATAAGACTGTTGCAGAGAACTCCCAGGAAAGAGTGTTGTTTTCCATCCAAATGATAATGAGGCAGACAAGCAGCAACCTCTAGAGGAGGAATGCTGGAGCAGTGATTCTGTGGTACAGCTTTGCTAGTTGCTAATTAATAGTCTGAGGCCAAGGGGATACCTTTTTGCTCCTCTGCTACTTGTAATTTCTCTGTGGCTTGTCCCACATGCTGCTTTTGCTATTGTATCCTCTGTGAGATGAGTGAGGTCCTGGAATTTTATCCAAATTTAAAAAGAGCACTGGAAATTCAAGTTTAACTTATTCCACTTCCTTTGTTCTTGGCATTAATAATATGTTTATACCTTATATAAGCTCTTAATCTTCCCAGCCTATGTTAAGAGTCAGTAGTGGGCTGTAGTACTTAACACTGCTATAAAAGAAAAGACATTCTTTAGTGTATTACAAACATATCATCTTCATGAAATCTCTTATTTCCTTTGCTTTGCATTCCAATTTCAGACAGCTGAACTTATTTTTATGTTTGACATCTTGGTCTGACTTAACATGCTCCAGAACCAAGTTGGATAATGGCATAAACATGACTATAATTGTGATGTGCAAATTTAGATAATTATGAGTGGTGTTAGCTTGAAGAATTTAAGAATTTTTGTTATATGATAATTAAGTTCAGTATTGATTTTTTTCTCACCTTTTTTTATAGTCCAAAACAGAACAGGGATCCACTTCAAGAAGGCTAAAACTCAGGCTGCTCCATTTTAATATACAAGGGCTGCTCCTATTTTAATGTGTTGGCCCACCACATCTGAGGCGAATATTTTTGGTATGGCAGTAGAGGTTGAATCCTCATGCCAATATTCCATTACATTTTGTTGCCGTGTGACAGATGGCAGCAGAGGGGCACTCTGACAAAATAGTGTCTGACATGGAAGTGTGTATGAAGTGAAGAGGTGCAATTGAATTTCCCGACGTGGAACAACCTGCATCCACTGGCATTCACTGATGCATGCTGAACGTTTATGGAAACCAAACAGTGGATGTGAGCACAGTGAGGTGGTCGGTAGTGCATTTCAGCAGCACCCTGATTGGTCAGGAGTCACCTGGTGCAGATTATTATGAGCATGATATGCAAGCTCTTGTTCATTGCTGTCAAGAATGCATAGCTAATGGTGGCGACTATGTTGAAAAAGAGTGCTTTGTAACTGAGAATTTGCTCTATCAAATGGTGTTATTGAGTTCTTTGTATCTGTTCTAGCTTCTGTGGAAATAAATAGGAGCCACTACTTTCAAATAGAAGTGATCTACGCATCTATATCTTTGCAAGACATATTCTCATAGACCTTTTGTTCTTTCAGACTTCAGTGTAATGATGTGCAGAAGATGTACATGAACAAGAAAGTATTAACTGCATTGGCAGGGAAATTTTGGCAAGGAATTTAAATAGTGAGGTCAGTGTTGGGCATAAAGCACTCTACGTGTGTATTGAATCTAGATTCTCAAAGCTCATTCCATGGGAGCACCCAAAAGCAAACCATAGGTAGGAAAGGATTTGTGCATTGTTAAACCAGGACATAGGTAAAAATTACTACATTCGGATGAAACTTCTCTCTAACACTGTGAAAATAAGCTGCATTAGCAGCAGTCCCTACGTATTTTCCAGTCTAGTGATCTCAATTCAACTTCACCTCACTTCCATGTAATAATTTACTTAAAGATTCTTGAAATATTTTCTGAATATGCTTTCCTAAAACACACTTGTCCTAATCTACCAATGCTAAGAATGGAACATACTAATAAAATTTTCTGTATGGTTGACATGTAGTTGCTTCTGTTGCACTTAGTTTTGCTTTAGATAATTTTTTTTTTTTTTTGTAATTATTTTATTTTCCTGACTCTCTACTGTCTCATCTTTTTGTTAATCCCTTCACTACTTTTGTAACCACTCAAGACACAAGTACGATAGTAGAGAAAGCCATGGAGCAAGTATATCTGCATGCCAGTGTTTTTCCCAGTTTCACAACAAAAGGCCCTTGAGATTGAGAATGCTCATTTGATTCTTGCTGATCTGAGAGGACTGTACTATCTTTGATAATTCACCACAGCAGATCAAGCTTTACATGGAAAATATCATATTAGCTAGATCTTTAAAGTATTAAACATTTTAAAAGGATATAGTTAAGTGTTTCAGAGGTAATGCAGGTAATTTTTTTTGCACTGAATTTTAAAAAAAATTATAATCACTTCATCTACTAATGAGTGAAGTGAATTGCAGGCTGTGCATTTAGACGGATTCAAAAATATTTCTGCTTCACCTAGAAATTCAACTGATGTATTCAAAGTTGACTGGAAAACTTGATTTGGATACATAGTTCCTATGGAAATTAGGCATCCATTCCTCAAAGCAACTTTCAGAATTTGAACCTAACCATTGCACATTCATAGCATAATTTGCAGTTCATAACCCTGGCATAATAAATATGCAGCTGGTAGTCAGAGCATACTGACTAAAGCCTATATATTTGGTTTATGTGGTAACATTTCGGTAGCGGGGCTGCAGAGTTGGGCTCAGTGAGCAGAGCCCAGCGCTGCCCGTGTGAGAGCGGAGCCAGCTCCGGCTGCTCCAAAGGGCTCCGCCGCCGCCAGAGCTGAGCCGCGAGCGACGCCGGGTGCGCTCTGCGACAGCAGATGGAAGGAAGGGACGAAGCGCTGCGCGACGGCGGCCGGGAGAAGGGAGCCGAGACGGGAGAGAACGGCCCCGCGGGCGCCGAGGTCGCGCGGGAGGAGCTCCGGGCACACGGCAGCGGCTCCTGCGGCACGGGAGAGGCCCACGGAGGAGCGGGCCGTTCCCCCGCGGCACACGCCGTGGGGCGGGAGGGCCGGGGGAGCCGCGGCCGCGGGGACCCGTGTGGAGCGGTGCCCGAAGGTGGGCCCAGCGGAACCGAGCCGTGCTGGGGCGGTGCTGGGAGAGCTGCAGGCTGTGGGAAGGCCGCGTGGCAGCAGTTGGGAAGGACGGGGTTGTGAGAGGGACCCACGTGGAGCAGGGGCAGAGAGTGACTTGGAAGAGCTGCAGGGGCGCAGCGTTACATACAGTGCAGCCTCCATTCTCTGTTTTCCTCTTGTAGGAGGAGGTAGAAGAGAGTGGGTGAGGAAGAAGCTGTTTCTACTTTGCAGTTCATTCTCACTTTTCTATCCTGTTAATAGTTGGCAATAAATTATCTTCATCTCCCTTAGGCTCAGTCTTTTTTGCCCATGACAGTAATTGGTGAGTGATCTGCCCGGCCTTATCTCAACCCACAAGCTTTTTTTAAATCGTATTTTCTTATGTCCTTTTGAAGGAGGGGAATTGGAGAGCAGTGTGGTGCAGCTTAGCTACCTACTGGAATGAAACCACCACACTATGGCATTAGTAGGTTTGTTTCCTTGGCTTTCCTTTTGAGTTGGTTTTGTGCTTTAGAGTAAACCATTCGGGCAGAGTTCTTTACTTTAGGTTAATGTCTGGGGTAGTACCTAGTACTTTTATTTCCCATTGCAGAGCAGTGATTGTAAATGATCCGTACATTAAAAGTAATAACTGATTTAATTCTTTAAGTGTATGTCATCTAGTTTTTCAGCGCCCACTGTCATCAGCGATTCATGCTGCCAAAAGGTTCAATATCCTGTTCATAGGGGAGTATTTGACAAAATAGGAGATATCTCCTTAACTGACAGAAAACATCAATACATTTTATTCATCTGTATACTGAAAACTGTAGCACAAATGCAGATTTAACTAGGATTTTAGCACAGTTCTCTCACAGTTATCAGAAATAACAGATACCAGATCAGAGGCAATTCTGGTAGGCACCACAGCGTGTGCTGGAGTGCGCATGCACATTCTCATACACATGCGCTTTAATTACAGTCCTCATCTTCAACAGATACTCATATGCAGCTCATGACTTACAATTATTTTTGTTTGTGAACCATTTGTATTTTCATTTTCTTTGGTGTTTTGACAGGATGTAATTATTTCTGAAACATATAATAGGATCAAAGCATATTTCATTATTAAAGAAATTACTGCATTATATCAGTGCGATTCTGACTGCATGAAAATGTTAATCCAGTTTTATATTTTTTCAAATGAGTTTTTTTCTCATGAAAATTTTGTGAAATTAATTGTTTGCTTTCTTCCAACCTTCAAGGGGTCTACAGCTTCAGAAGATATCAGATAAAGGATGATGACGTGTAATGAGAGGAAGATTTAGCTATTAAACTTCCTTGACTCACTTTAAATATTGATTAGAGAAACACTTCTGGGCAAATATTTATATTGAGTAATAATATAACTCAGTGATCCTTTTTTCTTTTTCTTTTTTTTGACTTTATGAATATCATTATGTCTTCAGTAATGTAACCTAGAAAAATACATTGTTAGCCATGTTTTATATGAAAAAGTCCAAGATTGCTAAGGAAAATAATTTTTTTTCTAACAAACATCATCAGTTAATAAAATGCAAAGATGCTTTGTGTTGCACAGCCTGTATCTGGCCTTTCTCAGGTTTTGGGGCTGTTGTACTTGGGATATTGGCTTCAAGCCATTTCTAATATAATACTAATGTTGTGACAGATACTAATGAAACCACGCTGTTTCTAGATAGAGCTGGTATTGAATACATATATAGGTAGAAGAGGTAATTTCCTTATTCACTTTTGTAATGAGCTTAAGGAAAACAGAACAACCTACCTGCATCCATGAATAACTCCTAGATTTGATTGTTTTTTTCAAGGAGGAAAAAATAATTTGCATGGTTTTCTTTACTGTGTTTATAACTGTAATAGCTGAATCTACTTGTGTAACTGAGTGGTATCGCCTTTGATGAGAAAAAATGTATGTTAAAAATTCTCAAAAAACTTTAATAATTTAAGCAACATCAGCATATCTTTTTTTTTAAAATTCCTTCCTAACTTTCCCTCAGTCAAGTGGTGAGGAATTGTGACCAAATGTGTTCATTATACATAGTATTTGCATATCATAGAATCATTAAGGTTGGAAAAGACCTCTAAGATTATTTAGTACTGCTGTCCACATACCACTAATATTGCCCATTATACCATGTCCATAAGTACCACATCTGTATGCTTCGTGAAGGAAAGCAGGGGAGAGACTTTTTACAAGGGTATGTAGAAACAGGATGAGGGGAAATGGCTTTAAACTGGAAGAGGGTAGATTTAGACTAGAATTCTGGAGGAAATTCTTTACTGTGAGGGTGGTGAGACACCTCCTGCCCAGAGGGTTATGAATGCCTCCTCCCTAGAAGCAATCAAGGCCAGGCTGGATGGGGCTTTGAGCAGACTGGTCTAATGGGAGGTGTCCCTGCCTGTAGCGGGGGAGTTGGAACTACATGATCTTTAAGGTCACTTCCAACCCAAACCATTCTATGATTCTGTGATTTTAACTGATGTATAATATTGAGATTTCTTCATCTTAAGGCTTACTTTTACATTATTGCTGAAGTACAGTTTCCTATTGCTCTAGCTCATATCATTTTCCACAAGGTAAGAAGTAATGTAACTTTTTCTCTAAGACCCAGTCATTGAAAACAAGAGGAATGCATATTCCTCAATTAAGAATTAGGACTAAAACCCATATAGTGGTTTAAAACAGAGAGGAAAGTGATGGTCTAAGCATTCTACAGTTAAAAACTCCAATATCAAACCTAAACTTAAAAATCCTTAATTGTTAAACTAGGTGAATATGTGCTTTGTTTGTTTGTTTGTCTTTTAATCTTAAATGCAGCAGAAGCAGAGTCTTATTACTTTGTGCTGAAATATCTCAGCTAGACTGAAGTAGTATTCTAGGACAGAACATTTTTGTCAACAAATTATCTGACCTTAGGAATTAGTCCATAGTCTGTCTCAAGGTCCTGGTGTCATTTTCTCCTCAGATTACTTTTCCTATTTGTAATTACAAAGTTGAGGTGCTCATTTATTTGTTTCTTAAGTATTTGTTTCTCTTCAGGTTCGAAATATCTTCTTTAAATCTGCATTGACCTCTTTATGGGTTACTATCATACTTCAGTAAGGTTTCTTCTTCTGGCATAGAAGCTGAGGAGCCTTCTTTCTTGATACTCTTAATTTTCAACTAAGTAAACCTATACATCTTCTCACTTTTGCTTACATTGTTGCCTACCTGAACAATATGGTTGTAAGGTCTTTTCTTGGGTATCTTGGCTCTGCTATCATCTCCAAGGTTTTGGTCCCATCTGTGGCAGACTTTATCTCTGAAAGTCCATGATGATCTACTTGGTTAGTACAGTGTGTTGTACTTAATAGTAAGTAGTGGAGAACAACTGCAATTTAGATGCTATAATAATTGTATCTGTCAAACTCTGTAAATCAGAATGATTTCTCAAGAAAATATTATACTAAAAGTAAAATGAGATAAAATACACAACCATCTGAGAAAATATAGAAAAAGAGCTGTTAAATCTCCAACCATTACAAATTCTCAGGAATGTATAGAGCAACAAAATAACATTTGAAAAGCACTTCCACCCAGTAACTCCAAGCGAAGAATAACTCAGACTAAAGACATTTAGAAGTAGTTTTATTTCTTTCAATAGGATGGCAGTCACAGTCACAGAATCAAAGAACCACAGAAATTGGAAGAGATCTCTGGAGATCATCTAGTCCAAGCCCCTGCTAAAGGAGGAGGTTCCCTAGAGCAGGTTGCAGAGGAAAGTGTCCAGGTAAATATCTCCAAAGAAGGAGACTCCACAACCTCTCTGGGCAGCCTGTTCCCGAATTTTGTCACCTTCAGAGTAAAGAAGTTTTTCCTTGTGTTTGTATGGAACTTCCTGTGTTCCAGTTTGTGCCCACTGGCCCTTATTCTGTTGCTGAGCACTGTTGAAAAGAGCCTGGCCCCATCCATTTGAGTCGTGCCCTTTAGATGTTTATAAGCATTGATAAGATCACCTCTCAGTTTTCTCCACGCTGAAGAGTCCCGGATCTCAGCCTTTAAACCACACAGAGGGCTGAGTGTGGAGATCCTGCTGCATGAAAAAAGTAGTTAATTTCATATGTTCAAGCTGACCAAAGATGTGATGTTTTCAGTAGCCCTTGGTTAAATCAGATGAAAAAACTCACTGTATTAGGGAAATTTGCACAGTATTCCATTCCATATAAATATAAAACAAATGCTTTTCTAAGCAAAGAAACAGTGATGAAACTCAGAGTATTTGGGAGATATTTAAAAGTGGATTTAAATGTTGCAGCTTAGAAATCTAATTAGTCCTTCGTCTGAAGCCCAGATAGGTCTGGCACCTGTGGCAGAAAACTTTGGAAAAGTGGTTCTGACAATATTAAAAAATGATTTACTTTGCTAAGTAAATGGAAAATAAGACCAGAAAGAAGCTCAGAGAATAGGTAGTGCCCTCATACTGATGGTATAGTAGAGGATCTGCAGCTCTGCAAAAATGACTTTATGCGGGAGAGAATAGAGGGCCAAAAGAAGTCAAATGTAAAAGTCCAGAAAAAGCCTGCCATTTACAGAAAAAAAATGCACAAATTGAACTCAATCAGTTTTCAACTGCGTCGAGTATTTTCAAGTTCTCTCAGGACATCTCTATGTAAGAGCTGCTACCTCAGAGAATACCAGTCACATGAGCAGTAGTGGGCATAACACTCAAAGATGACTAAACTGTCAGCTTGAAAGAAATAAACATCATGTAATATACATCTGGATAAAGAAATAAAGAGAGTCTGTAAATTTAGTACCATGGGAAAAATGAAACAGAAAATTAAGGAGTTAAGCTGTATACTTTTCCACTGAAATTGTGTATATTGTTCACTAGACAGAAAATACGACCTATGATGGTATCAGTGAAGAAACTATTTCATGGATGGTGTAACTACATTAATGGACCAGGGAAGAGCCAGTGATGTCATCTATCTGGACTTCAGTAAGGTCACGGTCCTACATAACATCCTTCTCTCCAGATTGGAAAGATACGGATCTGGCTGTTCAGTAGATGAGGAACTGGTTGTGAGAACATACCCAGAGAGTGGTGATCAATGGCTTAGTGACTGGATGGAGATCAGTGATGAGTGGTGCCCTTCAAGAATCAACTGTGGGACAAGTGCTCTTTCACATCTTCAGTGACATTGACAGTGGGATCGAGTGCACCCTCACTTTGCGGATGACATCATGCTGTGTGGTGCAGTCGACACGCCTGAGGGATGAGATGCCATCTGGAGAGATGATCTAGACAGGCTCAAGCAGTGAGCCCATGTGAACCTCATGAGGGTCAACAAAGCTAAGTGTGATGTCTTGCACCTGGGTCGTGTCAAACCCTGCTATCATTACAAGCTGGGGGATGTAGGAATGGAGCACAGCCCTGGTCAGCAGGGAGAGGGAGGTTATTTCTAAATTCTTGGATACTATATGAGCTTACGTAAAGCAACATTTTTCCCACACTTCAGTAAAATGAAGCTAAATGATTTTGATCATCCTTTTAATAAAACACACAATACAAGCATTGAAATATTAAAGAAAGCCAGTGCTTCATTGCAGAGGTTTTGCAAGTTCCACTTGTAACTGCTGAGACAGAGATTCAGAGCACAGAGGCGTGGGTGTGCACAGTGTCACAGTGTTGTGAGTGCAGTGACAACTGTACATACCCATTGTTTTGCGTCATTAGTACTCTGCTGAACCTTAAAAAAAAGAGAAAAAAGGAAAAAGAGAAAATGCCCATAGAGAAATTTAGTCTCTAGAGTCCAGTCTTTTTATTACCTTTTTTTTTTTTTTTTTTTTTTAACTTTATACAGCACCTAATTTAGGCTACAGACAAAAAGAAAATGTATCTTGAATATGCATCACGAGTTCCAAAAATGAAAAGAAATTGGATTTGGATAGCACTTACTCAATAGACAGATATGATACATGGTAAGAAGGTGCACTGTCTGCCCTGTGATAGATTAAACTACTTTGTAGGAAAATTACTGTGAGCCAGTCACCACCACCACCGTGGCTAAATCTTTAATAAAATTCTCTTCCATATTCAAGAGCGAGGTATGAAGTACACAATAAGCAGAGTGGAGTAGAGTGCCATTTATCAAACCACAGCTAGGTCTGTAATCTCCTGCTTTATCCTTTTTTAGTACTTTATTTGTCTTTATTGTTGCAAGGAAGCACATTTACCCAGGGCAGTGGGCTTTCGGTCCTGATAAACCTTTTGTTTTAAATTCTACCTATGTGTTTTTATTTATTTATTTTTCTTTTTTTCCTTTCTTTTCTTTTTTTTAATATATTTTTTTTTACTTCTTATTTTTGAATCAGAAAGCCATGCTGTCACTCTATGGGAGTAATTAGTTGGTTTTGTTTTGGCGGTGCCTTGCTTGTTACATGTTTTTTCACCCTTCCCTGCCTGACCTGACCCTACCTCTCCAGTCTTCACAAAAAAGGAAGCCATAACGTCTAAAACATTTTAACAAGAATAACCTGGCCTGTGGAGAAGACAGTCTGGGAAGTATTGCATAATGCTTTATTGAGACTATTTGGCAAGATGGCAATGTTAAACCATGTTGCAGTTGGCCCCTGGGTGGCACTACATGGCTGGAACTGGGATCAACAAAAGCATTTTCAGATAAAGGAAGAAAACTTAACTAAAAGAGTTTTGTTTCTTTTAAAGTTGAAGATAAATCCTTAAGCTAAATGTGTTGATATTTGCTGAATTAAATACGTATATGCAATGCTGTTAAACTGGATTCCTCTTATTAATTCCGACTGCAAAACACTCTGTATATCTTGACTACCTGATAATATCTGGATCACTTTGGGCAACATGCTGATATTAAGTACAGATGCAGTGGAAGGGTCCTATGGGTAGAAGTATGTGACTGGAACTGCTTTGTGCTGCCTGAATATGCATACTACCAGTCTGTGCTGCAGCCCTGGGGGTGATTTTTTTAGTACTATTATAACCCTTTTTATTGTTTGAATAGCAGTTTTATGACAAAACATTTATATTCAGCCTGCCTTTGTACTTGACTGAAAGAGAGCAATCACCGAGAATGATAAGGCAACAATGGTAATGATAACTGCATTTATGGAGGCTTACAGAATTTAAACGGGCATGCAAAAATAGACTTACAATAGTTCTCTACTTGACTCTGAGCTGGTTTGGGTATATTTCTTGTGCCAGGCCCAAGTTTGCTTCCTCATGGAGATGTTTCCGTTACTCCTGTGTTTGGTTTTTTTTTTTCCCTTATGACATTTCTTCTGTATGTATCTTACATGTGTGTACATCAGGTTTATCTTAACTGAGAACGTTGTCATAGTTAGCTGGAGGAAGATAACCATTTTTCAAAATCCATGTCTCTGAAAGTGTTGCTCAACTTTACCCCAAACTCTGAGAACTTCATATTTATGTGATGCAGAATCAGCATTATATGTCTTTCAAGGTCCTATCCTTCATGAAAAAATAGGCAATTCTTTCATTCTGCTTTGAGAAGAAGTGAGAGGTAATGCTGGATATTGAAAGGTGATCCAGCAGTTTAAGAGTGACCAGTTCAATCAATTCTACTTTTGTCTTCTGTTCCCATGGTGTTTTCTCCACTTCAAGGCTTACATATGCATACTCACACCGTATTTATGCTTTCCTTAAATTTGTTGTTTATGTAAGAAGGCAAGAAAACAATGAGAAGTTTTTTTTATGGGGGGAGGCAAATGGTTCATGATTCTCTGAACTTTGTGTGGGAAGATGAGAATTATGCCATTATACCAAGCCTTATTTAGATTATTATTACCTTTTTTATTATAATTATAAACCTATAATTATTATAATGGCAGGAGCTGTCCACTACACTTTGTTCTAAAAGTATTCTAGGACTACAGTCTGCCACTGAGTTTACAGTGACAGCTAAGTACACTACCTGATGTTAGAGGCTTTCTCACAAAGGAAGAACATGTACTCATGGAGTCAGTATGGCAGATTAAGCCTATATTTTTATATGTATTGTTTCAATATTTAAAAATAACTTTTTCAGCTAGCTCTTTTCCATAAAGTTATGTCTGGATTGTCTGTTTATATAAGCCAAGGAAATGTGTCTATTTTTATGAAAATGAATGACCATTTTTAAATTATGAGGCGTGCTTTAAGATTTTATTGATCTTGAGAGCTGATAATCTCAACACACCTCAATTTCTTTCATACTGTGGCTTTCCCGTTATATACTTTCAACTGTTTCTTTATCTATATTTTAATCTGTGCTTATTATTTTTGGAAGTTGTCAGTACACAAAAGGCGGGCAGCAAAAATTTGACAAAATCAAGTGACTAGAAATGTAGGAAGAGAAAAATAACCTTAATTGTTGAAAACAAAAGGTGCATTTTATTTTATTAATGTATGTTATTTTGCTAATTCAAAAGCTCTTTTACTATGCTGCATATGATCATTATGTGTCATCTAGTTTATTTGTTCCTGCTATTTAGGTTTGAAATATGTTTAAGTTCATAACTCATCTTCTTTTTTTTTTTCCTGTAAGTGAAATATAAGTAATGCAAACATTAACTTGCTTTGCCTGACTTCTTATACTGTCTTACTGGATTGCTGGATTCAAAGATATGTCATTTTCTACTAAATGTCTTTCTAATTCTTTTGTGCAAATGATACCTTTTCCCCAGGCCCAGCTACTTAGTGGATATTATTGAACAAGTGTCTTTTATAGGCTCTAAAAAAGTGCAGCATTATGTGAAAGAATTTTTTTTTAAATGTGCATGGACTATTTAGGAATATGCTTAGTGAATATTAAGCAAACACCTGAAGTTCCTGTGCTTCTGCCTAGAACCAGCACTTCATTACCTATTACGTGCTGTGACTTTGAATTTTTTATTAGGTACTGGTCTCTCAGCCTGTAAGGCTTGTGCATGATGTATATGAGAACGATTTCCAGCAGAGAGAAGCTTATCACAGATCCACCTAAAAGGTAAGGCTATTTTTTTAATTTTTAGATCATATGCAGAACAGCTGCCCGAAGAAGACTTGTACACAGAACAAGAAAGACATTTGGTTTAGGTTTTGATTATACACATCTTGCCATCTTACCCATACAGTCAAGCATAACGGGCTTCAAATAAACATGGAATATATAAATGAAAAGAACAACAATACCAGAATACTTACCCCCTAACTTTTTGCTACACTACATTGTTGTGTTAAATATATTTCAGTTTTGCTTAGTTTTCCCAAATCTGTGCTATGCTTGTTTATGATTTAGCAAAGTTTGACAGTTAATCTGTCAAAGTATGTAAAAGAATCATTACTATTAGCATTCCTTGTATTTGATAAAGAGAAAAAAATGAGTATGAACTAAAAAAATAATAATATCTTGAGAAAATGGTGAAGAATTAGTGAAGGAAACTAATAATGAAGGAAGAAAGAGAAAAACATAGCAGTGAAGTTAGAAGTGGTAAATAAATGTAAAAAGGTAATTAAAGATTATCGTTTCACTGAAAATGGCTTACACAGACTGTTGAGGGCAAGGGACCTTATAACTTAAGTAATGAGTAATAACTCCTAAGAATTTCAGTTTGTGTAATACAGATCAGATAATTCAGGTGGTAACTGTACAAGAATACCTGGAGTACAAATAGAATGGTAGATGATGAGGAGAGATGATTAAGATAACGGAATTAGATAAAATAATATGATGGTTAAGAAAACTTGAAAGGCAAGAGCAACAGTGACTTTTTTTGATCACTGAGTCTCTTGTGTTACTATCATAAGCATGGCAAGCTCAATCTGAAAACTTTTTTTTTTTATAGAAACCTCTTTCTGGGCTTTCTGTTAGAAACTCTTTTTGCATTTCTGTACTGATTTTTTTCACTGCCAATTTATAAATACTTTTCTGCCAAAATTTACCTTTTGGCAGCCTGATGTTTAACATTTCAAAGAAACTTGTTGGAATATCTTTCTTAGTCATTCCTTGTTCATCTTTCAGTTTCACTGTGAGGCTGCACATTTTCAAATTTAACTATCCTTTTAGTGTGTATGAAGTACTTTGATGAAATCCAGAGATTTTTTGTCAAGCATATCAGTTATCATACTGAAATTAAGTAATCGGTTTGGTCTGGCATGATCTTCCCACACTTAGTTTATGTTGCATTTTAAAGCTCATTTTCTCATTCATACAAAAACACAGCTGCTAGTGATAGTGAAATTGTTGCTTTTGCAAAGGGAAAGCTTCGTCAGCCACAGTTTCTGAACAGTATATTTGGGTAACAGCGTTTATAAGAAGGTTTCTTTGAAAGAAGTCTGTTTTTTATATGGGGGGCCTTGATCCATTCCACAATCAGACTGAGCATGTAGATCATGTCAAATCTTTCTTTCATTAAAATAATTTACTAGCCTAAAAGTGAGTTTGCTGAATTTGTATCTTCTGCTTCCATGAGATGATAGGAAAAAATGCTTGAGCGAAAGACATCTCTCCTTGTGTAGGCCATGATGTTGCCACTGGGATCATGGGGAGCACTGCAGGGAACAGAGTAGGAAAATTAGTTGTGGATGCAGTGGTTTTGTTCTGACAAAACCAAAAATCAGACCTGACAAAGCTGCTCAGTCCTGAAATTGTGTAATGGTAGCAAATAACACAAAACCTAAAAAAGCAAATTGAGAATGAAGATGGCTGTAATTTCTTATCTCCAGCTTTTACCTAACTTATCTAATTTCTTGGGCATCTGTATAGAGACTTGATGACAAATAGTTTATTTGATTAATTAGTTTTCAAAGTAAAAATTTCTTATTTAACTTCTCGTAGGCATGCTGCATGGGTGTCTAGTTTTGTTGCACTAGGGTATTTAATAATGAGAATATTAACCAGGTTCAGTTATTTTCTTTGAAAGAACAGTGATGTTTCAGAGGACAGGAAAAACAGAAAAAAGTCAGTTATTAGTAAGTGGAAAGATTTGGGTTGGATACTTTCAAATGGTCTAGCATGCGGAAATTAAAAGGCATGATTTCTATATAGGTGGTAAACACTGATTTTTCAAGTTATTTTTTTATCACTTGAAATAAAAAAAGGAGAAATAATGAAATGGAACAGGTATATTTTTAATTTAAAATTATTACTGAGGCTCTTTATGGCTAAGTAATTTTCTTCATTTTCTGTGAAAATTAGGAACTTTTTGAAAAGAGACAATGTTAACATCTTGGGCTACACAGTTAAAATTTACTCTCAAGATAAGAAGAGCTGGTGGTAGAAATTGATTTGCAATTCTCCATAAAAATGATCTTTCAATAGAAATAACTCATGCCTTTAAATTAGAAGTGGCATTAGTATAGGTCAGTAGTAGCAGATCCCTAATTTAATTTTCAAAAGGAAGTCTTGACATCATTAAAATACACAGAAGTGTACTTTTTTGGAAGTGTTGCTTTAAAAAGAAACAAAAATGAAACCACTTCTGGTGATAATTTAATTTGTACTAAATATTGCAAAATCAAAAGAAAAGCATTTGGAATATTCCAAAATTACTGTATGAAGCTATCTGAGTTTTTCACTTTATTGAATAAAAAGTATAGATTTTTCCAATTATTTTGTTAGGACCATATTTTGAAATCTAAAATTACTCTGTCCTGTACCTTCCTATAAAATGGCAATGCTGCTGTAGAGTTTACATCAAACTTTAATTAAACAGAAAGAATTGAAGGTATTACCATTTTTGTTTGTTTTCCTGTTTGGCAGCGTTACATAGCTTGTAGCCAAGTAGCAGATTTTTATTTTGTGAGTTAATCTGAATATGAAAATACTAGTTGTACAATTCTGATAATTGCCTTTTTGATGAAATAATATTATTTTCAATACATTATGCTCTGGTTCTTTCTTCTTTTTTATTATTGAATCGAGGGCGCAATTAAATATCAATATAACGTTTTAATTGATAAGAATTGAGGTTTTAGTATTATATTTTAATAACAGTTGCATCTTTTCCTAAAATCTCTTCCTTTGTTCCACATAACTTTAACGTGTTGGGCATGTCTCCTTTCATCACAGCAGGGGACACTGTGCATTTGTGGGATAAACTAGTTCAATATTAGCAATGTGAAATCTGTTTGAACTTGTTTGCCTATGTCTGCCAGTTGATAGTGCCTTTTAAGGAGGTGTTGGGGATTCATGTCAGTAATAGGTGTTTTTTCTTATGAGTTAACTCATATCCTATAAATGTGCAGTTCCCATTACAATTATGTCCTATAGACAAATATCCTATTGTCTATGAATATAGGATATTTGATAATGGCACATTGATAAATCTAGAAATGAACAGCTGGCATTAAAGAATGAAAGGCAAACACATTCACAGTTGGCTACTTTAAACAAAATTGTGCAGGGGTGCTGTGTTGAAAACTCTCAGATTTGTTTTGAATATATTTTCATAAGTGTTCATTCTCTATAGTTTTCACAGTGTAGGAGTCATTTAAATCTTAGATCATACAAGTCCCCTTTTTGTATACTCAGAGTTTAAAATGTGGAGAACTTGAGTGTGAATCTGTGAGCCAGGTGCTAGAGCTCCCTGTGCAACATGCAGAAAGGGATCTTCCATGCTTTGTTGAGCATACATCAGAGAACAGCTCAGTCTGAGTATTTCAGCTGGGTATAAGCACTGAGCCCCTCAGTCCTGATTTATCTGGTGTGGTTCTGGTCATGTGTAGAAGCAGAATGCTGGGTAACTTGGAGATATCAGTGATAAAAGTTTGTGTGTTTATGTAAGTCATTTTATGTCTCTGATTTACATACTTATTTGAATACTTATTCAATCAAACTCCCACTTACGGTGCTTCACAGTTTGTAAATCTCACTCTTTTTATTTTATCTAAATATGTTTACTGGTATAAATTTTTAACTTACATTACTTTTTTTATTTAAGATAAGGGCAGTCTTGGGAGGTTACAGAGATGAAAGGGATCTCTACTTGATTATTTAAGTAGAAAAGTATCTTTCCCTACTTGATTTGTAATCCCATCTAAATAAGTCTGCACTGCATTTTGCTTCCACTACAAACTCCTCTTGGTTTCATGGCATTTTTGAGATTCATCTTATTCTGATCTATTTACCAAAAAAACATTGCATACTCTTGTTTTTTTGCATGGGAAAACAGGAAGTGACTGTGCAGGGAGACTGTACAGAATCTACACTATTCTGCGCTAAAGATGAGCAAAGAAATAATTTACCTAGAGCTGTATATACTTATAAATGTATAACAAACCAGACAGCAAGCTTTTCTCATACTATAGGGCTCAGACTTTAATTGTACTTATTGTTGACTTTTGACAAGCAGTGTATCTATCTCCTTCTATGATGGAGAGATGCTGCTCAGTAATACAGAATACTAATTTCTGTGTCTTTCTTACTCATGCCTGGGAAGACATGTACTTTACAAAATAAAAGTACTCCTGAATTCTTAGAATTTCAGGAAAATAAACAACTTCTGAAAGATAACATGGGAAAAAAGCAGTGCAGTAGTGACTTACCTTTTTTTCAGAAGCTTAGACATTAAATTCCCTTTCTTTAAATGGACATTTTAAAAAACATATGTAACTACTTATGATATCTCACACAAATGATTTTAAAATGAACTAAATCGTGAAACATAAAGGAATTTTTTTGTAGGATTTAAAAGATGATGAGAACATTTCCTATTTGGGCTATATGAGGGAGTGTCTACCCTCTTGAATCTGAGACAGCATCCATGCTGTTATTAATTTTATTACAAATTTACTTCCAGATTTGCATTGTAAAGCATATGGCTTTATCACATTAATAGAATATATTAGTTTGGAATTCTGAGAAAACTGATATGAGCTGGCCTTATGGTTTGACTACATTGGCATCGCAGGACATTGAAGTGGTTCTGCCTGCACATCCCAAAAGCTAGTTTGGATATTTTTCTTTGAAGCACAAGCTTCATAGCATGGGAAAAATGTTCAAGGGATCAATTATTGCTCCCGATTCACAGTGTGTTAAAGCTTGTCTTTATTACTTGTCATTGAGACAATAATTTGATTTGACAGGCAGATTGGATGTTATTAAAATTAAAGGATTTTGGTTGCCTTCCTGCATGTGTGAGACATTGTTACTAAGATCTACTTTGTGAAGAGAACCAAGAAGACCATAGCACTGGTTTGGTCTGCAGGTAGGGGAATTGGAAAGTTGCCCAGTTTTATAATTGGGTGGTGAATTAATTATCTATAGTTGTGCATGATTTTTCACACTATTAAATCTGATACAGAGCACATTTTTTCTGGGAAAACAGGAGTTAGCCATTTCGGGGGAGGACTCTATTGAGGTATTGGTGTTACTGCTCTTCTCATTTTCTAGTGTTAGCCTTGCACTACCAGCTGGAATCCTATTTACTAGGTAGTGTATGTTCCTGTAGCCAACAGTAGTCTCACATAATTCTGAAAACAGAATAAGGGGAAAAGACTGCAGGTTGAGGAGAGTAGAAAAGGCAAATTGTGTGTGATAAAAAATGCTTTTGGGTAAAGTTTATAATCTTTTTAACGAATAAATAAAGCAGAAAAAAATGTTACTTGGAGTGAAAATTTTGCTGGGAAAAGATGACTTTGTTATTGTTTCTACTTTCTAAAAATATGGACAAGTAGAAATCTATTCATGCATAGAATTATCCAGTTTGTTGATACTTAAACATATTATGTTACTTCTCTTTTATTAAGTAGTTGTGATTGGTGATATTGGTACAGATATATAAGGCCTGTTTGTAGGATGGGTTGCCACTTACACATAAATGTTATGAGTTTAGGCAGCATTAATGTGGTGGGTTTTTTTCTGGTCTTTTGGTGAATGACCTTTAATTTCTGCCAAAGTAAATTGAAGGGAGGCAATAACAGCTTATGTTCTGGGCATTTTGACAGTAGTTCAATTTGAACATACGTATTTTCAGATATTTCAGAGTGAAAGTTGAGAGAACAATTTATCCTTGAAAGTCCTTCCATAAACATCCACCACTAGTTTGTAAACCTATTTACCTGTCTTAAATTGCTCCCTTGAATTTTAAAGAAATATATGTAGTAGTAAGAAGTTCACGTAGCTAGAATTTTGTAATATGCTTTTTCCTGTTAAACATATTTCTACTGTGCTCTAATGATAACATTTAACATATTTTTTCTTGTTTGTTTTGTTTTGTTTCATTTTTTTAAAGGCAAGCAAATGTTAGTGAAGCTACAGGTAAACCTACCAATTAATTAATTCTACATGTAATTAAGTTAAATGTAAATTGCCATATGCTCAATGTGTTTCATAACCCTGAAGATTGTAATTACCATCTCTGGCTTATAATGGTCTTATTTTCAAAACAAGTAGGATATTCCCGCCATCCTTGTCTTTTTCTTGGTTGTGGTTTTTACACAAATACAGAATGCAAGACAAGTACAAAACATACCATTTAAGTTTTCAAATGCATACTTAAAAATTTTTAAGGTCCTGTCTTTGAAGATGAGAATAAACAATTTCAATCCATCGCAAAGAGTCTTCAAAATTAAAGGTGAGGTGATTAAAAAAAAGAAGTTTTCTCACCTTTTTATTACACTCAAATGAAAGTTTTCAAATGGAAGAAAGAAAATTAATAACCTGACTCTGAAACTTCACTTTTTGGAACATGTCATTTCTCTCTTATTCCATCACACTATCCTGCAATGTCTGAAGGGCCAGTATATAAAAATGTGATGGCGCTTGAAAAAATAGAATTTAAAAAGGGGAAAATGAAAGGAAATGTTTTAGAATCTAGCCAGTCATAAAAGGTGACTCATCAGATTTTGCAGCTGGAAACACTTTCATCTTTGTCTTTGAAATGCCCTTAGTCATTTCATGATTTTACTTAGTCTTGTCATGGTTATAAAATACTGAAATATTGTAAAGATTTTAATGTCCAGGGGTAAACTACATAAACGTATATAGTATATGTGTATTAATATATTATTTTGAATATCAATATTTTGAACACTGTGAATAGTAAGTTCTTTTTTACATTTGAATTTATTGCTTTACTTATAATGGATTTTACTCATTATGCTTAATAACTGATTCATATCTGTGTTGTCCACCATTTGTCATGATTCCCATGAATGGAAGTAAATGATGAGGTCATCCATGTTTTGGCTCTACTTCTTCAGTGGTTTCTTTCGATGGTGAATATCAGTGTTAAGCAATAATTTAATTCTACTACAAGTAAAGATTTTAGCATGAGCATACAATATAGTACACAGCACTCCATCAGTAGTAAATAATTGGTTATTAATCTGTCTTATAATAAAAAGTACAAAAGCACAAACTTTTTCACAGAAAGCTAAGTAAGAAAAGGCTTTCCTAATTACCTGCCACTAGTAATACAGTGGTCATTTCAAAAATAGTATGAAAGCTTTCACAGACCCGCTTCTCTTAATTCTTTTAATTCTCTTAATTTCTATGATTCTCATAAATATGATTAGAAGTACTGAAAACTTGATTGAAGAATAGTTATGTAAAGACATATAATATATTTTTAGGACTATGAATATTCCTTTCAGCCTGAAGAAAAACTGTTTGTTTGAATCAGGAGAAGATGGGAGGAAAGCAGCTGCTGATCTGGTTATTTTGTAGTTTAGCTTCTGTAGAGAAATGAAATAGAATAGCATTTTAAAGGAATCTAGTGGGACAACTTAATCACTGAATCACAGAACTGTAGGGGTTGGAAGAGACCTCTGGAGCAACCGCTAAAGCAGATTCCCTTCAGTAGGTTGCACAGGAAGGCATCACAGAATCACAGAATGGCCCAGGTTGGAAGGGACCTCAAGATCATGAATCTCCAACCCCCCTGCCACATGCAGGGCCACCAACCTCATCATTTAATGGTAGACAAGGCTGCCCAGGGTCCCATCCAATCTGGCCTTGAACACCTCCAGGGACGGGGCATCCACAACCTCTCTGGGCAGCCTGTTCCAGCACCTCACCACTCTCTCTGTAAAGAACTTCCCCCTGACATCCAACCTAAATCTTCCTTGCTTCAGCTTAAGACCATTTCCCCTTGTCCTGCTGTCAACTCCTGTCAAAGCATTGATTCCCCTCCTGTTTATAGACTCCCCTTAGGTACTGAAAGGCTGCAATGAGGAGCCTTCTTTTCTCCAGGCTGAACAAGCCCAGCTCCCTCAGCTCCCTCCCTCTTTGTAGGAGAGGTGCTCCAGTCCCCTGATCATCTTCATGGCTCTCCTCTGGACCCTCTCCAACATCTCCCCGTCTTTCTTGTACTGGGGGCTCCAGATCTGGACACAGTACTCCAGATGGAGCCTCACAAGAGCAGAGTAGACACCTCCCTGTCCCTGCTGGCCATCCCTCTTCTGATGGAGCCCAGGATACCATTTGCTTTCTGAGCTGCAAGAGCACGCTGCTGGTTCATGTTAAGCTTTTCATTCATCAGACCCCCAGGTTCTTCTCTTCAGGGCTGCTCTCAAGGTCTGCTCCTTCCAGTCTGTATAAATGCCTGCGATTCCTCCGGCCTAAATGCAAAACCTTGCACTTTGCTGTGTTGAAACTCATTAGGTTCACCTGGGCCCACCTTTCAACTCTGTTGAGTTCCCTCTGAATGGCATCCCTTCCTTCCTCATCCAGGCAAATGTCTACAGAGAAGGAGATTCCATAACCTCTCTGGGCAGCCCGTCTCAGTATTCTGTCAACTTCAGAGTAAAGAAGTTTTTCTTTGTGTTTGTATGGAACTTCCTGTGTTCCAGTTTGTGCCACTGGCCCTTATTCTGTTGCTGGGCACTGTTGAAAAGAGCCTGGTCCCATCCATTTGAGTCATGCCCTTTTAGATATTTATAAGCATTGGTAAGATCACCTCTCAGCCTTCTCTTCTCCAAGGTGAACAGTCCCAGGTATTTTAGTATAGATTAATTCTAACTAAAATGTTTTTAATAGTAGTTTATTTTTAAAATCTACTCTTTGTAATATGCTCTACAGGCATTTTAAAAGCAGATGTGTTATCCATGTCTAAGATTCTCACACATCTTTAATTCTTGAGTTTTACCTTTACCCTTCCTGTCTCTTTCAACCTACTGTTTCCCCACTTGTTAGATGAGAACTTCTAACAATGCTGACAGTAATAATAATAATAGTAATAATAATAAACACACAAAAAACCTGAATATCAACAAGAAGATTCACAGAGAAATGCAATCAAAACTGATGTTGCAAATCAAGCCCAGAATCAGGCCATGAAAAATTCAAAAACTTTCAGCTATTTGCAATTACGGTGGTAATTGCTATTTTTAAAATGTTTTCCTTCTTCCAAAGAAACTCCATGTAGTTAGCTGAAATTCTAGGTATTTTAAATCACAGAAAAATCTTTTTGCAGCTGATGAAGACTAAACATTATAGGCAATCAAAGCAACATATTATCTACATATTTTATCTGATTAAAAAATGTAGCTCTTGGAACTATTTTTAAAAATCATTTTACTACATGGTAGTAGCTAATTACAATATACTTTCTCACAGACAAAAACATTAGTGATATCTATTTTAAAGTGTAAGTTAGGAGATTTTTTAAATTCCTTTTAATGAAATGGCATCTTAGCTTATTTGCTATGGTATTTTAATCTGTGTAATCATTCCTTTTTTTTTTTTTTTTTTTTTTTTTGTGAATCAGTGTTTCTAGTCAAGTTTTGATCAATATATGTAAAAATATATATATATAATACATAACATTAAGGTTCTTTTAAAACATTGTAATTTAAAGATTGATATATGATATATTGATATTACATAATATTGGTCTATTAAATGAAAGTAAATGGCTGAGAGTTAAATATAGAGTGTAGGAAGATAACTGTGGAGAAATAATGTAAAAGTAATTTTGGTTCAGAGCAATTAGTACAATGGACAATAAATTCTGACATCGGGTATTAAAATCTTTCTTGTAGTAAATACGATCTGGAATACAAGAACAAACTTTTATTTTTATTCTCTGATAGTAATAATGAATCTTGATCTTTCTTCTTTTGCTCAGAGTTTTTGATAGATAAGCTCAGTAAGGAAAGGAAAAATTCTCTCAGTCTCATTTATTAAAAAATTCCATTTAGAATTTTTCTAGTAAATCTGTTAAAATTCAATAACATACTTTGATTTTCAATGAAGTAAAAATTCATAGACATTCTAGTACTTGTTTACTTTTATTAACGTTCCATTTTTTATTAGTTGACTGTCTGAAAAACAAATACTAAGATTTTGTTTAAATTTAGAATCTCTTATGAAGGTAACGTTGTACAATGTAATAATAGTCTTCATGACAAATATCTGAAAAACTTAAGTATATGTTTAAAAAAATCCTTTAAGAAAAAAAAAAACAGTAAATAATAACAGTTATTTTATACGCAGTGCATCTGCATGAAGCAAGTGCAAAGATTGGCAGTGATGACCCAGCACTGATGCAACTGCAGTAGGATCAATGAAGTTGGCAGAGCTTTAGGTGGAATTTTTTTGAAGTTAGAGGCAAATTTTAGCAGAGGGCTCTGACTCAGAGACCTCACTTACAAAAGAGTCAGAACGAGCCACTGTATTAAAACACTCTGAAATTGCATAAGAATATTTTTTTACTGGCCTTGCAAGAACATAGGAGCTGGAAAGTGTATGGAAGTTTAGGAGAAGGGAAAGTCTTTAAAGATCAAAATAACTTTAGATAATGATAAAAACTGAATATTTTGATTAATCTGTTAAATATCTCATTTGGTACTCTCTGATTCATAACATTGAGCCCAAAGACTTCGTAAATATTTAGTAAGCATGAAAAACAATTCAAGGCAAAAACAAACAAAAAAACCACAAAACCTCAAAATGTGAGCAAAAAAGCTTCATGGGTTAAAACCTCTTAGAGTTGTTTAATCTTCAGAACTAAAATAATTAACACTTTTGAGGAAGAGAAATAGTTTATTATTGATACAATATTTGGGAAAATTTCAACATTAGTGTAAATCTGCCACTTAGAACATATAATTTTAATCAGGGCATGAGTGTTGAGAATTTTGTACAAATCAGCTACACTCGTGAGTTATTACGGAGGGTCATTTGATAATGCATCTATTTTTACAAGGTGTAGAATACCAGAAAGCTAAAGAGGAAGAAATCTGTTATGGTATTTTGAGTTTTAAGCATATGTTTTCTGAATTCATATTCAGCTTACTTTGTTCTTAATTAAAATGTGTGGTAAAAGAAAGTAAATATATCTTTAGAACACATTTGTAATACAGATACATATTTAAGAACAGGCCTGTCATACATCATTTTATGTATTGGGAATGACACCATTTGAACAGGGTTCTTTGTTTTATAATAACTATAAACTTGAACTGCATTATGAAACAGGTACTATTGAGAATTTTTCCCCTTACAAGATGTCACTAAGTCTGTTATGACATGATAGTGTAGGAATGAACAAGCAGTCGTGATTTCACATAAAAAAAAGCCCGAAAGTAAATCTGTGTTACTGCAACCATACTCAGGAAAAGCACCAGTCATTTTATTCAATAGCATTCCTGAGCCAACTGATAGATGAATCAGTTTTGACAGTAACTCTCTTTTTGACCTGTGTGGCAGAGACAATGTCACAGCAGTAGGAGAGGTTTTGTGATAATTGGAAAGTGAAGGGGACTTGGTGGTGCAGTTGGTTAGTGCATTAGCCTTTCCCCTCTGGAGACTTGGGTTCATATTCTGCCTTGGGTCAGTAGTGAAAATTCATGCTTTGGTGTCCTACTTCTGTTTGTACATTTGACGAAAAGACTAACATCTGGAAAAAAAAGTGTTGTCTTTCTTCCCCCTAACATGCTATACTGGCAAGAATTGTAGGGCTGATGTATATTGGCAGAGAGCTTAAACAGCTTTTACTCCTGCGATAGGTGTCTATCAAGTTTACTTTCCCCGCAAAGGCATTCACTGCAAGGTGTTACTAAAAAGGAGAAAAGGAAAAAATCAGATTATATTCAGGAAAATATGCAGGTAATGAAGGAAACTCATCCATACTACAAAAGCTATACCAATAAACTACCCGTTTTACCTTGGAGTTAACTCCTGCTAATCTCTCTCAGGCTGAAGTTATATTTCTCTTGAGATGTTTTATTTGAATGTCCCTCTGCCAAAGATTTTCAAGTGACAGAGAACTGCTATTTCATATGCACTGGAGCGGAGCAGTGATGATGTCCAGTGATTAAGTAGTTCAAAAAATATACATTCCCTAAAGGCATTCTGAGAACCACTTTCCAGATATTGTTTGCCTTTACAGGTGGTGGTAAGCTGAATATAGGCTGGTTATCAACAATGTTCAATCTTATATTTGCAGTGCTTACTGTTATTGCCTTCTAAGAAGCATGGTGCAACTAATTGCGCAATGCATAGAGCCCAGTTTTTTTCTTGTTGATTCCTTCAGTGTTTACCTTTATACTTCCTTTAAAAATTTGCAGTGTCCATGTTACTTGAGGGATTTGCAAGAATGCATGGACAACTCAGCTTTCAAATCCTCACCAAAATTTTAGCTCTGTTTACAATAGTGAGAGAGCTTTCTCTCTTTAAACATACATTAAATACTCAAGATGTGTCCAACCTGAGAATCTTAGTGCGGTCTGTTCAAGGACCAAAAAAAAAAAAAGCATCAGAGAAGACCTACAATTTTATAGCCTTGTTCTAGGCTAGGGGCATTTTGCAATTATGGTTCCATCTCTGGAGCAGATGACAAGAATTATCAGCTAACCACAGTATCAGATCTCTATCCTTTTTTGACAAGTATTTCCCTCTAGGTTGAGGGAAATGTGAAGTAGAGATTGAAACCTAATTTCTTTTTTTCCCTTCAATAGTAACAAAAATAATTGAGTAGGTTAAGCAGAGAAGGAACAAAGGATTAAAGAATAAAAACAGGACAGTGGAAGCTTGAACAGAAAGCAGCAGTCAAGAACAGAGCTGTCATTTGTCTGATAAATCATTCTCTTAATCAGCTGTGCCAGCCAAAGAAGGCCTGAGTAAGCAGCTACAGATAAATAAGTCTTAACTGATTTTTCTTTTTTTCCATCCTTCCGTCACATGCCTAATTAAAATTTACACTTCTAATTGCACTATTTTCTAATAGAATGATAGGAACCCTTGTCTGGGACTTTGCTTGAAGAGAAATCCTAGAACTGTGAAAAGGTTTAAGCAGCTTCTATTCTACACAGAGTTTGGATCTCCTTTCAAATGTGCTAGATTTCTTTGAGTTTTTAGATTTCTTCACTTAGTTCACTTAAGGGAACAAGTTAAGATAGTTTTTCTCAAGGTACACATGCACCTTGTCAGATCAGTGAGGTCACTCTCACTCATCCTTCACCTCCATTTGCAGACTAATATCAAAGATGCCTTTGAGATTTCAGTCTCATATTTTCTAAAGGATTATTTTATCTGCTTCACAGCCTGGGAAGAGAAAGAGTATCTAGGAATTTCCTTTCCTATTTCCCTACAAATGTGAGACTGAAGTAGAAATGAGACTTGAGGCTGAAATAAAATTGGAGAAGGTTGGATTGAGGTAGAAGTGAAAATACAGTATTATAAGTTGTAACAGGGTTATAGTAGAAAAAAAACAAACAAACTCAAATTTCAAATAATCTTTGAACTGCTTGAATGAGTTGATCCAAAACATTGCTTTTCACTTTTTTGTTTTTGTTATATATTTTAATAATTATGAATCCAGATGTGAGATAAATGCATAAATGCATCTGCTCGTATTTACTTTAACATACACTTATGTCTTAAAACAAAACCCCTCAGGATGGTGAGGTGCTGGAATAGGCTGACCAGAGAAGCTGTGAATGCCCCATCCCTGGAGGTGTTCAAGCCCAGGTTGGATGGGTCTCTGGGCAATCAAATTTAGTACCAATCTAGCATCTGATCTAGTGATTGGCAACTCTGGCCATGATGGGGGGGTTGGAACTAGATGGTGTTTAAGGTCCCTTCCAACCCAAGCCATTCTATAATTCTGTGGTTCTATGTGTTTATGTGAATAACTCTTTTCATAAGCAAAAATCCTCAGTATTATATACAGCACATTATCATTGTATTCTCATGCTGTTCCCCATTAAGAATGAGGTTCTACATGAAGGATGTGTAGTTTGAATGAGGTCTGCTGATGTAAAAGCTGGAATAGTACTGTGCTCTTATTTGGGAAGACTACGTGAACATCCCAGTGAACTTTCTAGGAATATTAGTTTTGCTTAGCCCTATTTTCTTAGAATCTAGACAGTATTTTTACTGATGTAAATCTTTAATGTTTAACAGCGCTTCTCACTAATAATTGTCTAGGCATTCCAAGACATTTGAAATATGTCTATTTGTTACTATGTTATCAGAACAGTAGTATTTAAACATGCATTTTAAGTCTCATTTTTAGAAGTTCTTTTAGCTTTTGCTTGTAATTATGGAGAATGAGAGGTAAAAGTAGTGGTACAGTGATTGCAACAAAGTGATCAGATTTCCAGATGCCAACAGAACTGTGTGTAATTCTTGATTTTGAGTTGAGAAAATAATCTGACAATTTATTTTTACACCACATTAGTAGTGGTGTAGATTTGTTGTTGTTGTTTTTTAAAGTTTCAGTGTTGTTAGGTATGATGCACAGAAGCAGGGTGAGAAAGTGATTTCATGCTCTATTTCTCCAGATGAAGTTTGGTGCTTTGCTGACAAATACTGACATGTAAACCCAAATTACATCTTCCAGGTTTAACAGTGGTAAATAAAAATGTTCACAGAATTCATAGATAGAATTTTGTAAGGCCACACAGAATTTTTTACATGAGTTAATATCTCACCATAGCATAGATTATCTTGAGTTGATCTGATTCTTTTTATTTTAAATAGACTGCTTGTTACCATAGTTTTGAATTACGTTGAAATAAAACAAGATTTTAAAAAATGGTGGTCATGTTTCAGATTTCTTTTGGAATGAAATTTCTTGATTGTCTAACATCAAATAATGTTATGTTATTTGGGAAGATATGAAAGAAGTATCAATACTTTTGATTTTGAAATCTGAGTCACTTTTTCTTCTCTATTACTTATCCAGAGTTTTAATCTCAAATAGTTATTTTTGATTTTGTGCAGTAATCTTGAATGAATGTATAGTAAGGAAGTGCTGTATGTTAATTTGCTACTGTTTTACTGTCTCTGGATTCTGCTTTGCAGAGGTGGATGTTCACTTTGGGATGATTCTTTTAATCTCTTGCTCCCATCTGTCTATTTTGTCTGACTCTGTCCAATCTCTGTTTTAGACATTTAAAATTGCTTATGAAATAGCCCAACTATTAATTTAGCTAATTCTGTGTACAAATAAATAAATAAATAGTTTAATATCAAAAGATTTTTATCTGATCTTTTAACTGTGGAGGTTCTCCTTCCAAATGGTTCATGAATATCACTGTCCTTCCTGCTTTGGGGAGGAAGGAAGCAGCCAGTAGTTCGTCTTTAATTAATAAGCCTTTCTGGAGTTGGCCTCTCCACTGGACAATACTTTTTTCTACATTTATTTTAAGACAATATGAAGTAGAACAAATAAGTAAATGCTGCATATTTTTAATGGAAAGATATATATATATATAAAGTTCAGTTCAGCTCCTCTAAAAGGCATTTATAGCCGTGATTCTTGTCCCTGATGCAAAATCTCAAGAAAAACTTTCACCTCTTGATATAGTGAGAATTTTATTAAGCTGCTTGCATCTGACCAAATATTTAATTTTGAGCTATTTGAGTGTTTTGTAATATTTATCCTCAAGATGATGCTCTCTGAACTTGGATTTCACCAAAAAAATGAGTACTGTGCTTCATGCATTTAAACCACAACTTTGAGTTACGAGAAAAAATGGTAGATAATGGTAAAGAGAAATATCAACAATAGCAATACAAAATGTTTAATAATGTTTAAAATAATAGTTATCAAAAATTTTATGTAGTTGCTTATGTTCCCAATAAGAAGCTATGGAGTAACAGCCATAATCACAGGTAATGTAACTAAGACTTCAGATATTTACATCAACTAGCACTAATATCAGAAGATGAATAAGTAGATTTATTGAATAGTGATAAATGTAATTATGACACTCTGACATATAAACTTATTACAGAAACAAGCTTGTTTCAATTAAGAATAATGGAATACTGCTAGATGAAGTGAGATTATGTTACTGTCTTTTCATCACATAAAACAACATAAAGCAAATAAGAATATTAAAATGTAACATGAAAACAATCATTTTATACTCCCCTCATTGGGATCACTTCTTAGTTGCTTGGATTTTAGTATTTATGAGTGGGTAAAGGACCAAGGCTGTGAGTTTACTTTTTCTTCTGACAGCCTTGATAGGCACTGTGGCAAAATGTTCCTGGTTATAACTCCCCGTGACATCATGGCTCTAGCCCGATTATGTGACTACAGCCATGTGCTGTATACCTGACAGATTTCAAGTACCTAAAGATGTGTTGTTTTTTTTTTTTTTAAAGTTTGTATCTGGAAAAAATTTGGCAACTGCTACAGGTATTTCTAAACACTGTTTTGCTTCAACCAGAGGTGGAAACCTCAATCCTTCATGCATTTAAAACATTGAAAAGGAATGCTCCCCTCAAGATGACAACAACTCATAAAAGGATAAAAGCTTAAGAAAATGCATAGTGTACTGAAATATGCACACATATTGTACCTCATCTTGCCTATTTCTCCATGAAATGTCAAAAGAACCTCCTACTGTGAGATGTCTGTGAGCTCTGCAAGACTGATTAAATTTCTATATTGTATCAATAGTTGCATCCTGTGAACCATAAATTATAAAAATTCTATTCTATTTTGTCACTCTGTAAAAAGATTTAAAACATTCTTAGCAGATACAAAGAAAAAAGGGTGACTCTCGTTTTATTTGTGCCAATTTTATGCTCAGACTCCATGTTAAGGACAGTTAAACAGTTAAAATGTGGGGTGTATTCTTTATAAATGTGTGTGAAGAAGTACTTTAAGAAAGCATTTTCTACAATTAAAGAAATAATATCGTGACTTATTTCTCAGTTTTGTAACTTGTAACTCCAAAGGAAGGAAACAAACTTAGGTGTCCAAAGACAAATATGTAAAGTTTTCTTGAGAGCAGAATAGAGAGTATTCAGGGGGTAAGAAGAGGCAGTTTTCTCCCTTGCATTTATAACTAGTGGAATTGCAAAATATAATCAGGAGATTGGTGCTAGTGACGTTTTTGCTTTGTGACAGAAACTAGTGTTAAAAGAGCTTGTGGTCATTTATCACACCACTTGAGGATGTGTGGTTTCTGTATAGAATCTCAGCTTGCACATTTAAATTGTGTTCAATGTTTTTGACCTTTTGGCACCATGCGCCAGGAGGCTAATATGAGGAATCTCATCCTTGTGAATTGCTGACTGTAGTTTAAATCCATTGTTCAGAGATTTTCAAACTAAGATAAATTGATAAAAATGACTTTATTCTAATTTCTGTCTCCTACTCTTTCACCCATCCTCACAGGGTTTTGTATTGCTGTTTGTCACTACTGTACCTGAGTGCCTTCCAAGTAAAATAAAGGTAGCAAAGCATCTGGTGGACATCATGGGGAACATCAGCATTGTGAGTCAGGGCTAATACATGTGCATACAATACTGTATGTATGTGATCACAAGGGCTGCTCCAAAAGTAATGCCTCCTATTTTATGATGTTGGCCCATGACATCAGAGGCAGAGGTTGGTGGTGTGGCAGTAGAGGTTGAAGCGTCGTCCATGGTTGAATGGACTATGGTTGAACCATATTTCCTGCCAGTATTCCATTACATGTTGTTGCCATGTGACAGATGGCAGCAGAGGGGCAGACTGACAGAATGGCATCTGACATGGAAGTGCATAGGAAGCAAAGATATGTCGTGCTCAAGCATGGCATGCAGGCCCTTGTTCATTGCTGGTGAAAAATTGCAGCTAATGGTGGTAACTATGTCGAAAAACAATGTTTTGCAGCTGAGAATGTTTTCTATTAAGCAGTGTTATTGTGCTCCTTGTATCTGTTGTAGTTTCTATGAAAATAAATAGGATGCTTTACTTTCAAAGTTACCTACATAGATTGCTTCCAGATTGGAGCTGGCTTACATCCAGCTTCCTGAGTCAAGAGTAGTTGAGTCACTTTAGGCCTATATGGACTTGCTTTTGGCTTGATGCTTCTCCCATGCCAGGAGAAGAGTTTGAGAAAGATGAGAGAGTATGTGTGTTTTGTAAGTTTATGATAACTGTGCACAAATTCTTTATGTAAGTTTTTAGATTTTTTTTTTTTTTTTCATATAAAGCCATGTACTTTACTTTTTCTTTGGTTTATTTCAATATTTGATTGTATCTTTAGTATTTTATTTATCTTGCACAATATGCTATTAAATCAAGGGCAAATAAAAATTGATTATATCTGAGTGGCTTTCAAAAATGCAATATTCATTTGAGAATAGATAATAAACAGAAGTAATTAGTAGAATTTTAAGTAAGATATAAACAGTCTGAGGTAACATGTATGAATAAAAGTGGTAGTTTCAAGAATTTTAAAAATTTAAGAGGAAAATCTTGTAAGATTTTAAGTGTAAATTAAACAGTTTTAAAATTCTTAAAATCTCAGCCACATCAAAACAAGTTCTAGTAAATAAAAGTATCAAAACCCCTCCTTTTAATGGAAACAAACTTAGGTTGCATGCATCATAAGTCTTGTGGGTGATTTTCCACACAGTTTAGCAAATGCTGTGTGTCATGAAGGAGTTTTGTTCAAGTCAATTCAGAAGTTATCTATATGGAACCAAGTCATACAGCTGGCTACTTTGTTGCTGGCAAATAAATAGTTTTGAACATCATAAGAAAAATGGAGTAACGGTGAACTATTCATAAATAATCCAATTTTTATAACTGATGATAAAAATTTCAGAGTTTGGATAACTTCTGAAAGATGTTGATGTTGGAAATATTCTTTATATATATAGATATATATACGATGTTCCTTCAAAGAAACGATTTGTTTAAGATCTAGGTTCAGTAGAAACCATGAAAGCAATGGAAAGTGTCATCCGTTTTTCTTCCAGAACTTAACTAAGTTTGAGAAGCAAAAGTAAGCAAAGGGGAAAGTGCAAGTCTCAGAGATGTAGAAAATGACTGAGAAATATGGAGTACTCTAACACATTTCCTCTTCAAAGAAAACATCAGAGGAATCAATAAATGATTGGAACCTATTGAAACCCTGGGAATTATTATTCTAGCAGAAAAATAGCTCTTACCAGCTCAAACAAATGAAGACTCACAAGCTTAGGAAGCAATTAATACTTTGAGTCGAAAAAGACACAGTTGTGAAGGGCATAAATTTTATCCAAAGAAAAAGGCAGAGATTTTATTCAGGAAAATCTGGGAAGTATCCAGTACTCTGGGTTCAGTGGACAAAAGATCATGGACTAGTACAGAAAAGGGTCAGTATAGAAAGCAACCATTAAATCTTTTCAGCTTTGCATTATCAGCATTTTTCATATATATTTTCTTTTCAGGTAATGCACATCCTACAGAGTCCTTCTGCTATGACCACAGTTAGGACAGAAATTAAATCTTTTAGATGTTGGCCCGCTCACTATAAAGTGGATTTCAGTAATCATTGCAAATCACCTAGACAGCTGACAAAGATAAAGGACTGTAGTATTCAGACTTAATTACAAAGATACAGATTTTGGGTATCTGCATTTGTTTCTTACTCATGGAACTTAAAGTATACCTTCAGTTTCTGCAGTTCATGATTCTTGGTGGCTCAGCATAAGTTGTCATTAAAAACTGGAGGCTTCATGCCAGATCTTTGATATAAAGCCTAACAACTGAAATTGCAGTTCCCAATCTTTTTCCCAGGTGGTAATGTTATATTGCAGTAAATTAAAGTAAGAATGAATCGAATTTAGAAGGGTGAAGACAAAGAGAGTGTTCTTCTAAAACTTTTCGTAACAAAAAAAATGTTGTGCTTATATACAATAATTTAACAGAATTAAACATCTGTGAAGCATCCTTATTAATAAATTGATAATGGTAATAATATGTTTTGAGAGACAATAATGCTAAGCTCATATTGTAGGAACATGTATAAGAATTAATTTCAGTGAAAGCTCATTATTTAAATGGGCAAGACCAGCAAGGAGTGGACAAGGAAATAAACACATGAAAAGGTCAAATGATTTGCAAGATGGAAGTAGTAGATTTTCCCAAGTCTTCTACATCTCAGTCTGGAGCTGCACCTATTAAACCACTAGAGGATGACAGTCCTGAAATAGGTCGCAGAAACATTCATTCTAGGAGTGAGAAGGTGATAATAGGTGAGATAATTACAAGGTACAACTATTTAAGTCAGCTGTCTAACTGCTAACTACCTATAATTATGCAGCAATCTGTGATGGATAAGTTAATGTAAATCCTTTCAGCGAGTCTTTATGAGCCTTTACCATGTAAAGATCAAACTATTGCTGACTCAGAAAGTTTCATGAAGATAGACAAAAGGTGAGACAAAAGGAGGTCAAGATTTTCTAGAAAGTTTGAGAAAACCTTCATTAAGTTGCACCTTTTCTCAAATATTCTAATTTTATTCTGATTATACTTCCCAAAGCTTGACATTTCTGGTTTGCTTTTACAGATCATAGGGTCTGTTCATACATTAGCTCTACCCATAATTAGGTGAGTGAAGATCACAAGCACAGCAAGAATTTCAGCTTTTCCTCAGTGGCTGCAATTCAATTAGTGATAATGTTCTCCTGCATGGTAGTTCAGGTATCCAGTGTTAGGTCACTCAACAGCTCAATTTTAAATTTGTTGCTAAAGATTTGGGTTTATCCCTTCTGTTACTTTTGGAAGTCTTTGACAGCTAGGTTCATATGAGTGCTGAAAGTAAGTCTTGTTCTATTCTTGATAAAGAATTTAACCTGTGAGTATCCAGATTAGAGAGATTTCTCTGAATAAGCTGTGGAAGGAAAGTTAGGACGGGTGACTTAAGAAGTAGGAAAAGTAGTAGGAAAGCTCTTAATTTTGTTTCCTGTATCAGTAAGTTTCCCCTTTCCAGTCCTCGTTCTAGAAAAGCAATGTATGTTGTTCTAGAAGATGCTGGCTTGACTCATCATCTGATTTTGTAGAGACCACCTGATATGGGTTTCAAGTGAGTGCTCTCTCTTCTAATGTGTTGGGATTTATCCTCAAGAGAGCAAAAAGAGACTTCAGTTTAGTTGAGCCTCAATAATTGTTGGCTCTCTTGTTCTCTATAGGGAACTCTAGAATGGGAAAGGCAGCCAGTCATGCATGTTGTAATTTACATCTGATTGATGAAGGGTTTAGATTAACAGGAACAATTTGCTCTGCAACTCCTATGGGCCTAAACTGAAACATTTCACAGTGATACCCAGCATCAGCTTTTGTCTTGATCAGTCTCATATCCTATCACAAGTAAAGTTCATTTTCAGAGTTAACCCTTAAAGTCAAACACAGGAAATGATATTTGATAGTTCTTGTTTCCCATGTTAAGTAATCAAGTAAGTTAAGTTGTAGCTGAAAACTCTGTATTTCTAATAATTACATAGATAAATTTGATGGAAAACAGTACACCATACAGTGATTGCAGTGCTTGCAAAAGTCAATTAAACATTTATCTTTAGAATAAAAATTTGCACATATTTGTTAATTCACTAAAGTCTTCAGAAAAAGCACAGTCTTCAAGCAAAAACAAAACAAAACCAACATCAAAGAAAAGATTTTGGACCTCTGACAGGAGAAGAAATTAGTATTTATTGATGAAAAAGAATTAGGCCAAAAAAAGGTTATATCAGTAAATTACAAAATCAATTAATGTCAAAATTTACTATTTTGTGAAATAAGTAGCATATTTTATATTAGTATCAAATCAAACGTATACCTTATCTGATTAAAAAAAAAATCAGGTATAGTTTCAAATAGGGTTTATTTAGAACGATCTTCAAAAAGCTTCTCAGCAACATGGGCAAAATTGGCCTTTTGTGGCATACACCTGGGATAGATCACTGAATTCCTGACTGGATTTTTCTGATATCACTAAAGTTTTTGCATTCAAACTCGAATCTGAGAATGGTTCTTAGAATAATATGCATAGATTTCTTTTACAGGAAAAAAATACACTCTATTCAATTGTTTTCTGTCTTAGCCCCAGGAACCCCTGCAGGTTTTGTTCTGACCTAGTGTGTTTCACCTACACATCTAGAAGATTCTTGAAATTAAATAATTGATAATAGTAGAGTTTTTCTTTCTGAGCCTTGCCATTTTTGGTGCATAGTGGACATAGTGAGGGGAAAATTACATTGAGTCTTGGTGTGAAATGTAAGAACAATCATATATTTTTGTTTCCAAAGGGATTAAATATTTTAAAATATTTGTTTAATTTGAATGTGTCTTCAAAATGAATCACCAGAAAATTATCATTCCTTGTATGTATTTCCTTTATAACTAAACTGGTAAACATATAAATTTGCCATAACACTTATTAATGGACATTTGTTTACATATTTTTATCTCAATTATCTATGCCCATAGGACCTATTCAGTCAATTTTTCACTAAGTAGTTTTCAAAATATAATTACTCTTATGGGTAGGGCTATGAACAGCAGTGTCATTTACACTATAGTTCACTAATTGCACTTCTAAGCCATTATAATGAATTATACTTGTACTTTCTTCAAGAAGATCAGTTAATGCTAATCACTTCTATCACATATTTCACTTAGAAGACACCCATCTATAACAACCTTTTCACTTATAGCTTCATTCCCTTTTAATTTTCTTGCATAATAAGAGATATCTATAAATTTATAGCATGTGCTCACAAAACCAGTTAGTCTTGCAAACTTAGTATTAAAAGTTGAGTTTAAACTTTAGAAGATGCTTTTTTTTTCTTTTTCTTTTTCTTTTTTTTTTTTTTTTAATAAATCTATGATGGTTTCTGATTATTAGATGTTACAGCTCTGAAACATTAGTTCAGGAATTCGTAGCTACAATAATAACAGAAATATTCATTTTACTATGAATATTGATGCATTTATCACTGGAGAGACTCCTTTTTATGTTGGGTGGCCAAATCTGTTGGTTTAGGTACAAGAAGCTCTGTTTTTGCTACCTCTTCTTCACTGGCAGTTTACTGGAATTTCTAATAGCTGCAACACGTGGTATGAATCTAAGCTATGTAAAACATGACAAATGAATTGGTGAGGAATATATATCCAGGAGATCACTTGTATCATTTGTTTCAAAGACCTCTTAAAGATGTATGAAGCTTGATTCTCTTTTAAAAAACTCTGTTTGCTGGTGTTCCATGTGTTTACTAACATTCCTATCATTTCAATTTCTCCCAGTTTGTGTGGTGAAGAAGTCAGACTTTCCAGTCTTTGGTTCCCACATCACCTTTAGGGATGTTTTAATGAATTGCTATTATGTATACTATCTCCATTTTCTTTGTTCTAAAGTAGATTGGGTCATTTACATTCCCCAGTTAATAGACCAGCAATTTAATAAGTTTTTTGCTTTTTTTTTTTAAACTATGGGTTGTTGCTTCAGAGTCATGGTGACTCATTACCATCCAACTGATCAATTTGTTCACAACACCTTTTTAGTTATTTCAATTTGAGAAAATTTTTTAGACTTCCCTTACAAAGAATGACAAATCTTATGTTTGCTTGTATAGTGAGCATGAGATGCTGGTGTGAATGTTGATTCTATTGAAGTCAATCTGAGTTTTAATTTCAGTAACAGAATTCAACCTTGCTGTATATCCAATGATGGGTACTGTGTGCTTTGAATCCTTGACTGTTTGCATTCAAGCTAATTATATCTGTATAGCAGTACAGCAGTATTGGAAGCAAATTTATTTAAGTTCCAAATATATTGTTCAAGATATGCGAGTAAAGACCAATAACTGTAAAAATACAGGTATTAAAATTGTGGATTTTGTTACAGTGTGGAGAGTGAAAATTACTTTAGTAACCACTCAAGTTTGGGATATTCTACATGTATGAAAGAACAATATAAACAGAATCTAAATTAAGCCTAAATTTTGCATCGTGCCCTTTCTGCACAGTTATTATCAAGTAGCAAGCTGTGTAAAATATGGAAACAAGTTGGTAATGTACCAGCAAATAGCCTACAAAATAAAATGAGTAATTACAGGATGTACTTCAAAATAGAAAGCAGGGTTATTTTAAAGTAATATTAGACACTGAATATTTGTAAGACCATGCAATATAGGAGATTAGCCAAGAAGAGGAATTCTATTAGATCAGTTTATTATAAAAGACAAAGGAAAGAGGCTGCTTGGAAATGAGCAAGAAACATTCATATGTGCAAGAATCATACTTCAAGCAAAGGAAGCAGGGGAATCATGATATCTATATAGTCTCTATCTGTATAGCATCATTCAATGTGGATATTAGTACAGAAAATTGACTTGAAACATCTAGGAGAAATGTTAAGGTTTGTATTTTGTTTCATTTTTCTTTTCTCAGTGCACTACTTTACCATCTTCTTCCCAAACTGCATACCATTAGCACTTCTGTATTCTAATCTCTCCCTTGCTGCTTAAAATTATCACTCCTTTATTTCAAATATAGCTTCTTATCCTCTCCTCTGCTAATTGGCTTTATTACCCTCGACCCCTTCTTGCCTCCACTGCAGGCAGCTTGACATTTTTTCATCAACTAATCCCCACTTTTCACACTCCTCTCCCCCTTCCCACCCCCATACATTTGCTTCCCTTTCCTCTTCTGGTGTATTCAGAGCTGCAGAGAGCTTTTCAGCAGATATTCAAACCCCAGGAGAAATTGAAAGAGATCGAAACACAGCACAAGAGCTAGGGGTGTTTTCTTCTGGCTGCCAAAAGCATAAGGTAACATTCAGAATGAGGTCACCGTACCATGATCTCATTTTGAATCGTATTTGCTGATGAGGTGTAGGAAGTCTGCAGGGAGAGCATATTGTTTTCCTAGTTAGTAGTACATCAACAGACTGTGAAAATACTTAGGCATTTACTTACATTCCCAATTTATATATGCGTATGTCAAGAGTTTAAAAAATTATGAGAGGATAATAAAGCAGTGGCTTTTAAGCTACACGTGGAGTGGAGTGCAGGTATGTACAGAGTTGCCAAAACAAAATGAAATATCTGAGAAGATTGTTTTGAAGGATAACTGCAAATGTCTGGAAAGGATACTAATGGTTTTGGTGCTTTGGAAAACAGGACAGAGAAAGCATGGCATAGTGGGTACTTCAAAGACTTTCCTGCATAAGGTGTTGCCAATAGGCTATTTAGGAATAATGCAGTATTCATTCTGATTTCTTTTTGTCACCTCTTAACAAATCAATATATATTCTTTCCAATGAAAAAGGCACTTCATACCACAAAGAACATGTGCAGTGTCAAAGTCAGGAAAACAAGGTGCATGGGAAGGCTGTGTTTGGTATCAATTAGAACTTTTCTCTTCGAGAATGCCTCCACTAATGCATCACCATCAGTAGTATTTTGGTACAGGTACAACAGGGGTAGTATTTTTGCAGGACTTTGCAGTGATTTGACTGAGAAGTTAAATAGCTGGTGTATTAGCTTTGTAACTGGTAGAGAAACATGAAGCAGATTGGAAAATAAAAGGTGTGTAGGAGCAACAAAAGAAATAGCAGAGTGTGATGAACTTCACTGATAAATTAACTAGTGAGTAGAAAGAAATAAAACTCAGAGAGACCCAGAACCCAACTGTCAGGAGAGGAAACACTCTTCTGAGCTCTGGAGGAAAAGCAGTATTTGCAGTCAGAGCATCTGAGTGATCCTCAGCTTCTGTGTATGTAGAACTAAGCCCTGACAGAGGCAAGGGACTCAACAATACAGATATTTGGTCCCATGATTAAACATTCTCATCCTAAACACAAAGGATAGCAGCAAAGTTAGGGTTAACTTTGTGGTTGCAAAACCATTTTTACAAATCTTGTGCTGTTATTTTCAGAATGAATAGATAATCTCTGTTGACTGTGTGGGTTATATGTGCACCAAATGTTGGAATGCGCATGTCACCAACTTAATTTACAAAGCTAATCAGTAATTTTTATTTCTATTTTATTGTGTTAGAATTACTTCCCATGTATGCATTTTAAACTGTCTTTCTGTGTTGTACATTATCTTTCAATCTCAAAAAATGATTTTGTTTGTGATTATGAGCCAGTATTGTTACTGTAGAGAAAACTGTTCTGTATAGCAATGCAGGCTGCAAAAAAAAAAAAGGCCCAACAAAACTATTTTCTGCCTGAAATCAATAAAAAAATAAGTTCATTTCATACAAACAAGCATCTAAAGCTTTCATGACAGTCTAAAAAATGTAAAAATGCCTGCAGAGGATATGAGTTTATTGAATTTTCTTACTTTACTGTTTCATAGACTCTATTCTAACCAGATGGTATAATCTCATTGTATCAACCTAGAAGTATATAGGATTTTATTTTAATGTTAAAAAGGTCAGTATCTTTGGAACTTAAATTCTTTCTGTCTTCTATACTGCACTAGAATTTCAGCTTTGAAGTATTACCAGGTAACATTAATAAAAAGAAGTTGAATTTTATACACTAAAATTTACTTATTCATTTCCTATATATAAAGTTAAATTCTTTAGATGAACACTCCCTAGGTATATGGCAAAGTAATATATACTTTATTGAATGATGAGTGAAATTTATATGAATGCTGATACAGCCATAAGATTTCTTCCAAAGTATTTTTGCTGCATAACTGTTATTGAATATTACATCTTTTTATCACCTTAGATGATATTCAGACATTTTAGCCCTTTAATCCAGTACTGAAAATATTTCACTCTTCCTAAAGGTGTGTTCTGCTTTCTTCTGTGTTGAACTAGTTTTGGCCTGGGTTTAGAGTTAGATCTTCAAATCTAGTGACAGAAGTACCATTTGCTGAGCCTTTGCAGGGTCTTCAATTAGTCTGCAGCATGGATTCCATCTGAAAGAATTTTTGAGATTTTTATGATCCTTCTTGAAATCTGGATCACATTAGACATAAAGGCTTAGGCATTTTCAGCACCATGGAAGAAGTTTGCAATCATTTTCTGTAATACAAACGGGCTTATTTAGCACTCCTGTTATGGAAAAGACTCTACAATAATAATGCTACTATTATAATACCATTTCTGTAATAATAGCACTTCTGTTATAAAACACCATTATTATAGAAATGCTATTATAAGACAAGCTCTGTTATTTAGAATTGCCTCTGCAATAAAAGTACTAAAAAGTCTGCTTGTATTACAGAAAATTATTGCAAATTTTTCTTGCCTGGCAGTGAAATTTTTCATTCTGAATCTTGTCTGTCGCTGTTGGAAAATCATTCTCATACATACTCCGAAGTCTCTGTGAGTTACTCAATATTGTGTATTTAAAAGAAGGAATTACTGAATAGGCAAATGGAAAAAAGGCCAATCTTCATCTGTCTGATTTCCCATGTTCCTAATTTGTCATTCACTTTTTGTCACACACCATAGCTCTTATTTAGAACGTAGATGCAGGCCTGTAGGGCAGTTCTTACCATTGTATATAAGGTAGGGGAGGGAGAGGGAACTAAGGATATGGAGAAAGGAAACAACAATCCCTCTCCTTTGTCTTTTTTTTTTTTTTTTTTTTTTTTTTTCCCCCATCATGTTAATTTCTCCATGTTTGAGTGCAGTTCATCAAAAATTGCTTCCAGTGCCTCTCTTTGACTTTGTATTCTATTCTTATGCTCATAACATTCAATGAGAATGAAATTGAGTCTTCTGAGAACGACTTCTAATAAACTCTTTGAACAACTTAAGCAATTAGGTTCATTTTTCCTTAATCAGAACTTAATCCAAGTACCAGCCTGCTCTGGTTAACAGCCCTTACTACCCACCACCGTTTTGTAGCTCTGAGTCTACCATCCAAAGCCACAAGTAGTTCGCTTAGGAGAAAGGATACAAAAGACAGAACCACGCAAGTAAAAATGCTGTAGTCTCACCCCTGACTTCCCCAGGTCCCCTGTTTTCTTTTAAAGTGTTTCCACACCTGCATCTATTACATTGCCTTTCCACTCCTACATGTTCCGCTGACTAACCATCAGTGCTCACACACACACAGCAGAATTTCTCACTGGAAAAGGATTATGAAGAAGAATCAGAGTTATTTCTCAGCATAATCCTTGGAAGCTCTTTGCATACTTGGTTATTTTTGTGTAAGTTACCTGGAATTCAGATAATTGTACTGTGGAAAAGTTTGTGTTACAATGTCCAGTAACCCCACAATGTTGTGTTACAAATAGCAAGTAACTCCACAAGGTCCTCTCCAACAGGCCCAGTTTTGCTTTGCCATGCCCTTGTGATGCTTTAACTACATTGCTTTATGGTTCTTGTTCTTGACAGAAGTCATCTAGTAAGGAATAATCAGCCTGAACAATATGGAATTACGTCAATCATAGACCAGTGGAAGGTCCAGCTTCTAGTCTTTTTTGTCATAATTGTTCCTTTTTTCCCCCAAGAACAAAGAATCTTAAAGTCTTAATTAATTCTAAGACTCATTTTCTTTTCTTTTCTTTCCTTTTTTTTTTTTTTTTTCCTTCCACTCCTTGGCTTAAGCATCGTTTCCTGCAGCAAGAAACTTAACTTACAATATCCATTCTTCTAGTCATATTGAAATTCTACTTTTAAAAAACATGCAAAAGCAGTCCTGAAGTTTTGTCTTACAGTTTTCAAAGTGTGTCATTTAAACCTGAATTTGGAGCTGTTAAAAATTTTATATGATGGTTATTCAGATTAAAACCTTTCCAGTATCATAGGGGGAATATTGTGTCTTTCTCATTTAAAACTTCTTTTTGTCTTCACTATTTTTTTAATAGCAGCGTGAATGGTTTCAGACTAGAATTTTATTTTTTAAATATGTTTTTGAATAAATTTTACTATTATTTAGTGGGAGAAAAAAGAGCTAGTGAGTTTTGATGCTCTTTTGCACGTCTCTATGTTGATAAAGGCTTTGTTTTTACACTGCTAACTACATCATTTAGTCCATAGAGTCAATTAGTGCCTTTGGGTACCATATTTTCTTGAAAATAGCATACACTTTTGGCTTATTCGTATCACCTAATGCTTAAGAGCTTGTATTATCTTTTGTGTGTTATTTTTCAGTTGATACTTACCTGTACTTATACTAGGTAACATCTGCTGTTTTGGTTCTTCACTGCAATAGCTCCCTTAGGACTTTTGATACAAAAAGTCATTTTATTGTTAACAGCTAGAATACTACAAAGACAATCTTGTGGTACCAGTGGAATGGTAGTTATTCTACTACTTTGGAAGAGCCAAGCTATGTGTTTTTCACAATTAGTACTTTGCTCAAAAAATAGATTATTTTTGTATGAGTGAAATGATTTTTTGTAAGGCAGAATGAGCACAGTAGCTTCAATTAAAAAAACAAAACAAAACAAAACAAAACTGTAAACATGTAAAAAAAGAAGTCAGACATTTATTTTTGAAAAATTTAATATGAAAATGTCAAGAATGTAATAGCAATAATGCCACTTCTAACATTAAGCAAATAAAGCATTTGTATGTTCTGTTTCAAATAGACATTCTTCATTTAAAGTGAAGTGAAGCTTAAACAAAGGCGCTAAATAACCCCAAAGCAGGATATATATAGACATAGATATATACATATAGACATAGACATATATATATAGACATATAGACATATGATATATACATATACATTATCTGAACAAAATTTGAATATTTCAGGTTTTCTCTTGTGCTGAGGAGAAAAAAGAAATTGTTCAAAACAAGATTATTTATTTATCAGTTCTAAAAAGAAAAATATAATCTTTTTCAGTGACTACATGCAATGAAGCCTCTTTAGTTCACAAGTGTGCAGATGAACTGTGTTTTTTGCTTTCATTCTTGGTTCCCATTCTAAGCTATCTTGAATGCTGGACGTGTTTTATAGTTTTGTAGGAAGATAATTTCATACATGTCCAGTTTACCCTTTAGCTGCACTTGTTTAGCTTCTGAGCATACACAGTATAATTACATAATGAGGAGCCATAATAATATCCATACATAAGTATCAGAGAATCTTTACATCAGAAAGAAATTCATATATATGAATATATGGATAGAATTGGCTTCATATATCATTATTTGGATTACAGCATTACTTTGGTGACCTAGAGAGAAAGATTAAGCTGTGTGAGCTTTTGTGTTTGTGTTTTGGTTTCTTTTCTGTATTGATGCTTGGATCACAGCTGTCTCTTGGGCATGTAGGGTAGCCACTTTCCATAGCATTCATAATTCACTACTTGCTACAATCCCCAACAACATCCAGTATATAGACAGAATTAACTTCATGTTCACATATTTGTAGCAAGAAATACAGTGGCATGAGGCTTAACTTCTATTTCTGGATCACCAAAAATTTAGGCATATTTGTGCAGAAGACTGCAATCCTTCAGGTACATTTCGATGCTTGAGAGAGATTTCTTTTCAGCACAGCTTCATTCTAAAAGTGCCAAGTTCAACTGGTCAGTGATTATGCTTTCTGAAGGTTTAACTTTTTTTTTTTATGATAACCTTGGCAGTCAGAGGCACGATGTATTTCCAAGACACATGTTCCCATGCATGTATTCTCACTCCTCTTTAAGCAAAAAGGCAAATATTTCTGATCTAAAAGTCATGAAAATTCAGTACTACAGATTCAAATTCTCTGCAGAGTTAGATCTCATAGGTATGTTCAAAGCATAAACATGAAGAGGAAGCAATCATTTCAATCATTTCATTTTAAGTTTCAACTTGAAAGAATTATAGTAGCAGCATTGCTATCTATCTTTTTCGTAACAGCCTACTGACTTAGACTTGTACACATGAACTGAATACTTGTTTTTCTTCCCTTCTCTGCTGCTAGATTCCAAACTGAAACACTTTACGTCACAGGAGATTGTACTTAATAGGGTGCTTGATAGGTTGGTTGTCATCAGTCTTCTCTTATTTTACAGCATTTTAAGCTTAGGCACAAGAGTTCACCAACAGCCACTGGACTCTGGTTGCCCATTCCCTGCTCCATTTGGTCTTCTTGTTCTGTAAACCAAAGCTTAAGATAAATTTTTCCTTAGCCCACCTGTCTTTATGGCTTCTGATACCCATGTCTGTTGTCCAGCAAGGTGGTTTGCTGTGAGTAGGGTATGGCTGTATTTCTTTAAGAAACATAGAAAAGGACATGTAGTGACATGCTTACTTTTTCCACAACAAGGTAAATTTTGGCTAGATGTGGTTAACTCTTTTAAGACACTGTAAACATGGATTTTGTTGAGACAACAGAAACTGAAAGGGATAGGTAGATGTGTTGAGGCCTAAATTAAATATGCTCTTTCCTTTGAATCAAGAATATTTACAGTTGCTTTTTAAAGATTACCATGTTTGTAAACACATACTTCACTGCATTTTTTTTCAGGTTCTCCCTAGTAAAGTGTGGTCCAGTGCTAGACACTGTGTCAGATGTCTAGCAAAAATACATTTGCATGATCACATGTTTTACTGCAGTACATTCTAATAATACTATCTCAGAAAAATTTAAATAATAGTCTAGAATGAATATATACATGCTCCCAGTCAGTTTAAATAAATTGAGGACTACTTTACTCCAGGGGACAATTTATTCTGTTCCACCACACAGGTCTCTTTTGACTGACATAGCCTGTGTTTTTGCACATGTGATAAAGCCTCGATGAATTCTCCAATGGCACCATTCAGGAGCAATATCAAACATCTCTAGCTGCCTCTTAGATTTTTTCAGTTCTTTGACTTTTTTTTCTTTTTCTTGTCTTTCAGTTATTCTTTTTAAGGTACTTTTTAAAGTAACATTGTCAACTCACCATTCTGATAACTTTAATTCCCTGGTACAAATTCAAATTCCTGCCTTGATTTTATTTTAAGACTTGAAATGTGCTGTTCCAACTAGTCTGCTCTACTAACGATTGTCTTTTGGGGTTCTCGTTCTGTACTAAAAATTGTCTTTTGGGGTTCTTGTTTTGAACTGCTGCAGCTTACACTTTTTCTGTAATGGAGCAATGTTAAAAAGTCAGATTTATTGTAACTGTTGTATTTTCAGGGTGGTAATTTCTTAGCTAATTTTTCCTCTCTTATAGGTTGTTTACCATTGATACTGATCTTCTATTTTAAAAAAGACATGAGTCTTTCTGTGCCATGGACTAAACCCAAAAAGTTTTTGACGAAGGATGGAATATGTAATACATCAATCTACAATTTTGACTGCTTTGTGAGAATTTTGTCAGTTCATTCCTTTGGATCATTTGTAACCAACTTTTTTTTTTGCATTTTTTGCATTTTATTGTTACCGTATTTATTCAAGTTCCCACTTTTGCACTTTAGTGAGTTTTAATTTTGGTTCAAAACATGGCCAGTCATGAATTTTCTAGCCACTGCTCATTATTATTATTATTATTATTATTATTATTATTATTATTATTATTATTATTATTATTATTATTATTGTAGGCATTTTGCTATTGCATATATTTTAATTTGCGGAAGATTACTTGCCACCAATTCTTTTAGCTGATCTGGTTCCTTCTGCATACATAGAGCTTTTTTGCCTGAATTATGTAGCTGCTGGGTTTTTAGCTGCTATCTGTGCTTCAGAGCTTCTCAATACCCAAGAAATCTTCAGACTTTTCTGTGTCTGTTCTGATTCTGTGACCCTTTAATAATACCACAGTCTTGATGAAGACGAGACTTTGCACCTGCAAATTACTTTTGCCAGTTTTCCTTCAGCAGTTTACTATCTACCTTCACATCTTTTTTTTTTTTTTAATACATCTTTAATTGAATTCAGCTACTTTTTTCTTTTCTTCTAATGTTAAATAACACTGTATTTGACAATCCACTGTCTCAGTGCTCTAATGCTCAGCTTAAAGTTAATAAATGTACCATTTACTTTCAGAGTGACAGTCTATTTATCTTCTGGTGCAATGATGGGCAATACAACTGTGAAAAATTCATCCTTGGAAATCATGTTGTATTTAGCCTCCCTGCCTGCGTTGTGCATTGTTGACAGCGGCCTGCAAACTTTCATGCAGTGATATGAACCATCACATGTCTTTCATCTTATTTCATCTGGCAGATATTGTGCTATTTTTCATAGTCCATACAAGTCTGTGGTCTCTTCCGAAGTGGCTTTGATTTTGTGCTGTTGTGCCTTAGGCATCTTTTCTGCATTCTAAAGTTTCATTTTTACTTATACTTTAAGGTTCTGTACAATTCCATAAAAATTATTCTTAATGAAGTGATCCTTGCTGTTTTGCAATTCTGCTTACAGTATTGGCTTAATTCTGATCTCCAAGTTATATATATTGCTATATATATCCTGGGAAATTGAACAGGGCTGGGTCTTGGGCCAGAAAGCTGCTCTCTGATCATTTCTACTGTTAAATCATAAGCATGGTCTCTGTCAAAATTTTATTTCAACTGTAGAAGAGTCAAGGTCTCTTGTAGAGAGATACTTGAGGTTGACTGTAGTATGAGTCAAGGTTTGTTCTCAATAGGTAATCTGGATGTGGCCAGTCTGAGTTTGGAGATAAGGTAGAGGAGCCATATGGATGCAAATCACATTGTGCCAGTTGACCCCTATAGGGCTGGAAAATCATCCCTGGTCCACTGAAATTCCTGGCATAAAAAAAATAGTCTTTGAGTTTCTCCTCCCATCTTTCCCTTGCTAGATTTTAGTAACAGTCTAAGCTTAGTCAGAAACATGATCAGTCATGACTGACAACATAAGGATAAACTATAGACCCTTTGCATTTTCTTTAGCTATCCTCCAATTTAATAAATCTTCCTCAGAAAAGAAGGTAGTGCTTAAATAGTTTCATAGTTACCCTCTTTTGTCTGAGACAGCTGAAAATTACCAAGCACATGAAATGTATTAAAATTTGTTGTTAGTATTTGGGGTTATTTTCTGATAGTCTTCTTTGACATGGGTGATTGACATTGATTGCAAATGCAGAGTGAAACAATTTGTTTCTCTTTCTCTGTTGTTTTGATTCAGTGACCTGTCAAAAACTGGACCTTCATAACATACTTTTAACTTAGTAATAAGTACTGTTTTCTTTAGAACTATTTCAAATTGTGAGAAGCTCAGTTCTCCATTTATGTGTTCTTCCACTAATATTTAATCCTTTTTTGCAGTTTCTATTTACAATAGGGTGCTCAACAAAAGTCTGCAAGTACTAAATATTATGGTATTCTATTATTACTTACAAGTTATTAGTTTGCACAATATAGCAATTGTTCTCAAGATTTTGCTGTTCATAAAGCTGAACCATTAGAAAGTACAGTTCCAAAATTATTCTATCTGAAATGTTGTTACTGTAAGGGTTTGTGTCTCAGTATGTGTATGTAATGAGGACTGTACTGTCATATTCCACTTTGGGAAAGGTTGGAAATAACATACAAGTTTGCTACATCACTTCACCTAAACTACAAAGAGTTTTAAACTCTTACAAAATAAAAAAGCAAAAATAGATTTAGAAAAGCTATTTATTACACAAGTACTCTTTCAGCAGCGCCCTTCTGCCATAAATATGGATGCTCCTAAGTTAGGAGTGTAGTGTTCCCAAGTTCATTCTATTGTGAATACAAAGAGATACCCATTTTCTGAAGGGAGTAATTTTAAGTATGCTGGCTAACCATGCCATTTTGCTTCACCATCCATAACCAAATTGAGTAATATTCAGCCCAAGCAGAGCTTGCTATCTGTAGGAAGGAAAGACTTCATCAAATCCAGCCTTCCCAAGCATATCTAATTATAAGTGGTAAAGGAAGTGCAAGGAGAAAGATTCTACAGACTCATCTATTTTCTTGGCATTTGCTTTGGGACTGAACTTAGTTTTACACAGTTAGATGTCAAGATCTCATAGCCATTGATATGCTGGATAAACACTGTTTTGAGTTCCACATAGGTTTCATTATATATTGATTTTATTTTCTAGAATGTGAAAATGTATTCCTTGCAACACATTTTCTTCAGTAATAAAATAGAAATAAATATACTGTTTGCTCATCTTATTGTGAGTCATACTACACAAAAGACCAGGTATAGTAAAAGAACAGAAGCTAGTATAAATGTTCATTCTGTTCATGAATTTCTTAAAACTCCCCTGAAGGCTTACATTGTATCAGCCTTTTCATAACCTGCTTACCTGTTTTGATTCACCTATATGAGGTAGGTCTTGTCAAACAAACAAAAAAACAAACAAACAAAAACCAAGATCAACAGCAAAGCCTTTTAATTGTTGGAGACATCGAGAAACATCAAAATGTAATTGTTATTGATGGATGAACTAAAGATGTGTGACCATAATTTCACTTCCCTTCACTTCTTCTTAACTACAAATGATACATTGTGAAGTTACAAGTGAAGTAAGAAAACTTGTTCAATAATAAATTTTCTTTCTGTGTTTTCTTTCATGGACAGTTGATTTTCCAGTGGCATAAATGGATGTTTGAACTTTTATTGATAGCTAGATTATTGTACATGTTGTGATCCTGTTATTTTTGCCAATGCTTCAGCAAGATCTGGTGGTATGGTGAAAACTGATCAAGGGAGAGTTTCCTGTCTTCTGAATTTTGATAAGCTTTTGTAACACCATGGGGCATCTCTGGAATGAGCTCTGCAGGGAGTTATGCAAAGTTTTTCATTTTACTCCTGCTGCTCTACCATAGTCTGAAGTCATGTCATAGCAAATATATTTGTGCTATGTTTTTTGATTTGAAACAGTGCTCATATTTAGAGATGTTTACAGAGATGGTTTGATAAACTATGGATAGCCCTGAGCCCTTTTCTCCCCCAATGAACACATCACATAATCTTTATGCAGTTTGAACTAGCATTATGAAGAAATTCTTAGGGAAAAACAATTATGCTGACATATCTGAGTTCTCTTCCTTGACATTTTATATGAGCATACCAGTCTTCCTAAGCTGCATGTGACTTCAGAGACCACTGCAGCTCATTCATTATGGTTAGTTGGGTTGAAAATGATTCTATATGATTGCATCCCAAAATTGCCTAATGTTTAGGAGATTATGATAGCTCTTCCACTTTATTTAAACATTTTTTAGCTTCCTCTCTACTGGGAAATCTAGAAAATTATTTGATATTATTTAAAGATTTTTAAATGACGTATCCAGATCACTATTGATTCTGGACCTATTTATTTTGTTAACTCAAATCTCATATGAATAAAATAATTTTAGATGTGAATGAGACAGTAAACAGAAGACTGCAAGTACATCAGACAGTCTTCAAATTCTAACATATTATGTTTTCATGATGAGATCTTATTATAAATTCAGATGTACTTATTGTCGGGAAGATTCACACATAAAACATACTCTGAAGTCATTACATACTGCCTCTTGTTTTTACACCAGCAAAATTCACGAATTTTAGTGGAATTACACCTGATTTATGTTGGTGTAATTGAAAGTGAAGTAAGAGTCACAGACTCTTAGTAGTAAAAAACCATGAGGCATTAAATTGCATGTAGTAATTAGAAGAATGGATGAAAACGTTTTTAACAACACTGAGCGTACTTAAGGTCTATAGCCTTTTCATGGGGTTATTAAAAAAAGCCACTAGAGGACAATGTCTGCCCTTTAACTCTGCTTGATTACAGAGGACTTGTATATAAAACAACTTTTAGAACTCTGAAGGAAGTCAACCACAGGTGTTAGATGAAGTAGGGACACACCACCTACCCTGGTCTGCAGTTATACAACCTGAGCAAAGCTAAAGGCTCTTAGGCCAGCACAGTTTCTTTGCCTGGTCCCTATGCGTGAAGGACCATTTGAGTCATCCTTCACTTTGGAATTGGACTCACTGGGAGATTGTATGACTCTAGCAGTTCCTTCAGGGAAAGAGCCAAGAGCAAGATTTTTATACCTGGCTGAGGGTATTAAGAGAACTGTAGAAGTTGAAAGGTTTTTTAATACTGCAATGACATAATTTATTATGTATTCATGTGGCGCTACTTTGTTGTGCTTTATTTGTCATAGATTTTAGCACTTCATGACATATAAGAGTATTCTTGATATCTTTTATGACATAAAATGTATGATTTATTAAAATTATGAGGACAGTGGTTAGAGGTACAGAGATTCAAGAACTTGAAATTCTAATCCTGTCTGTGTTGCAGACTCAGTGTATGACCTTGAACAAGTTATCCTCTGCATGCCTTTTCTTTCTGACAACAGCATACCAATTGCAGCAAAAATATCATACTTCATACTGTTGTACAATTTTTTTTTCCCCCTGAGGAAGTTGAGAATAGTCCTAATAATAACAACAATTAGTTATCAAACTAGAAAATGAATTCTACTTTCAGACTTCCAAGGAAGTTCATATGAATTCAAGATACACAGAAATGTCTTTATTGAACTGCATTCATTGTCACTAATTTACTCTGGACAAAGAATTGTACTTCTGTTTCCATTTCTTGAAGTCATCAGAGAGAAATTAACCATTAGCTAGCATAGAAAATACTTTACTGGAAACACTGAGATACTGGAAGGTGTTCCCAATAATAGACTATTTTAAAGAGAAGAAAGCTTTTCCTTCTCTAGATTCTTCTTTAAATACTAGCTGTGTTGGGAGGTACAGTGCTGAGAGGGGGATTCTAGCATGAAAAAGTAATTGGAACACTGGTTTATAATTAATACATTGTCAATACAACTTCATGATGCAGATTAAGTTAACATGTTTTCTTAAATATCCTTTGGATATTACAAAATTAATTTGTTGTAATATTTGCCACTTTACTTTCAGTTCTGCATTCGACACTTTCTTCTTAGTGATTCTATCTTAACATTTCTAATGCACTGCAACTATTTCAGTTTCTTTCCATGGTTTGACAATATTCTAACTGGTCTGTCTGCAGCTGCAAAAAGGAAGCATTTGGCAGGGGAAGGGAGCTTGTTTCAAAACGGTTGGATGAAATGCTCCTACGGTGCTGGAGTTTTACTCTGCCATAATCAATGAATAATTATTCCTTTCTGATGTCAATGGGATCTGATGAGAATAGGGTGGGTGAAATTCATTGTCCCTTTTGAGGATGCCAACAAACTATGGGAATAATAAGCACAGTTTAATTGCTTAACATTTGAGAGGTGTCTCTAAGAACACATTCAGGGTCTTTTGCAGACTGAGAGGAATAACAAACCAAGCATGTGGTCCAATTAACACTGGAAAGTGTATTGTGGCTGAAATTCACAGAAAGACTAGTTTTGCTGTTTTTAAAAACAGTATTGTAAATATATTCATCTAGCTTTTGAAGATCAGCATCGCAAAATAAAACTTCAGAAGTCTCTGAGATGGAAGATAAATGATCCTATTTTGAATTTGGTTTATTTGTGTATCGTATACTTTTTCTAGTCCTAAAGATAACTGTATTGGACATGAATTGAAAGACTTGTGATGATTTTCACAAATTAAGGGAAAATTTGCTCATTTTGTCCAAGGTGAAAAAAATAAATTCTTCTCTCAATAACCAGTGGAAACACAGGGCAGTATTCCCTCCTTTATCTATTTTTTTTTAATCGATCTGCAGTGTTCTGCAGGCTGCGTTTCGCATGTCAAAATATGTGTCAAGAAGTATTTTTATCTGAGTTGGAGAAAGTTAGATGGTTTTCATTCATTCATGAAAATAAAAGTTAGACAACAAGGAACACATCTGTATGATACCAATTTCATTTGTCAAATTTAAATTCAGGCTGCAGAGTGAGTTTATCTAAGACAACAACAACAACAAAAAACAAAAACAAAACAGAACTAAATGTGCAATAAATCCAGGGCCAGATCCAAAACAGCAGCTAGTGGAAATTTAGATACTCAAGTCTAAAACATTGACAGCATTGTTATTTAACAGTACAATATAGAAGGAAGATGTAGGTTTCTCACTAACGTATAATTCCTTGTGTGGACAGAATTGCACTTGTGAGGCTTTTTAGGACCATAGCAATCTTGATGTGAACAGGGAAGATACACCAGGTGCAAGCCAGATGACATCCAGAAACAGATTGCTTCTAGTATATAATTCCAAGAAATTCAGTTGGCAGTGTCAGTATGGGCCTCACACATGGTAACTGCAGTAGATTCATATCAAAATGTGGATATTGACTTAATATCATGGTCAGATGATTAACTCTTTCATAGAATGTCTATATTTAAATATTTTTTTCTTTTTTTTATCTTAAAACTTGTGTACAATTCTCATGTAGCTGAGAGGGCTCAAATGTATGTTGTTCAGAACCTGTCTGATGCTGTCAGATGCAAGGCTGTTCTGCTTGGAAGTGATGCTCCCCAGTCTTAGGGTTAAAACTGTCACTATTTAAAAAGAAAATTGAAATAATTTTTGTCAAAGGGACATACCACAAATGTGACCAGACAGGATACAGCCAGAAAATTCAAGGTACACCACCATAGGCAGAGGTACCACTTCAGTTCCTAAGATAGGAGGTTTGGGGGTATATATATGTCAATTGGAAAGTAATGCCTCCCATTTATTTGCATGGCAAGTACCACAGAGTAGTACAGTACAGTACAAAGAGCACAATAACACAATTTGATAGAACAAGATCTCAGCTAAAAAGGTAATATTTCTCGCATAGTGATGCATTTTCACCAGCAATGAACAAGAAGCTGCATGCCACACTCATAAGAATCCTCATGGCTGTCTGGAATGTGGCTTGTTCTTCACATTGCTGTCACCGCTGCTGAAACGTGCCACTGACCATCTCACTGTGCTCACATCCACTGGTGGGTCTCCAGAAATATTCAGCAAGCATCAATGAATGCCAATGGAATTCAGTTCCACACCTTTGCTTCATACACACTTCCATGTCAGACTACTCCTCTGCTGCCATCTGTCACATGGCAACAAAATGTAACTGGAATCCTGATAGAAGGTTCAACTGCTACAACACCAACACCTTCCTCCAGTGTTGCAGGCCAACATAATAAAATAGGAGGCACTACTTTTGGAGCAGCCCTTGTAAATAGGAAAAGAGCCTCTTGTAGGCAATTGCTTGTCAAGTATAATAATTTCAGTTAACTTCCAACACAGAGCTTCAGTGATTCCGTCTCAAGTTGCTAATTTCCCCTTTTAAGGAACCTGAAAAGAGATTTTTATTTTCAGTCACAAAAGGAGAGACCTAACAATTATCTTGGCAGCTAGTTGAGCAACTGAAATTTATTCCTTCTCCTGATCATGGTTGTTAATGGATAGCATGAAATGTAAAAATACCAGATGGCCAGATCATTTTTGAGGATTTTTTTTTTCTTGGATAGTCATGGTATGTTGATAGAGTAAAACAGAGACCTCTGGATCTGAATCTTGACCTCAATTTGTTTGAAGGCTGATCTTTAAATTAGTGTGATCAGTGAAGAAAACAGGAGTGTTTAATCACCTCATGTGACATTCATAACTTGCTGGTGCTTATAGGTCACACAAATCCCCAGAAAGTACTATAGTAGAATGTATCTGTACTATTTATCCATGAATTATTTAATATGTGATGTCAATTCTGAAAGCATTTTATTTACTCGATGGAACATATTTGGTTATTTTAGAGCACATTATGTGCACTGCATTTCTTTGCATTGTGGCTACTTTTTCCTATCATTGGCTCTAATAATTACATGTGTCTCTTCTGATGTTGTTACATATCTGCAAGGGAAGGGTGAGGGACAGTTTTCACTCACTCGTGGACATGACACGAGCAAATGCAATAAGATCTTTCAGAAAGATTTATTAGGCCTAGATATTGCATTGCTTGCCAGCTTTACAATTGGCTCTTGTAGTTAAAATGCCCTTTTCTGTTCCCTTCTGTAGAAGGGAATGAGAAGCAGTAATTTGCAAAGAAAGATTTAATAACAGGGGAAATGCAAGATCAGAAGCATCTTCAACAAATAGGAGGTGGTTTTCCTTTTTCACTTTAAAATAATTTTCCAAAGAGATTACCTTCATTAGGAAGGAGTCGCCATGCATCAGGATATATTGGCTGAGAAATTAAGAGATGGAGAAAATGAAAACTGCAGACTGCAAGTCATTGAAAGCGGTGTTAACTCCCCTCTCTCCTGCACAAACCTTGCCTCCTGTTATTAATACAGCGTAACCTAGGATGCTGTGGCTTGTGGAAAATGGCCATCTGATAGAAGGCAGGAATTCAGTGCCATAGATCTGAAGGTATGCAGGATGCTAAAAATCTCCTGTGAAACGCCTGTGAAGACTACTACAGTGTTGTCAGAAATACTACAGGATCTTAAAAGATAAAAGTCAATGCTAAGTTCCATAGGAAAGGAGACCTGACTGGTTTGGGGTGAGTGTCTGAGACGAGCAGTCACTGTGCATCAAACCATTCACAGGATCAGAATTTTGTTGTAAGAAGGTTAAACGGCTGCTTGATATTGAGTCACAAGGCAGAACACGCTTCCACACAACTGTCCAACTGTCTTCAGACACTAAGTTATGCAGAAAACCATTTGAAAGTGTTATTGTTTGATAAATACAGCAAGGTTGCATGATCTGTGAGGAAAGTTTATATAGTTTTAAGTGGTAATTCAAGGATACAGTACTTCCCTCTGCTATTTCAGACTTGCCAAAATGGCTATTGCTGATGACAGCTTGACATGATGTTCGTTATTTTAAGTGTCAGATGAGAGTGGCTGATGCCACGGTGCTGCAGTGCTCGCATTTGTTGGAAAATCAGATGGTGATTTAAAAAAAAAAAAAAAAAAGAGGCCAGAAAATCCCCAGCAGCCCAACTGCTCTGGCTGCCTGTTTTGTTGTTGTTGTTTTTTGTTGTGTTTTGTTGTTTATTTATTTATTTTTTATTCTGTGCTGGGTGTGTAATTTGAGTGAGCAGTAGTGAACATGCCTGAGGTGTTAAGAGAATGATGCGCTTTCTGTAGGCATGAATACTCTTAAATAAAACAGGAACACCTTCCTGTCATTTGTTGTCTTCCAGAAGGATTTTTTTAAAGGAAACAGAAACTAATTAGCCCGGAAGTTTAACCTCTTTTAGCTTAGCTTCTTTTATGAGAGCTTTTTAACCTTTTAAATAAATCATTTTCTTTCTTTTCTCTTTTGAATCAGTTACTAGCATTTCTCATGCTGGGTCCAAGGAGCAGGCTGCTTAAATTCAAGAATGATTTTGAGGGGATAAAGTGTACAAGATTTTGAATTCTTGCCATAAGTCCCTGGCAGACAGCCAGGAAACCTCAGAGGAATAGGGCTAATGAAGGGTAAAGGAGATCTGGAGACTGTGGCTGGTAATGCAGTATGCACTTAATTGGGAGCAGGTATCGGTGCAAACTTCTCCATTTTAATTGGAAAGAGAAGGGGGGTGTTAAGGAAGATGGAGAAAAATAAGAATGCATAAAGTTTTCAAGCTAAGGAGCCAAAGGCAGGCCTGTATATGGCAGAGAAAGAACTCAATTTAGGGCAATTTGCTCTGCAAGCTGGGCTGCAATCTCCCCTGGGGATAGGGATGAGGAAGAAAATGAAACCAAAAGAGAACTTGATAAAATCACCTAGCACAGACAATCTCAGTAGAATAGGTTTTACTGAGTTAAATCTGCCCCAATCAATGTGATTCTTTTCATATAAGTTACAAATAAAAAGCCACAAGATTACAATAAAAATTGAGGATGTACTGCTGCTGATGTAGCACATGGGAGTCTTAAGGACTTGTTGTGGAATACACTCTTTCTGCAACCATCATGTTTGGTTTTTTCTTTTCAACCTGCTCTGGGAAAAAAACTCATCTCTGCCTTCTTTAAACTACGGTTAATGGTAATGTGTGAACCTGACAGAACTTAATTTTCAAAGCACTGCAAGGCTGAGCATGCTTGAGTCCTGAAATGTGCTAAACCTGAGCTCAATCTTGATTTCTTGTTGAAAGAACTGAGGCTTTTTCAGTTTTGTGGGGTTTTTTTTTTTTCTTTTACATGTGACAGAAGTGGGGAAAAAAAAAAAAGAAAAAAAAAAAAAGAAAAAAAGGAAAGACACTTCCCACCTCTTTCCACCCATTTCTACAGGTGGACATATATATACAGGAGAGTAAGTGCCTGCATTTTCATGATGTATAGGAGAGATATTATGTTTTTGTTTGCAATAGCACATGCATGCTGCGTCTTTTTAAGTACTGATGCTGAAAGAGTTGATATTTCAAGTGCTGAGCAGTTGTTTGTTGTACATCTGAGGGCTGCCTGAGTGTGTTTGCCTTTTGTCTTCAGTAGTGGGTTATCCTAAGTGCTTTGTGTTTAAGGACCTCCTTGGAACTGATACTGGCATGAGCTGTGAGTGTCCTGGGTGGGCAGCTGCTCTTTTGTCTGCTGTCATGCAGCTGAGAAAGATGAAGTGGTTTCCAGAGTCATTAGGTAGGGATAGTTTGTACCAGTGGAGCAGAAGAGAGACAGTGTGGGATATATGGCTCTCAGTGTCTGGCAGAAAGAGCAAGAATAGGGGTAGGAAAAATTTTAAAATGCAGGGTAGTGATGATGTGATGATTTGCAGTTGCAAGGGATTGGTTTAGATCTGTAGCTACAATTAAGTGTTTTTCCTTGTTGTGCCAATGCAGGACTAATTTTTCCTGATTTTCCCTGAACCCTTCTTGCTGATTTTCTCCAACGGGCAAAGGGAAAGGTAAAAACAGAGAGTACTTCAGAAAGAAATGCAATGTGCACAGGCTGGAAAATGTTTTTTTTTTTTTTTTTAGCTTTGTTTCTTAAAGATGTTTTGATGTTTTCCATTAGCCCACTACTAAATCACCTGTCTACCTAGGAAGACTAGAAACCTTAAATATTGGAGATTCCTGCAAATTTTGTGGAAATAGCCAAATAGAGAGGACGGGGCTGTTAAAGGGACACTGATCACTGCTCACCAGGTGTAGCTCACCAGGCTTTGTTAGTGCAGTCCTTTATCATTAATGCAATCTCCTGAAACTGTATAGACAGCATGCTTATCTGCGTTTGTCTACTGCTGACTTCCCTTGGCCATCTCATGCCAAGATGATTCTATACCTGCATGAACATGAGCATGTGATTGTGAACTGTCGCTGATTGGGATAAGCAGATTTTATCAGAACAATGAATTCAATTTCAAAATCTTTAAAAAAGAAATAAAATACTTTATGGATCAAATACAGATGTATTATTATATTAAATGAAAGTTTAACAGATCAGAAGGAAACAACATATTGTTGTCTATCTATTAGGTCCACCCAAAAATACACAGAGAAGTTGAGTGTAGAGTTGTATGGTGGAGCATGTAAAACAGTATATTTCAACATATTTAAAGAAAAGATAACATTCTACACAAGTGTAAAGTTATTGTGGAAATGTGTATACTCAAATATGTACACGTGTTTGTATATATATTAATTTATATAAATAAACTGTATTGAGTATAGGACTTTTACCTGCATAATACCATGACATTTGCAGGGATATTTGAAAGGACCATTATTTCACATTTAGCTATAAAGGTGGACTATTTAAAGTTACAGTAGAAAGGTGGAAAAGAAATCCTGTTTATGATGACAGAAGTAAAAGTAGAAGGGATTTTATTCCCTTCTAGACTGTATTACCTAAAAATTCATAATTAATCTGTGATAGTAAGCTAGATTCTGATTTTGTGTAAATGACTATAGCTCTGTCAGAGGTAGTTACGTTGATATGATCTGACATGCTGTCTATTTTTCTTTTAATATAGCACTTAATAAAAAGACTGGGAGCAAAATTCTTTTCTTGGAGACTGCAAAGAAACTACAGGTCGAGTCTCATTTCACTGGTATAAGTGAAAGGAAAATCTGACCCCCGGCTTACTAAGTAGTAATTATGGAAAATAATTTTGACAGAAGCTAACAGACAGTCGTATAGCTGCATTGCCCATCATATGTTGAAGCTTTTAAAACTAATTGGAATTTATTGAGAAGCAAATACAGAAATTCCATCCAAACCTTTCTTTTAGATTAACAGACTCTATGGCTAACTAACTGAAAACTTCCCCTTCAGATATTCAAAAGAATAAAAATCTTTTGTATCTGCAAAGTACCTGTGTGACACCTTTCAGACCTGTGAATCCAAGAGTGACTTCCAAGATGAATTTGGTTTCTGTTCTGTTATGTAGAGACACTGGTAGTGGAAATAATAATTTTAAAATATTTTTAAATTCAGATCTCTCTTCTTCTGCTTTTTTTTTTTTGTTTGTTTGTTTGTTTTGCTTTACACATATGGAGCTTAGTTTAACAGCACAAAATATTGCCCATAATTATAGGAAGACCTTTCTCTGCTCTTTTCCTGTTGTAATGACATCTCTTTGAACTTCATCCAATTTGTTTCTCTATTTATTGACTGTTCTCTTTTTCCAAATGAGGGAATTTAAGGACTTCCTTATTTGTTTGGATAGTATGCAGTCTTTCTGATCTTTTAAGTCAATATCTGATTTAGCAGAAATTGTCTCCTACTGAGTTTAAGGTGCTTTATCAATCTGAATATCATTCCTATTGCCAGTAGGAATTATACCTCTTTTGTCTTAGCACCACTACCAGCCAGAGCAGGATTTGCTAGTAATATTTACGTGTCTATAAATTGTCTTTCTGTATAACTGTAGATAGGATTGCAATGACAGTCAAATAATTAATTTTCCCATGAGTGGTTTTTTACATATATCTACTTATTGAGTATGAACAAGCCTTTTACTTTTAGCAGTACCCACTTGGTGCACATATATCCACGACTTTTTAATGGACAAAATAAATTGTAAATGGAAGAACATATGATAAATGCAGCTTGGATTTGAACCACATCATACTCTTTTTTGGTCTTGCCTTTATCCTTTAAAGCTGTTTTGGATTGTTTACAATCATGTTTTGCCATTGTCTTTTTCTAAGAATTATTATTAATATTATTACTGTTTGCTTTTCTGTCCTTTTCATGGCTTCTTTGATGAATTTCATTCTTCCTCATAAACAGTGGAAAGTTGTGCTCTTATCAAATGGTCACGTTAGAAGTCTTTACTGTGTCAGAAATAAGCTAATTTTGGAGAAAGCTTAAGGACGTAAGTCCTCTTAAGTGAAAAGTACAGGTAAATCTGTTGTATCTGCCTCAGATCTCAGTAGCGTTGATCATTTCAATCTTGCTCAGCTCTGCCTTTTCTTTCAGCCAAAAAGTGTGTCTTTAGACTACAGCTGTGACTAGGGGAAGGGTCTGAGCCTCCAAGTACAACCTCATGAATGTGGTTCTTCATCTTACTTTTTGAACTTCCATCCTTGAGGGGATGAGTACAGATAAGGTCATGAAACCTACTTTTGAATTTCCTTCTGGTTGTGATACAGACTCATGAGAAGACAAAAAATAATAGAAAGAATGGGCCCGTTATTTCATGAAATTAGTTCCTGCTAATCTATAAAATGCAGCTTTATTCTTGGATGATCTTTTTCTATAATATTCGCTACTTCACGTTAGGAGCTGCTTATGCTGTGTGGAGCCCTAGACATTTCTTCTGAATTGTCACCAATTTTATCTGTCCTTTCTGTCATAGTTAGCTATGGGAAGTTACTCTGACAGCTTTGCCCACACTTTTATTATTTCTGTTAAAATGTGCAAGACTTCATTTCGCTCACTAGTTTGGCTCTCTCCTGAAGTCCTATTATGTAGTTTTCTTTTTTTTTTTTGTCTTGAAATTTATACCTTCAGCTATTTATACCATTTACTAATTACTGGCAAATGAGATATCAGAGCTAGTAAGAAAGATAATTTTACTTCAGTTGGTAACAAGATTTGGAGCACAGTCTGCTGTTCTCCATCCTTAATATTATCATAAAATCACAGAATGGCTTAGGTTGGAAGGAACATTAAAGATCATCTAGTTCCAATTTCCCTGCCATGGGCGGGATTGCCAGCCACTAGATCAGGCTGTTCAGTCCCCCATCCAACCTGGCCTTGAATCCCTCCAGGGATGAAGCATCCACAACTTCTCTGGGCAGCCTGTGCCAGTGCCTCACCACTCTCTGAGTAACCTAAAAATCTAACCTAAATTTTCCCTCTTAGTTTAAAGCCATTCCCCCTTGTCCTTTCACTCCATGTAAGAATTTGGTCTCCCTCCTGCTTATAAATTTCCTTCAAGTACTGGAAGGCTGCAATGAAGTCTCCCTGGAGCCTTCTCTTTACTGAGCTGAACAAGCCCAGCTACTTCAGTCTTTCTCTGTAGAAGTGCTCCAGCCCTCTGATAATCTTCGTGGTAATCTTGCATTAATATTACAGTTCTTTGTATTGAAAAATATCTCCCAACATTGTCACCTGCATATTTCATAAAGCAGTTCTAATATTTTTTTCTGATTAAACAAGATGGATCTCAAGAATGAGCGATAATATTTTTGTCTAAAAATTCAGATATGTGATGAAAGATTACTATCAATTCAAGACTGCATTAGCTACCCTTGCCAATGCCAGGCTTCGTAGATAGATATTTTACAGTGGAAGTATATGGACTTCCTTGGAAGTGAAGATCTCAACTATATGTACTTCACTGAAATGTCTAAGTTACAACTCTAGTCTACCAAGATGATTCTGAGGCAATGGAAAGAAATAGATGGTTCCAAAGCATGATTTTAATTTTTAAATGGTAATTATTAAAATTCCTTCACAATAAGAGCCTGCTATATTAATTTTTGTATAAACTTTCTCTGATTAGTTTTTTTCTGTGTTTTTTTTCATGAGTGATTTTCCGGAACAAACTCAGTTCCCCATGTAGTTATTTAAATGCTTAGTGAAATCTCCAGGAAAGTCCTATGGAATTTTTCCTTTCTAGCACACTTGTAAACCATCTGCCAGGGATCAATCATCAAGCATTCAGATAGTTTTCATTTTTGATGATAGCATCAGATGACTCAAGGCCCTTTCCTGTAAATGATTTGAAGGTACTTACATTATATATCTTTGGACCCTCAAAATTTTGAAATTTAGGTTAGACTAATAGTTGAGAGAGGATGATTCAAGCCATTACTAGCTTAAACACAGAAAAAAAAAATATGTTGGGGAAGTGCTATTGACTGTGTGGGGATTCTTACAAGTGCTCTAGCAAGATTCTTAGATAAAATACTAATTGTGTGCTTGTTGGGATAATTCTTGGCATTTCATTTCAGAACTTCAGTTCTGCTAATCCACTCTTGTGTAGTTGTTCTTGTACAGTTGCTGGAAGCTGCCATCTGCAGCTGAACTCACTTCAGTTGAGTCACACCCAATGTGTCACAAACACATCATTTTAACTCCCAAAACTTCTTACTGTTTTGGTAACAGAAATTTCTGACTGATAAACTTATTAAGTGCATGTTTTTTGCTTTTCTTTAATGCTTGAAAATGATATTACTGAAAATATGTCCGGAGAACTGTCTTTATTTTTTCTTCCTATGTATTATCAAAATGCTAGTTTTTGTGAACTGCTTATTTCTTTGTGTTGTCCATAAAATCACAATATATTGACTAAAATGTTCTTATCAACTGCACTTAAATATTATTTTAACATGCTTCCATCTATGCATTTTAAATCTTTCAGTTTGAGACAGAGAAAACTCATACTCTAAGGGAATATATCTGATTAAATCTCTGATTGATTTCTGTGTTTAGATGGATCTTACTACAAAATATTCTGAACATGAGACATGAAGTAACCCATTTTTTATTAACATTAACACATTATACTATAGCAAAAATTTCCATTAATCTTTTTAAGGGCCTCTTCAGCACTAAAGCTTTCCAGCAACTCAGTGTATTACAACCACAAGGCAAATTCCAAATTGGGAAGCAAGTATTCTCCCAGTCCAGGAAAAAAAGTACTTTAACATATATCCTGGGATTTAGGTAAAATTAAGTATCTAGACATTTTAATTTAGTGAGATTTTTTCATGCCCAGATGTTGTCTAATAAACTCAGAACTTTTCAAGCTCTTCATAATATTACAATCAAAGAGAATCATTAGAAAGATTCTAGCTTGCCTGAGGAAGTAAAGTAGACTGAGCAGAACCTTTTTCAGAATCTCATTCTTTTTTTCCAAGGTGAAATTAAAAAAAAAAAAAAAGGAAAAAGGAAAAAGGATAATCAAGGATATTTACTCCTTACTAATAGAGCTGTATGCTATGGAAGAATCTATGTGGTATGATAAACAAGTGGGAAAGGAACTGAGGTGTAGTGAGGGAAGAATCCTGAAGAAGATTCTTGACGTGTCCTGGAGATGAATTCAAGGAGGAAGACTGAAAGTGTCAATTGAAATTTGTGGCCACATGGAAAATAATTTGAAGATCAGTAATGCATAATAAAAGAGAAGTATCTGTGTCTATAAGAGATCAAGAATAGAAAATTATCTATGATGATGTGTGCCAGTTTTTACTTCCAGAGACAATGAAGACCAATCATACAGAACTGATATGAAATTGAAGACATTTTAGAAGGAAAGATAAATAATTTTGTCCTTTGTAAATTCTAATTGACAGTGAATGAACTTGTTAGGCACTGAAATGCAGTTGTGGTCTTTTCATTTTGTGAATCCAAGCACACATTCAATTCATTTATTTGACAAAAATAATATTGAGTTTTGTGTCAATCTTTCTCTGGCTTAAAAAATACCAGGATGCACTCAGACCTTTGTGGCATATCTCTACCCAGCAGTTTAAGAAGCTACCCTACCAACAGTTCATCCTTGTCTTTTTACTCCTTTTGTTTTTCGCCCCCCTTGCCTCTATGTCTTTCCTCCCCTCAATACAGCGTTGTGTTAATGGCTTCTTATGTGGTTCCTATATGCTTTGGAGTCAAATCTTTGGCTTATGTTAAACCACTTCTCAGGATGACAGTGTAGCTACAACTGTACTTGTAAAATTGGAACAGTCCAACAGACTTGGTGAAACATCAGCTGATATATAGCACAATTTTCAGGTGATTTGCTTGGAAATGAGCATCCCAGTTTTGACAATTAATTATGCTATTGTTTCACTTCCATGGAAATTCCTGATCTGCTCTCAGCCTAGTTGTTCTGGGTGATGGAATTCTGTCTTCTCCAAAAAATGTGTAAAGGTCACTTTATAGCCTGAGACTGTGGCAACTGCTGATGTTCAGGTGATATTAATCCATGTCCATTTCCAGCATCCAGACCTATGCTTTTGTAACTAGATATTTTTTGTCTGACAGTTGTGGCCAGCTTTTGACCTTGGGTCACCTCTTTTATCTTCAGTAGAAGGTAGATGTCAGTATCTTAAGAAAAAACAAAACCTTGATAGCAGTTCGCCATTTTTTATCATTCTGGAGTCACTTGCATGAATCATATCTAGAAAAACTGTTCCACCCAATTCATTGAGGAATATGAATTTTAAGAATGGCTTAAGCTTATGAGGATGTAAAATTTTAAAGTCAAGGGGAGCACATTTTTTTATTAAATGTTTTTCCCTTAACAAATGAATACAGTTTTAATTTTTTAATTACACTCTGTCACGACTGCTTAAATTTGCTTATGGTAAAAAGACCTTAATTTTTACCTCATTCAGATTGTATTAAAATAATTCTACTCTCGTTTAAAAGGATTGCTACCTTTTTACAATCCCAACATCCTTTTAAATTTTCAATTGGAAAAAATATGAAAAAAAGACTATCTGTATGGTGTACATCTAGTGTACAGGAAAACAGTAGTAAATTAGAAGAAGAAAACAAGATATTGTCGGGTCAGGAAAATATAAATTGTGAGAAGCAAAAGAGGAGTAAAAGAGAAGAGAAAAAATAATTATCTTCCACCCATGTCTTCTATTTTCATCAGAAAGGGCTAAGTTCAAAGTATGCTTGGGACAGTGTTAGAGCCATTGTCGAAGCACAGTAGGGTAATAAATATCTGAGAAACTGTGCTTGCTTTTAGAAGTACTATTTTATACTTTGGTGCTGTGAAACCCTGGGAAAGAAATGCATAGCCCATGGTTCCTCACGCAGTTTCATAAACAGGCATTGTATCTTTTGTTGCAAATGCTCAGCTTTGTACACTTGGGACAAGCAAACTCTGAGTGGCAAACAGTTCTGAGACAGCACTGAGGAGCTGCGTGTGGTAATTGCTCCAAACTCATTGTTATCCACTTGATTTCATGTAATCATGGCCAAATCTTCCATCTGTCTCTGCCCTCCAATAATGATTTCAGGACACTTGGATCTGAATCCAAACTGTGTGTGTGTTGTTTCTTTGTGTGTGTGTGTGTGCGTGTGTGTCTGGGCTCTCACCATCACAGCCCTCGATTAAATGACAGGTTTTTGTTTTCATTGTCTTACCTTCTTTTCCCATTCAGTTCTTGACAGCCTTCCCTCTCAGCTGAATACTGTTATCACTTCTTTATTCTAATCCTCTCCCTAGCTGCCTATATTATCACCCCTCTGTTTCAGAACTTGGATACTTACCCTTTAATCCATTAATTGGCTTTTTACCCTCAGATCTCTTTGCCTCCTCTGAGTGCAACCCGACCCTCCCCGCCGCCGCACACCCTGGCTGTTCCCTGCCCGTCACTCTCGCACCTTTCGTCTCTCCCCACGTTTTGGTGGTGGTTTCTCACTCTCCAGATAATCTTATTCTTTATTTCTTTTCACAAAAGAGTACTCTCTAGTTCAATATCACTTTCAGTGTTGCTTCTGTTTCCTCCCTTTGTTTACGTATTGCCTTTCCTCATTGCTTCTTAACAAGCGTCGATGTATACAGTAGGAATAATCTCTGCAGCAGATATCTGTGTTGCCCCCAGAACAGGTCCATTTCCTTATCAAGGTTCAGGAGTGTTGGGCAACTTAATAAAATATGGATTGTCACACAGCACATGTATTCACTTAAACAAGATTATCTTCTGACTGTGTTAGGTTTCTGTTGCTGTGTGCTTGCAGTGGAAATGTACATACATTTGTAAAACAACTTTTTTCTAATGATACTCTGTGTTTAAAACCTGTTTGTTTTAAAAGGAACAATAAAGGACTAATATTGCTGTATTTTAAGAAATCCTATCTACTTTGACTTTTCTTTCTGAGCCACTGTTTGGAAAAATAGAGTATACTGCAAAGAGATATGCGTTAGCCTCTTTGTTTTGTTACTTATGGTGTTTTCTTTATACAGTATGTATGAATACACTCATCTGATATTTAGCAAAATAGGGAAAATTATCCCGGTGCTAATGTACACAGAGCTATTACACCCAGTCATGGCTAATAGCACCAAATGGATATAGAGTGAGGAGTCTAGACTGAAATCCTGTCAGCATCTGCCCCTTCCCAGTAATTTATTTGAGTTTTGCAGCTGCAGATGCTGAACCAGGGCTGAATTCATACAGAATTTTTATTTGGATAACAGACACTGAAATAGTAACATTTAAGAAGAGCACTGAATAAAATTGTCTGTGTTACCATTAACTTTTCCTCGTTTGTTGTCAGTGCTGAAAACAATAGAATCCTGATTATCCAGACTCTCATTGTGAGGGTCTCCTTCCCAAATTAACTCCTTGATCTATGGGCACACTGGTTATTGCAGTATCTTGTGTTAACCTGTCTTTTTCAATGATTCAAAAGCTTTCATGAAATATTTCACTTTTCTCCATCCATTGGCACTTTTAAAATCCCATGCAAACGGTGATGATGATCCTTCCATTTTCGGGGTGTCATCTCCATGCCCTTTCTGAAAATGTACAAGCCTTTCTGAAAATGTGATAGCTATGCAAATGTTGTGAGAACAGAAGAACTGGGAAGGTAACTGTGCAGAGGTGAGTTAAGAGCCCCTCTGTGCCTGCCTCTCTTTGTTCCTCTGTCCCACGCATGTGATAAGATTCTCCGCTGAAAATAACATTTTCCTCCAGGTTTAATGATGTGTATATGTACCTACAGGCATCTACAAAGGTGTAATGTTCTAACCTATTGTACCACAGAGAGATGGCAAGTGGAGTTGGGTTACAACTTGTAGAACAAAACAGTTTTCCTTCAGAGCCATGTGTATTCAGACTTGTTTGTGCTAGAAAGAAATGTGTCTCAAATTCTTGGGTCTCTAGTATTGGAAACGTAAACTAAATCTCCCTTCCCCCACAATTTCTTCAAAGCCAGACAATACCTAACTCAAGGAATTAGCATACTCAGGTAAGTCTTATCACTCCTATCACTTGGAAGAGCTGCGATCTCGTGGGAAACAGAGAATAAAATGCAGCTTAAAAGCCTACTTGTAGAATATCCTGCACCTAACTCTTGACTATATACATTTTAAAACTTGGACAAACTCTCCTATCTGACTAATATTTTAATTCTATTAAAGGATCAAGCTTTTGTTGTTCTTTTGCAAAAATTCTTGATGTTGGACTATTCCCTCCACTCCGCTGTGGAGTATCAGCATTTGAAGTTCTTTTGTAAGAGAATTCTTTTTAGCTGTACAAGTTGAAGTCTGTCATCAATATTTAATCCTGTAAAGATCTATGATGTGTTTCTTGTCCTACACCCTAAAAATGTCCATGATGTGGTAGTTTCAAGGAGCTGTGGTTGCACATCAGTGTGCAGACTCTTTTGAACATGCTCATTCTAGCTCTATGACTCCTGCATATGCATGCAATTCCCTAATGGAGGTGGTGGCCTTTCTGCAGTCTATGAAGTCCATGTTTTGCATGCATGGAGCTTTGTACAAGTCCTACACCTGTGTGAGAATAAAGACGTGGAATCCATTCTCTCCAGAATCTCCCTTCAGTATTGGCAGCAGCCTATATGTTTTTAGCATCAGAATGCAGAGCAACCTAAAGACTGCATTGCACTCATGTAGTGCAAAAGAGCGAGCAAAACACAACATGGTAAGAGAGATGGTAGAAAGAAACTCAGTAAGAAACCTTTTTCCATTGCATGCAACATTTTAATTCAATTCGTATTAACCTTAAGACACCATTGGGGATGCTAAAAAGCTTTATAAAGATACAAGTGCTTTTCATGAAAAGGATCAATAATCTTTGAAATATGTAACCTCCTCCCCCAGCTGCTACCTATAACAGCTTGTATAATTCAAGACTAATTTTTTACTTAATTCTCCATAATGCTATTTATTTCTTGTCCATTCTTTCCTTCATTCATTACTGAATTTCAAGGGCTTACCATAAAACACTCTAATGCTAATGCCAAGGGTAATTTTTTAAAGGTGCTTCAAAAATATAGATGTTTAATATGCTGCTGCTCTTTAAAGAGGCAAAAGGTTTCTTTCTGCCAATTCTTTTGAATTTTGTATTCAAAATCTCTTTTTCTCCCTCAACCATCAGTGTTTAAGGAAGTGCCCTTTCATGTATTCTATAATCCTGTTAAAAATAATAGGTAGATTCTGTATCTGTGGCTAGACATGCAGCATGGTACAAAATAATCTAAACACTCAAGGTTTGTTTGCAGATTTGCTCTAATGAAAAAGGCTCAAGATATATAATGAGACAGGCCCTTCTGATACAGTTAATCAGTATCCACACAAGTTGATCCCTTGAATGCATTACATGATTCATAAGAGATTGCTTGGTACATCAGAAATTAAGGTTGAATAGTATTTGCTGATGTCTTATTTTTCCACTCAGAAATCTAATATTTTCAAGGATAAAGAATAGTAAGAAATCCTCACTTATGGTCCTCTGTTCTCTCCAAAGATAATTTCATAGACAGCTATATTGAAAAAAAAGAAAAGAAAAGAAAAAAAGAAAAAAGCAAATACTGAGTGGAAAGGTTTCTTTTCATTCAGTTAAATATCATGGGATTATGGTACCATGCCTAAGTTGTAAAAATGTTTTAATTCCAAAAGGTGTTCAGGAGGTCACACTTTTATGATCACATCTTAGAGTTAATTACTATGTCTAGGCTCACAACAGGTCTATGGTAATAAGTGTCTCACTGCATCTTTGCCTTTGTTGTGTCTAAACTGTCAGGGTGGGATTTTTAGAGGTACCTAAGCAATATATAAACCCACTTCCCCTTAAAACTCTTCTTGGCGATGCTGATGTGCTTTAAAAATCATTTGTTCTTTGATCCAGGTCCTGTTTCATTTTCACAGGAATAGTTGGTGAAGGAAAGAAAGGAGACCTTGTCCTCGAATGTCCTTGCACAACAGTAGGATAACTAGCTAATGGGGATGAAAGATGCTCAGACCTGCAGTGAATGGCAAAGGAATATCCTTTTTCATGGGCAGTGGGTGTTTATTGCATAACCTGCACTTTATTTAGTGCCTGCCCTCGTAAGCATATTCAGCCAGAAAAGATTAATTTCCTCCATCACTGTCACGGATTTCCAAAGCACTAATTAGCTATCATGACAAAATTGAGCGGGGGTTGTAGTGTTCAAGCTGGTCACTTTCTTTTTCTTAAGGACTGTCATTTGGAAAAGGAAGAGTTAAAGAAGTTACTGCTATCCTAAAATACACACCAGGCTCTTTTGGTGTTTAAAGTCTTCACATGTTCTCTTCATGTCTAGAAAATGCAAATCTCTGGGCTCCTAAGAGCAACTGAATAGGGATATGTATTTCATCTTAAAACAAAGAGCAAAGAAAAAATATGAAAAAGTTATTCAAAGGGTTTTGGAAACAGGTGTTCTAAATCAACATTAATTGGATTTCAGTTAATTATTCCTTATACTTTAGGAATCATTGGAAAGGAATACAGGGGGAAAAAAGTAAGAAAAATTTCTTCTCTGACATGCTAATTGTTCTAATATTATATAAGCAAAGCATATATGTCTTGCTACCCCCCAGCAAGTAAATAAATAAATAAATAAGATATTGGCCTCCATAGAACTGTTTCAGTAGCTAGGGAATGAGAAAGAAGTGAAAAAACAAGATGCGGTCTCAGAAAGTGATCTTCATTTGGGAGGCTGGTTATATTTTTAGTTTATTATTTGCATTGTCTTCTACCTACAGGTACTAATATAGATAAAGGCAATAAATAAAAAATTGTTCTAGGCTGACTTTGGATACTGCATTTATAAAACGAAGCTTACCTACATGATTTCCCTGACATTTTTCCTTATTGGAGTATATGATCTATGCATGTAGTTTAGAGCAGATCAAGAATGTTTCTTCAACACTGGCAGATGAAGGCTGGGTTGAAGATGGGACATCATTAAGTACTGAATTAGGGCTTCTGGCTTTCCATTCTAATTCCTATTGGAATGAGTCCATTTTTTCCCTAGTATTCAAGCTGGCAGAACATTTGACATGAAAAATTGTGTATGTAAAGTTTTAGTTTATCTCTGAGAATTGACTGATTCCAACTTTTAAAAGAAGTGGGAGGGAGGGTGAACATGGCCGTATGGGCTGTATGCCAGTATTGCTGAGTTAGGTGATTTCAGTGGGAAACTCCCTCTAACAAGATTTTCAAAATGGTTATGAATAGAAATGGTCTACAGAAATGAGTTTTTAAAATTGGAATGAAAGTAGGCTTTTTCGTATGTGGATTTCATCTTTAATATGCTGATCCATTGTAGATGGTTAGAGTGCGAGCAGGCAGCAAAACCAGCTGTGACAAAAACTCGCGGGTCTCCTCTTGCTGTTCAGCCTATGAAACATGAGCAACTCCTGGCATAAAAGAAAGAAAACTTGAAAGGTATTCCAAACTTTTGTATGATACTAGAATCAGTGTTTCTAGTAACAACCAAGATGATGTTTAATAAGATTTTTACCTCAGCAATGTCTGCTTGAAGAACTTCCCCTAGTATATTTGAAGTATATATGAAACAAATAATTTTTAAACAGCAGATAGGGTCAAGTCAAATGTGAAATTATTTACACAACAAATTTAAAAAGATTTCAGAAAGCCTAATGAAGCATGAGTGAGGGCTAGAATTTGCATTTTAGCCTCCTGCCTGTATGTCAATTTGCTGCATATCTCAGTTAAAGAAAATTGGAAAGGGACTTCCCACATTAAGTAGTTTTCATCTGTAACTGGGGTACTAAGGTACTGATGGCTTCTGGAGATTGGGCCAAATGAATGCCTGTATAGTTCTATCAGCTCTTCTTCATCTCTTTATTTAGACTATTTAGGTGTTTTATATTATACAGATGAGGGATCTGCATTTCTGGAGGAAAAAATGTTTATCTATCAAATGCCACCATTCCTACAGGACGATGGAGTACAAAAGATAAATGTATTTTAAATTTTGTTCAATAATTGTAGAACAAATATATACATACAAAGATAAAAGAAGAAAATATGTGTAAGCTATATCTGCATGCATATTTAACTCTTGATTTCACAAATATGGCAGTTTGTAGATTGCTCTTGGCTGACACTTTTTTGTTGTTGTTAAGTTTCTGCATGCAAGCTTTTTTCTTGTTTGCACACAATATGATTTTGCTATGCAAATGGAGATGCAGACTTTTCTTTAGGATTAATAAAAACCACTTCAACATGCAGCTGTTTCAGATATCTTCTTTTCAAAATCAAGTCAATCTGTAGGATCAAAGAAAATATTTTCAAATTAAATTTGTAATTAATATCCTAGATGTGTTTTATACTCTTATGGTATCACAGTATCTCAGCACCAGCAGTGCTTTAATGCTCTGAGTTCCATGTGATGTACTTGCACCACCTTTTCCTACACTACCCCTTCTGACCTTCACTAAAATCTTCACTGTGATGCATGAGTGATAATTGCCTGCATTTTAAAAGGTACTTTTTGTATCCGTTGGGTGCTTTCTTGTTTGGGACCTGAACATATTTTATAGACAGAGTCAAAGCCTAGTTGTGCTCAGTCATGTGCGCAAAAAATACATTGTAGTCATTGGTAATCCCCAACCCATGGTGGTCCTACCCAATGTTTATGTGGGAAGATGTGCTTATTTAATCACAGATCAGATACGGGGCCTGAGAGTCTGACTACAGCCACTGAAATCAGTTGGAATCCTACCATAGATTTTAATGGCCCTAAATATTCAGATATGTATATAGCTCATTTTTATGAAGAAATGCTGCTAATTGAAAAAAAAAACAGCTTCCTTTTATTTTCTTCATTCCTTCCCCATTTTCCTTAGGAGGAAAATACCCCCACTGTACACTAAGTAAAATAAAAACAGTTTTAAAAATCTGACAATTATTCTGTCAAGGAAGTGTTACTATAGGAAGCTGGAATTTGGTTTTAGAGTGCTGGGTTGGCTATGGCACCTTTTTGCACTACGAACACATTCTGATAACACTTTGGACGGATAGGTTGATGTGCTTGCACAGGAAGGGAGTTTATATACAGTGTGGACTCAGGACTACAGGGTAGAAATATCTGTGTAGTCAGTATAGCCCATCTGTGAATTATAGCAGGGGAAAATATTTATGAGCACCACAGGACATGAAGCTCAAAGTGCAGTCATTTCTAAATGAAAATTATGTGACAGTTCATCAGTATTTAATGCTAACATTGCTTGATCTAGACATAAAGAATTTAGCAGCCATTTATCATAACATACAGTACTGTTCATTTCCTGATTTGCTTAGAATATGTTGGTGTTTTAAGCTCAACATGAGCCACAGGTCTAATTTTAGATATTTAATGAAAGGAAAACCCAGAGAGGGAGAGATTTCTCACATGGCTATTAGAAGCCTACTCCCACCACTTGAATTGGTTGTTGGTCTTTTTAATGCAGACTCTGAGAAGCCGGTGCCTGGTCCCTGCACCAGATGCAGGTGTTCCCTTGTGCTGTCAGCCAGGAATGATTAATGAGGATTTGCCCCTACTGAAAGCAGTCTTTGGAGCATTGTTCAGGGCATCTGTGGAACTGTCGGGGGAGACAAGGACACAAGTGAACAACCAATTATTTGGCCATCACTGAGGCAGCATGAAAAAGACATCAAATTGGACAGAGGAGCAAAGCTTTTGTTTCATGATCATATTTTCAGGTGTTAATAGTAACAGAGGAATTCTACCTGTTTTGTTTTTTCTTTCCGCGGAGGAGAGAAGAAGGGCTCAGACACTTCTTTAAATCTTGGAAGGGATGTATAAAAGAAACAGAAGCAGAAATCTGATCACAGTTCTTTAAAAGCGTAAAAGGGAGGAAAACACACGGAATTGATTTCTTGGCGGTTGCACCGTGTGTATAAAGATATACCGTTTTGCTCGGCTAACATTAGGAAGGGAGGACTAAGAATTCTGAGAGTGGGAGGATTTCTCATGCAGGGCTGCTTAATTTCTGGTCAAACACAACAGCACAGAAGCTGGGGCTTTAACAAGTGATGGTGCAAGGAAGTGTTACATTAGGATTCTGAAAAATAAAATGTGAGGGAGCAAAACCAGGAAGCATTTGCAAGATTGCATTCAGCATTCTGTGTGCATTCCTCTTTTTCCTCTTTCTGTCTCAAAAAAAATGCACCTAGGTGCAGGAGAGTGAAGGGAAAAAGAGCAGCAGAACTGAAAAAGCTCTGCTCGAGCTTAGACTTCTGCATTTCTGAATTTACTAAGGCTTGTGATTATAAATAATAATTTTAAACCAGAGGGAAAGGATTATATTTTCAGGACAATCCAATTACAGAATGGATTGTTTATAAAATACATTTTATGCTCCATTCTGTCAAGCCAGTTTCTGCCAGAGTATTAGGAATAAAAAAAAGTTAATTATACAGCTTAATTCTAATGAAGAAAATAACATTTTATTGACTAACAACAAGTATAGTGTCATTTCTACCAAAGTAGCATGATTAATGTTTGCAGTGGCTACTTCCCTAACCTCACAAGTTCCTCTGTCCCTATGTATACATGCAAGAAAAGGAGTTCAGATTCTCGATTGCAAATTTCAATTCCAAACTATTCCTTAACCAAGCAGAAATCAATATTTCTAAATTAACAGCAATATTTAGTATATTTAACTACATGAGTTCAGTTTATTTTACATATTATTTATCCTTTTATGACTGTATTTTATCAAAGACTACCTGTAGCCTGTGATTTCTCATCATCTGCAAAATTATGCGAATGTCCATAGATAAAAGCCCTATTGGTTTATATGAAGTTTTTGTGAGAAAAAAGATTTTGCTTGCTTCATGCTTAGAGTGACTTGCTGAAGGTAACAATTGGATTTTGAGAATTCTACATCTCAGAGTCAAAAGCTGAAATATGAACTGCCAAATACTGCTTCCATTTACTATAGGATTTTGTAAGAAAATAAAATGTAAAAATTAAGAAAAAAGTCATTTCAATTTACCACTTGATCATAAAGAAAAAAAAGATACAGTGCATATATAAATGTATTTGTTATATTTTAAGATACCACGTAGTATTTCTTTTCTTCTGCTCAAGTGAAAGTGTCAAGCAGAAGGAAATCACTAAACATCCCGGGAATCCTTAGGATGTTCCACCATTTCTGAAAGCTGTGTGGAAATTGTACTCCAGAGTTTTTATGCTAGGAATAGTCTCGACAGCAGCCCTGAACTGTGAAACTGATCCACTTAGTTCTGCAGGTCTGTCCTTCTCCAGGGGTAGGGATATTGGTTACTCACTGCAAAGGACTCATGTTGGAAGCTGAGCTTTGTTCCCTCTTGCACTTGCTATATGTGCTGGAACTTTAAATGACTATATTAGAAGATAAAAAACAGTGTACAGACACACTCAACTTTGTTTCCTTCTTGTCAGGAAGAGACGATGGCATCAACAATGTGCCCCCATGTCTGAAAGACATAATTACTTGGCAGAGGAACAGGCTGCTCATCTCCTCCTGGGCAGGATGAGAATGGTGCCGGTAAGGAATGTAAATACTTCCAGGAATTGAAGGAATGATTAGAGCATATCTAAAGAGGACATTTGCCTGTGACTGTTAAAGTGCTGAACTGACTTTCTTGATCCTAGATAAATAAACAGAGAGGCGGCTTTCTGCTACTGTAGGCTGTGCTGGAGGCTTCACCTTTTCTTGTCAGATGTGGACTTTGCTACAGCATTTCAAGATTTGTTTATCCCTGTGCTGGATTGCTTCAGACTGTTCTGCTTGGGCTTGTCAGCTGCAAAGCAGAGAAACATCACATGTTAAAGCTTGATGAAATTTCTAAGCAACATAAAGAAGAGTGCAGCCTATTATTTAGATGTGGCAACATACAGCACTGAAATATCTCCAAGGGCATGGTCACTGTCTCTAGATCTCCTAATGGGGAGATTTCTTGAGGGTGGAGTTATAGGGAAGCCCTGTGTGACAAAGATCAGGATCATACTTTTAAGCAAGAAGTGGGTCTTTTTAGCGCAGGCTCTCTGGCCTGAAAATTGGGATGGGACTTGCACTAGCACATATGGAACCACTACTTTTTTAAAATAACATTTCCTCCAGTACAATGGCATTTTCTTCTTTCCATTATATTCCTCTGAAACTGATGTACTTTTCAAAAATATTTTTTTTTCACTATTATATATGCTTAGGTTTCAGTATGATACCTGATACCTGTTGGATTATGATGTTTTCACTGTAAATTCTTATACATGTCTTTTTTGTGATGCTTCAATAAAACCATCGAAATTGAAAATCAAAGTGAAACAAAAACAAAGGGGTAAGAACATATGGAGTGGGATAAACCAATTATCATTATTATGAGTGTTGTTTGCTAAAAACTTCAGCTTTGATTTAGCTTTATGCAGTAACTCCAGTGGAAATTTATTTTACAAAAATACAAAAAAATTCTGAAACTATTACTTAGGTTTTGCAAAAAAACATTGATACTCTGTGGATTGCATAAAAGTACAAAACAGTGGATTAGCATGAGGGGAAGAGGATTTCTACCTCTGAGAAGGCTTTTCCTCCTGTTCCAAAATACAGTCATGGTGTTGTGTAGCTAAATAATAGGCGTGTCCTGTTCTAAGTCCAACACACTCTTAGGAATTTTTGCAACTCCTTTTGAGGCAAAGCTGTTTCTTTGTCTGTAAGTGGCATGGCTACTGTGATGAATTGTTAAATATATGTATTTTTAATATCAAATACATAAAATAATTAAATTTCAAATAAACATATTTGAAATTTGTTCTGATGTGTAATAACTTCTATTCCACTCCGGAAAGAATGAGTATATAGATTCATGTTATGATTAAAGGTTGGCATTATTTCTGTTATTTCTATGACAAATAAAATTAAGCAACAAAAAGCTCCACATCTCAGGCCTTACCTTCACAAAACTTTTGACTGTCAGGATTTCCCTCTTTGTTCCTGCCTTTGTCAGTATAATGCAGGCTGGTGATTTTTGTCTCTGCAGCCAGTCTACCTCTGGTGAGGGTGCACACAGGGATGCTAAAAATTCCTAAGACTTTTGTGCTTCTGTTATTTCCCCCATACCTGAGATGAGGTGAGGCTGCAGGCAAATGGGGAAAAGTCATTGGAATCTTGTCAAAAGTGGTTGTTAATGAACTATTTGATGAAGCAGAAGGGAATGTTTTTGCTGCTTGTACTGACAACAAATAAAGGGCAAGGGAAAAGAGTTGGATGTAAAATATCCCCCTTTGCAAGAGCAGCATGAATCAGCTGCAGTCTGTTTTGCAGTCACATGCACATTCTGGTATAGGGCTAGGCAGCACAGGCAGGAACTTGGCAGAGGACATTTGCATGTTTATTTTGTAAAATAATACTAAACCTGCTTGTTTTCGACTACAAATTTCACATTGTGAACTAGCTAAGCTCTGGGTTTTTGTCAGTAGAAAACTATGAGGCTAAAATAAACTTGAGTTCCTTGATAGGTCATTTCTGCACATTTCTAGATCTCACTTTCTTCTCTTCTGTCCCATTATTCCTCAAGGATTTTTCCTTTGGACTAATAATGCCATCTTGTATACATAGTCTTTTCCCTTCTCTCTGCTTCCTCCTCGCTCTCCATTTCTTCAATTCTTCATTCATGTATTCCCTTTGCTGTTTCAATTCATTTAATCCTCCTTTCCCAGCCTCCTTTCAGGTGCTCATCCCCCATTCAGGCTTCAACTGGGCAAATAATATTCTCCTCTTGGAGAAATGGATCTTCACTACAGTGAAGTTCCACTGTGAATATTCACAAGCTGGAAATAAAACATGGTTATGTGTCACTGACTGGTTTTCTAGGAAGACGATCTTTAAATTAAGAGGCTTTCATTAATGTCCTTTGTAATGTAAAATGATTTGGCTTCAAATTACTCCGTATCTGAATACGAGTTAGACAAAATACTTGTCAGGATTTCAATGGATTATGAAGCCTCACCTTATATATCTTAATTGTTCGAATTTTCATTGGATTTGTGTGGACTGCCAAGCTTTATAATTTGTGTGTATCTATTTCACTATGAAATCCTTGACTGCCTCAACTTATTTTATTGCCCTTCGTGATGCTATAGCAATGTTAAACATTGTGACACTAGTTGAGTGCATTTGTTCAGATGAAGATTACCCATTGCATGATCCTATTTCAACTTCATTTTAACATATTTTTGGAAGCTTTAAAGAGGCAGATAATGTTCCAAATTCCAATTAGAAGCAAACAACAGATTAACAGAGTATTTTGGTCAAATAGGAAAGCAGAAACCTTTACCAGAGAGAGATATATAATGTACACACTGGAGTGTAGATGTTTTGAAGAAATGGCTGCCTGTAAGTAATAACAGACAACAAACAGTACAGAAACATCATTTCTTATAATTATCAGAGCCTAGCCCTTTTACAAATTGCAATCTTGACCCCAACACTTGCATAGTAATGAAATAATGACTGTATCTAGATATTAAAAAAAAAAAAAAAAAAAATTGAAAAAACAATTTGTAAGTTTTGTATTGCCCAATTCTACCTAGCAGCCAATAGGAAATAAAATAACATTTTAAGATAAGTTTATTAAAGTCCATTGCATTTGAAAAGACATGGATCGACATTCCTGCTATCTCAGGCTCCCTCAGCCTCTCTCCTATGGGTACAGATTATGTTTGTTTTCAAAATTGCTGAAGACAGAAATACAGTGTGTGAGTTTGAGTGAACTTTCTTCACCTAATTTCAAATCTGCTTGAACTTAGTGACTTCATATATTTGATTTAAGCTTTTCGAGTTTGCATTCAATAAGGGAGAAGAAAGTGAAGGGAGAAGAAACAGAAAATCCAATGCAGAAATAATCTAAGGGAAAAAAATGAGTTTGATATGCATGCCACCTGTGAATTACTTGTTTCTCTTTTAGTACCATCTGTATTTTGTAGCACAGAAGTTTTCGTTGCCCCTTCCAAAAAATCAAGTTGGTGTTTTTGTTTTTAATTCAATCATGCTTAAAGAAAAATGGAGAGGTTAGAAATAATTTGTGATGTTCATATGAACAAAGTTCCATAAATTTGAGACGTGATGAATGTCCACGAGACAGAGAAGACAATTCAATGAATACAGATATCCTGACAATAATGTTCAGTATCTGAGACATGAAGAAAATTCAGCGAGTGTTTTCACTTCATCAGATGCAGCCTTAGAGGACAAATAGCTATTACCATTTATTTGTGTCTGGCTTTGCAACATATTATTCCAAAAGCAAATCATGCTGCAATGGAAGACGTGAAATTGAGTGATCTATGTTGCTCTCCTATTGTGTGCTGGAAACTCTGTCCATGCCTGATTTTAATCACATCCACTTAGTGGCCAAGCTTATTCACTTGCTGGCCAGATAATCTGGTTCAATGTCCACCATTGTTATTGGTGGAGGTCAAGTCTTTTATCTGTTTTCCCAGACTAAATATTTCTTGCTGTGTGTCTTTGGTAGAAGCAGTAAAACTTACTGTAAATATCCTAGAAGTTAGTGACATGTCTTCCTGCAGACACATCTTCATGATTTTTCCAGTCTTAGAACTTATATAAAAACTTTTGAAATGTCTTTTCCTTTGTTTATTTATGTATTTATTTTGTACCTGTGGTATAAATATCTTCACTGCTTCAAATCTGAACTGTGAATCGTCAACTCAGTAGCTTCCAAAAGAAGAGCTAGATTTCATTTTCATCTCATTTTGATTTCTGTAAATGGGAATATAATCAAATCCCACTATCAGCATTATGTCTGCCTGTGTACACAGGCAGTCTTTTGCAGTTCACCCACCTTACCTTGCTTGTTACATTCTAGGGATATGTTAGAACACCCTGAAATACAGTGCATGTGGACTTGGCGAATGCCACGCTCCCTATGTCTAACAGCAATTCCTGGAGGTTGAAGAGTGGTGATTTTCTGCCTATGATCTATAGATATCAGTACTTCACTTCTGAGGTGACTGCAGTAGGTAACTTGAAAAAAGTTTATATGTAGTTTATACTGTAGTTTATGTGAAATTTGGCATTTATAGTCAAAACCAATGAAGCCACTAGCATGCAACCATGTAATGGCTTATGCATTTCTTTGTCGCTTACTGGTAATTTAAGACACAGGGTTAGCATTTTCTAGAGCCTTTGTAGTTACCATGAAAATGTGCTGCATTTTGGGCTGTTATTGAGCCAGGAACCTGATTAAATGCTGATCATAAACTTCTTTCCCTCTCCCTGTTACTAAATGCACCTGGTCATATGAAATTAAACGATTTGACAAGAGATCAGTTTATAACACAACTTTTAAAATTATTTTTATATAATATATATAAAACTATGAATGCAACTTTGTTATATTAACAAAGGCATTGCAAGCATAATTATATGTGCAACTGAGAAATTGTCACAGAATTAGAAGCCGGGGGATCCCAAAGCAGGTCATAGTTGGGTGAGTCTATGCACATTATTATTATTGTGCCATGTAGACTAACTCTGGTTGGCACTAGCTAATTCATCACATTTAATTGTAGAGTTTTTATGATTTTTCTGACAGTGGTTGCCATGCAGTCAGCACTGAATGTCCTCCCAGCTCTTTGTTTTTCCTTACCACATGTTGCATCTCTTTCTGCAAGTTCCCATAAACGTCTGTAGGTGTCATCTTCCCTTTCTCTATACAAATGTCCCAGTTGCACTGGTTGTGTATTCCCTTCCCAGGATCTCCTCTGCTTTCTCCAACACTGCATGAGGAGGACCAAGGCAAGAACTGCAGAACACCTCTCTGTCCACCTTTCACAATCTGTGATAAAATAATCTTGCCACTGGTGTATCCTTGGAATATCTTTTGAAGAAAGATGAAACAAGCAGTGAGTTAAAGCTAATTCTTCTAGCTTAAACTCAGGGATAAACACCGACTTTGGTTGTAATCCATGAAATGGAAGGATTTTCTCATACTTTTTGCAGAGGTTTAGCTGGTGTAAGGTAACATATATTTCCCAAAAATAAAGATGTAGCCAAGATTCCATTTCTCCTGTGATGGGAACCAGCCAGCCTAGTGGATAACAGGCACTGCAGCTCAGTTATCACTGTCCTAGCTGCCACATTTTCTGAACTGACTCCAGAAAGATCTTTTTTCTTTCTTGACTCAGTTCCATAACTGAAAAAGGAATAACAAATTGTCTTTCTGTCCTTCATTTCTGTAACTTTTCAAAGGAATCCTTAAGGCAGTGTGGATTGCCCACTGCACTGCATCCCAAGCAATTAACACTGAGAAAGAAAGTAACAATGAAGTGTACATTTTAAATCATTACAGAACTCAGAAGGTTTTTTCTCCTAAATTATTCTTTATTATGTCATTTTGAATTTGCATTAGCATAGGCTGAGAAACTTGAATAGACTGATGTACTGTATATTGATGTAATTCTATGAATTCATGTTGAGACAAATATAGTAGTAAAAATTTGATAAAAATACACACTTAATGCATGTATTCCTATAAATAGTGAAAAGCGTTCTCATAATATTTTATATTATGAACTAAAAAAGGATGCTTTGTGGAAGACGTGCTTTTCTCTTTCTTACACCAAGCAATTATTACTGTATGTATATTTTTTTGCATTATATGCATTTGATTTATTTATTTATTTTTCTATTCTTTATGAAGTTGATAGTGCTATGTTTTGACTTTTAAAGGTGACTTTTTGGCAATGGATCAAGTGTAATTCAAACCTTAGGTACATATTATCTCAGTTACTTTACGGATTTAAGTGCAATGGCAGTGAGAAAGGAGAGAGGTCCCAGCTCTGCTGCAGACAGCTTTTGTGACCTTGGTCAAACTGCTTAAACTCTCTGAGTGAAATCCTACCACCACGAAAGTCAAGAGGATTTTTGCCATTTATTTGAATGGGGAAAGGACATATTTGAAATCTGAATTGTTAATAAGAACAGGATAACATGTATCTAACTCTCACAGCTCTTGTGAAGCTAATTAATCAGTAGAGTACTTTGGGATCCTCAGAAGTATAATAGAAACTGCAAGTACTATTATTTATTTGTCATGTAATTGGAAGCTAGCAGGGTAAAAAGTCATTGATAAAAATCCATATCACAAGGTCATTTCTTTCAATGTTGCAAATCTCTTCTTCAATCAAGAGCTTTGTAACTGATGAAAAGTACAGCCTAATCATAACATTATCAAGTCAATTTAATTGGTGCACATGAGATCATAATGAAGTCATTTTTGCTAGTTACAGGCTTAAAAATATTTTTATAGCACTCTTCATCCTAGTGGAAACTTTAAAGACCTCACAGACAGGATTAAGCTTCTCTGCCTGTGTTACACAACTGCCTTTGTGTGGCAGACACCGACTGATTTTATAGCGTTTAAACATTTTACTGGTAAGTATGATATTATGGTGTTTATACTTATAATTTATTAAGTCATTTACACTTTTAAAATTAGTGTTCAGATATGTCAAAGTACAGAGGCTTCACTTGTGGATTAGAGGAGATTCTGAAGTAGTAGATTTTTCTTGTTTGTAAGTTAGAACACCAATAATTGTCACCATTGCTCAATCAACTTTTAAGCACACTCTGTGTCTGTGGAAGTGTCTTTCCTGCTGGCTGAAATGTCTGCATGTTTTTGCACAATATTCTGTTTCATTTTGGCAGAAACTTGAAGCCCATAAACTAAAATTGGTTTGGAAGTGAAGATTTGGAGTAAGAGCAGCAAGGTTTCTATCAGCAAGCCTTGATGAGATTGCTTAATTTACCTTGATGTAAGCTTCCCTATTGCAGCAAGTGGAAACAATGCTATATTTTTTTTAATTTTTCCACTCATAGCCTATCTGCATGTAGAACTGGTGTGTCAGTGTCAGGTCCTCCTGCTTCTTATACCTGCATGGCTCCCCTCTCAAGCACTGTCCCCTGTGGCCTGTGGCTGCAAATCCTCATGGACTACAGCCATGTTATTACTCAAACAGAAGTCCATTATACCACACTGACAATGTTAAAGGGACACTAAAAGGAGTGCTAAAGGTATCCTTCCATCCACAGTAGTTGAAGCATCCTGCCATGTAAGAGCTGCCAAGCACTGGGTATAATGTTTATTTCCATTGGTTTGTTCTCCAGGCACCAGTTGGTGGCATTGCTGTGAAAGTCATGTACATCCATTGGAATTTAGTTTAGCCCAACCAATGCCTCAGGTTGACCATGAATACAAATAAAATCAGGATTCCCAGTCTCTCCCTCTGAAGCCTGAGACCAGCTTCAGCTTCATACAGGTGTTCGCAATCGTTAGGGACTTAACGGTCTGTCCATCTACCTCGGTGCACACCAATGTGGTGGGTGGTAAAATGGCGTTTATTAACTCGTGGCAACAGCTTATATAGCCTTGTACAACTTCGTCTACGCCCCACTTATCGTGCGTAAGCACTTGCGTCACTACTTCTTTATCTGGTTACTACTAGCAATTACTCGAAGGTTCTATGCTCGCTGTCTACACCCTCCCAGAAAAACATCTGGGCTCTCAGGAAACAGAGAACACATCACCCTTCAGGCTGACAGAGGCTTTGCTTTACGTGTTCCTGGAAAACTTGAGAAAGGATGGTCATGGAATTAATGCCTATAGAAAACACTGTAAATGCATTTACATCCGGCTGTAAGATATACTCCTAAAAGTCAGTGGTGCTTCTAACTTGGACATTTTGACATTGATTCTTTGAATACAGAGTATTACCAAGAACATCTCAGGGCCAGCAGGGATGCATTTCTCCAAAAGGCAGGGTAAATGATTTGCCTGTGTCTGCCAGGGATCATGCTTCCAGTGCTCCTGAAGGCAATGGCTGCCAAACTGGGTGCCCAGAAGAGCTGCCTGCCCTTCAGACAAACCTTTCCCTGCCCCTCATTCCTTGCAACAATAATATGAACCTAATTTTCATCCAGAGCTTATCACAGATAGACCTCATTGCGCTGCAATACGTAGAAACTGTAGTGTAATCTGGTGTCTTCTGAAGTTTAAGCTTTATATTAGCAATCTCCTATCTTCAGATTTCAACATATGCATCTTATGGTTCTTCACTGTTGGAGTTAAGAGGTGGTGTGCTGTGCTTGCAAGGATATTTGGGAATGAACCAGAAGTCAATTATGCATAGAAGAAAAGAGACAAATAAAGATCATCTTAATTGTGGATCAAAAAAGTGTTGTGATTTCCCCGCATTTCTAGTTTTTCAGATGTATTTCTTTTCAATTTGATCAAAAGTGCTCAAAAATAGTGTTCAGTTTTCATTGTTTTCATTGTAGGTACCTCCTATTCTTGTGAACTCAAAAAAGATGGATGGGTAAGAAATGTGGTTACAAGTACTGACACTAAATTGTTTGTTTTAATAGTTACACCATTAAACAGAGTTCCTCAAGTTGCTTTGGGTCTCTAACAGCAAAGTGGTTGGAGGATGATTTAAGTGGCCTGACATACAAATTTGAGGAAATAGCAGAGAACTATTTTAACAGTACTCACTTCATGCTAGTCAGTAGTCACTTGCAGAACTTTGCACAGGATGACAGTGTTAGCCAACAGCCAAGACAATAGTCTGAGAAAAGCCCTTTTTACTTCAGACAAAGAGAGGGAAAAAGCATTGTGTAGGGGAGTGAAATTTCAGGGCAGCAGCTCCACTGAGGGCTTGTTAAATCTTTCATTTGGGCCATTCACCTGCTGCTTATAAGCAATGAAAATGGTAGACAGCAGATGTGAAGGCTAGGAGGGGCTATAATGACATGAAAAACAAGTTGTGTGACTATACATAATCGAAAGAAGACGGATTGAGACTTACTCTTTTGTTTTGAAAAAAACAAAAAGCACCACATGTGTGTCTTCATGATCCCAAGCACTTTAAAAACTTTCCTTCAAAATGAATCAGGTAAAAAAATGAAAACATGTAAATGACTAAAAAACATTTCCAATTTTTTTTTTTTTTTAATAGATGAAAATAAAAAGTAATCTTGAACGTGACAATTCTTGATCCCTGTATAACTCTCATTAACATTCACTGAGGCTGGAATATGACCTTCCGATTATGTGAGGCTTAGAATTACATATAATTTCCCTACAGTAGATAGAAAAAAATTTTCATTTTGACCACCAGAGTGTAGGTTGGCTTTTTCTACTTTACATCACCTCTAAATCACACACCTTGCTGATGTTGACTCCAACAAAAATGTTTGTGGTTTAGTTTAAATCAAACAATAAAAGAGTTTGAGATCTGGTAAATTAGGAACAAAGGAAGAAGCTTTGTGCTCTGCTGCCTATAGTGTAACCATTATGGTTGTAGTAATGTGCTGTGAGAAGCCATTGGCATGCTAAAAATACACTACTTTAACTATAATCCATGCATAAAAGAGCTTGAAAGGAGATATGGCATATACCTAATGAATTCTGGCCCTTTTCCATGCTTACCATTTATAGGATTTTAAAATTGCCGACCCTCCTCACTACATTCAAACATTTTAACTTTAACAAACAAAGAAACCCCTGAATGAATTCAGCAGTGGTGGTGGGAAATTGAATGCAGTATGTGTTAAATAACTGGTTTTGTGGTTTTGGGTGGGTTTTGTTTTGTTTTGGTTTGGTTTGGGTTTGTTTTGTTTTTTAAAGAAATATGTCAGATTTTATATATATTCAAAACAAATGCAGGATTGTAAATACAGGGTGGTTGTAATATTCTAAGCACATATTTAGGGACTTCCTCCCTTTTCCAAATCTCACTCAAGTGGAACATACACTCATTTCTGTAACAAAAATTCTTTCTACTATATTGGCAAAATGAATAGCATCAACTCAAAATATTTAAAAATTTAGTCACATCCACATCTCGCAGCCTATAAGGAGCTTTCACGCTTTTGGGCTCGCTTTAGATCTTTAATACCCTTTCCTTTTGTGTCAAGGAGCTCACGAGGCGTAAAGAAGCACTGATAAACCCACTTAGATCCCTTCCTGGGCCGTCACCTCTCCCTGCCAAGCGGCTTTAGGTGGTAACTGATCTGTGACAGGCTGCCAGTCAAACAGAGCATTTCTGAAAGCTGACACAAAAGACTGAGCGTCGGAGAAAGGGGAGGAAAATAAGAAAAGAAACCAAACTGTATCAGCGCCTCTCCCCGCCTCCCCCCACCTCCCCGCGCAGTCAGGTTCATGGCAGGGGCAGCTTATAGCCGCAGCGATAGAGATCAGCGGCCCTGCCAGGCTGGGGACTGCCCCGGCTTACGGCTGATAATAGCGGCGAGAGGGAGAGTGACAGTCGGAGGCAGAGCGCGCAGGGCCGCTGTCAGCGCCGCCGCTTCCCGTGGGAGCAGTGCTGGGGCTGCGGGGGATGCAGGGCCGGGCAGGGCTGCCGAGGCCGCGGGGGAGAGGGGCATCTTTGTGGAGAACGCTGGTCAGAGGCTTTTGCCCTGATGTCATCCGTACTGCTCTGCCGCAGAACGAAATCACGGCCCCGTCAAAAAAAAATAGCCTTCCGAAAGTTTCTTCTCCTCGCTTCCCAGACCGTAGTGAAAAGCACAAAGTCACGAGCAGTGGGTGAAGTTTTGGGTCATTAGTAGGTCTGTAGTCACCTTCAAAACAGTACAACCGGATGCTGCTTGCCTTGAATCAGCTCACACCATCTGAATGCATCAGTTTGGTCACAAAGATGGCCAGAGGAATAGAGAAGGCTCCTGGCATCCTTATCACCCCACTCCACGCAAGTTTAAGAGCTTCTGTCTTGATTGCCTTGCCTTCTAATCACCCGTTGCACCAGGTACCACAGAACCAAAGAACCACAGAATCGTTATGGTTGGAAAAGACCTCTAGGACCACCATACACATGTCCTGCAATGGGGTTTTACTTCCAGGTTGCATTTCTGAAGCACATCTCTTGCTTCTCCCTTATTGCCACATTGGTTTGACTCTTGTAGCAGCCTACAGAAATTGCAAGCCCTAAATGCTGTGTCAGTGGGGCAAGAGAGACTATGGGGATCTGCCCACTATTCTCCATTTCCCTCTTTCTCCCCCACTTGTTTTTATCCCAGAGAGGTTTGGGGCATCAGAATCCCTCCTTCAAGAAAGAGGGTTTGGCACATCTCTACCCTGTGCTGGGTAATCAACAGTCAAGCAGGGGAAAAAAAAAAAAAAAGTAATCAAAAAAGCAATTCTAGAAATAAATAGTAAAATCAGCTTTGCAGAGCTGATGTTGGGTTTGATTTTTATTTTTATTTTTTTAATGGAACACTTGGCTCTGTGGCCTTTGGGGTGGAAATGGGTCATATTTCTGCATGTCTTCTGAGGGCACAATTCCACCATCAGGAATTTCAGGATCTTCCTGCTACTTGAAAAAGTAATTTCACGTTGCAGGGATGCAATGCAGAGGGGCAAATGGGGGAAGGAATTAGGTCAATTATAGCAGCCTTATACCACCAGAGATTTTCTTTATACATCACTGTTAAATGCTCAAAAACATGGATTACCTTAAAATCATTTTGCTTGGAAGTTAAGGAGTGCCTTTATGCTGACCATAAGATTATTAACCAGTTTATTGTCTCGTTCAGCAACTTCATTGAGCCAATCATGTATTATAAATGAGAAACACACACGTGAAGTAAGTTAATGCCAACATATACCAAGAGTGGATCCAACAAAATCTGATTTTTTAAAATCCAGAGTAATTTCTCTTATCTGTCATGAATGGAAAATTATTCAACACTGAGGAGGAATACAGTCATTAGAGATGCAAAAAAGACTCAGTGTGCTAAGCCTTGTCTATGCTGATATCTTCCTACAGTGGAGAACACTCCCACTGGCATCAGTTTTCCCACGTAGCTCTGTGGTGGGTGAGAGCTGAGTTCAACAGCCTCTGCAGCAAATGGAAGGGAATGTGTAGAAAATCCTCCTCTGTTCACCTTCTGTCCCGGAGCTCTTCTCCCCTGCCACTCCAAAAAAATCCCTGTTGCTATATGTCAGATAGATCTGATAAAGAGGGGATATGGCAACATGAAATAATTTTCATTATTTATATCTTCAGGGATATTTATTTACTGAGGGAGACCCCATCTAATTATGAGCATTGTTTTAGATTTTTTCTTTTTTTTTTTTTTTTTAATTCTCTTCTTTGTCTGAATAACTACTCTTTTATTTCAACCAGTTAAACAGAAAATGAAAAGTAATGGAAAAAATAATAAGTGAAAAGAAAGAAAATGCATTTAGCATGAAAAAGAATAATGCAGGGAAGCAAAATATGTCAAGATCATCAATTTTTCAAGAAATCCTCTCACCTTGAATAGGGGCTATATATCAGATTAGAATTATATTCTCCTTTATAAAATAATTCTGGATGCTAGCTGTTGTGTATGTAAATGTACAAGAGATTTAACCTGTACATATTTTAAAGTTGAAACAAATTCCATTGTGCTGAGAGTTTGCATGCAAGTTCATTTGTATCATTTTGAAATCCAATTTGATTATGCTTTTATATTTCTGATCAGATCAATTGTCTGGAATTGGAGGAATTACTATTTAGGGAATTTCAAATAGGAGGAAAAGCTAAACTTTACTGTAAACAGACAGGAACATTTTTATTATTTTTTCTAAAGGGTTCCTGAAAAAAGGTTGTAAGCTATTCTTTTTGTTAAAGCAGTAAGTAGTGAATTGAGAGTTCTGGTTGAACAAAGTTGTATTCTGATGACAGAAACCTTTAAACATTCTAGAATAACAACTAACTATGCAGACATGGAGATCTGTATATATGTTTTGTAATTGTGCTAGCAAAAATCTTGTTTTATTTGCTTTTCAAATGCTGCTAACTGAGCACGGAGATCTATTTAGCTCACCACAGTGCTGGTATCAAACTTGGTGAGTTCTCTGAACATTATGGACTGCTTTGCTAAAAAGCCTGCTTCAGCTGCCCCTCTCATGGAGTCTAGAAGTACCTGAGATGTTGTGGAATGACCCACTGTGGATGTGAGTCTTCACAGATGTTCATCTTTGAGATGTCAGATGCATCTTGAATATACCAGGACATTTCAAATGACATTAGATACCAAACCATGGTCAACCGAACTAAACTCCATAGTTCGGATGGTATTCAGCATGTCTGTAGACACATATGTAAATAGGTCATTGTAGGTGTTGAGCTCTCACTGAGTTCTCTGTTAAGTATGCAGACAGCTAAAATCAAGAGAGAGAACTCCCACTGCAAAGGCAAATAGAATGGAAATATTTGTACTGTTCTTCAACTGAGATGCTACAGGTCAGCATCTGGCGGATAGGTACACAAAGAGATGTGATGTCAGGAACGCAGAAAGACCATTGCTTCTCTGCCCATGAGTATTTTGAGAGAAATCACTGATAAATAATGGAACATAATCATTTTATGCCTATGTCAGATGTTGCAGACTCTATTGTATTTAAGTAGCTACCCAAAGATCCAGGAGGAGAAAAAGCACAAAGACAAACTGGGAAATGTGCACGTGACCAATAGCACCTCATTAAATGGTGGCTGTGCCATGAATCTCAACTCAGGAAAGGTATCTCAAGAATTATAGTCTGAAGGGACATTTTTTAATGGTAGTAAAAGTGCCCCATCTGAATTTCCCCAAGCTATTTATCTTAAATCTTTCATTTCCCATGCTCAGTGAGAGCAATTAGATCATTTTCCATCTGCTGCCACATCTTCAAGGAGTCAGTGCCCTGTCCAGTATGATAGCTAACAGAGCATCTATTAAACATCTCCTTTGCTTTTGAAATTTTCCTTATAAATGTCCATCTATATTAATCATGCAACTTGCCAAGAATACCTTTTTCCTGCATTCTCTGTCCTACTCACTATTTTCCCCTTTCTTTTCTCACAGTAACAGCAAAGATGTTCTCAGTTTGTGTTTTATTTTTTTTTTGCTTGTAACTAATATGAAAGGAAATAGCAAAGTAGCACCTACAGTACGGGATTTATCTCCATGATATAGGACAAAATCTTAAATTAGAAATCACACCCACTGGTGTATGCTGCTTCATACATTGCTTCAAGAATCTAAATAATAATTCCTCATATACATTTTTACATCTTTGCATAGATCCTTAAAATTCTTGCTGAGGATTTCAGGATTAAATCAGGTGCAAATTTTATTACTTCTTTGTGTTATGGTTTCAAGTTTGCCTATGTTAATATGGGAATGACCGTATTACAAAGTATCATGATTTAGATATGTATTTTAAGATGTGAAAAAGTTTAACTTGTAGAAATATAATTTCATTTGCCTCTTATTCTAATGTCTTGGAAGAAGACCTGAGAAATGGATACTCAATGTTCTGTATACTGATAGAATATGAGCAAGTATGCAAAACTAACTCTCCTTCATAAGAGATTGAAGAGTGGACAATGGATAGTAGACAAGTAGGCAAATGCTTTCTATTACAAGTTCTTTAATATTTTGTCATAAATTTCTGCAAACTCCTATTGCCCATGGTCTTTGGATCAAAATTTTAATTTTTCATGGTGCTCTTCACAACCAAAGAAATCTTCAGTGAAATAATTTCAGAATTTTTGAATTAATGAAGCGTGTAAAACATACTGTTTCCACTGTGTTTAATGGACAATGAAAACAAACCACAAACAGCCAGAAAAACATACTCCTTTTAGAGAAAATTCTGCAAAGCAACTGACAACACTTGTTTTTGACTTGGGTGATTATTTCCCTTGTTTCTGTCTGCTCCTTCTGTTCTTCCTGTACAGAAGCATTTTAAAACCAAAGCAATAAATTGTCTAAACCAGATCATTCTTACTAATTAAAGGTGTTCTCAAATTAGCGTTGAGAAAGGTTACTTTGAAAAATATGTTGTCACATTATAAAACTTTAGGAAATCAGTCAGGTTAGCTCTTAAAACCTGTTAAGAGGTTGAGGTGAATCCTAAATGGAAATCTATTAAGTTATTAGAAAAGCTTATTGAGCTTCGACACTTTTCTGACATTATTTACCTTTTTCTCCTCCTGGCTTGAGGCTTTGTAAGACTTAAAGCAGCTGATTTCAGATAGCTGCTATGTGTATAAAGGAAATTTTAACTACCTGATGGAACTACTCAAAGAAGAACAATAATCTTCAGCATCACGGAAAGCTGAAAGATAATATAGAGATTAAGACTTCTAGATTTCTTTGATGTCGTGAACATTTATTTTTTTCCATAATAATGAGGCATCTGGCTTCTCCACAGAACAGTTGTAATGCCATTACAGTAGTTCTTTTGTTTTGTTGTACAATAGTTTTATTACAATAGTTGCAATGAGCTATTTATCTGCTTCGTTTAGATGACCTTGTCTTACATAGCACTGCCCAAAACATCTTCATGAAAGATGGGAATTTATCTCCTACATATTTTATCTCCATAGTTGAGCTTCAAAGTTAAAGGCAATACTAGGCCAAAAATATTTTTTTCACCTAAGAAAATACAGATTTTATTATTATTTATATGTTATTTAAGACTGCAAGTTAAAATTGTGAAGAATTAAGGAATGGGAACATATTTGCTTGTTTGTAACGTTTGGAGTGTGTATATATTTATTATTAAATGTACAGACAGCTTTCCTTTGGAAGACCTAATGTATGTTTCTCTTCTAGTATTTCGAAGCAAAATTTGTTTTCAGTGTTCCCACAAAGCAAACGTAGGAAAGGTAGATCAAATCTGATAGAAAATAAGATGTATGTGAAATATACAATTTTGTGTCCAACCTTTGTGGCTTGGTCCTTGAGCTATGTCATAAAATTATCCATTTACAGATACTTCACTTTACATTATTTAATAGACTTCAGTGAGTTTTAGTGTCCTCTTCTATTTTCAAGTGAAGGGAATGTGTATTTTAAAATGCATCCTCTATTAGCTGGTGACAGCCTCCACCACAAGGGGCTAAACTCATTTCATAAGCCTGAGAACATTATGATGGATACTTGGAAGCACTTTTGCTATCTGACAGTGTGTCTTGGCATAGTTTAGAGTAGAAATTTACTAATACTTTTTTTGTGTGACATTTTGTCAGATTTTGCAGACATCATAGTCTCCAGTAACTTTGCACTAAGTCACGCTTCCGCTAAGTCCTAAGGCTAAGCTACAGTCTGTGGGGAAAAAAGCCTAATTGTAGATCATATAAGCTCCAGTGGTAGACCATTCAAGATCTGTTTGTAACTTATTAATATTGCACAGATATTTTCTCTCTTTAGGAACAGGTATGTGTATTAACGTCTCAGTAAATCTAAAATTTTGCTAATTTTAGAATAGTAATGTGAACAAATATTGGTAGTTTAAAAGAAAAACAATGTAAATAATTTTTTTAATTTATAAAACTGCATCCTTGGAGATATTCAGATCTGGACTGTACAAAATACCAAGCAGCCTGATCTCTGCTGGTCCTTTGTTGCACTAGGAATCAAGCAGAATATGACCAGAGGTTCCTATCCAATCAAAATTATTTTAGTATGTTGCACTTTGAAGAAGGTAGTTACAGTTGAAACAGTCTAAAATAACCGCAGGAAATCTTACCAATTAATTTGTGACAATATTAGATTTTGCTGTTTGGGCTTCTCCATCCGTCTTGCATCTTCTTCATGAAGCAAAACTGTAAGTTTGCAAGCTCAGGGGAGACATTTATGATCCCCTAGACTGATGGCTTTCTTGCTACTACTTCTATCTGGTGCACCAGTCATCACCAGTGTTGTCTATGTGTACTTAACTTTTGTGTTGTATCCCATTGGCACACTCCCACATCTGTGTCAACGAGGACAAGAAAACCTCAGTTTCTATAGAGAGTAGATCTCCTTGTGGTCACTCACAGAAAGGGTTTCTGGTCTGGCCAATACGACTGGAAAGATGGTCAACTGGTCTGTGGTAACTAGGAGACCATGCAAATTGACTGGTGACAGGAGTTCATTTTAAATGGAACACCAACTCTCATTGAAGGTATCAGAAGAGCCAGTTGGGTGAGCTAAAGACACTGAGGGCAGTTCAACTCAACATTTTTACAAGTTTTATATATTTGAGATGCAATTTTTAAAAATTAGATTTAATTTTATTTTCCTGCTCTATCAATATGGTTTTAGAATTCAACTTTATGTTTCCATTAAGAATATGTACACTTATTTAGGAACCTAAAATAAGCTAAATTAACTTTTTGGTTGAGAATATTTTGCAACTTTAATACGGGATAAACATTGTCTACAAGTTTTATTCTGCCATATTTCAGAAATGGCCTTTGTACCTTGAAAATCAGCGTGCAGTTTGAGGCTGTCCAGAAGATCACTGGGTTTAGGAAGAAATTCATCAGAAAGCAGGCCTGAAGGATAGGGTTAAAAGAAATAAATGCTCTTCTCTAATGTTTTCAGCAATTCCTCATGCTAGTAAAACCCTGCCTGGGAGAAATAACAGCTATACTGAATTGACATGTGAATTGGAAAGGCTAGATTGCTATTATGTTGTGGGTGGGCCTTTCATACTTCTGAAGTTATAATGTTTTTATTTAAAGAGTAAATTGGATTTCTAGGCATGTATGGTATACATCAATTTAAAATTATTGGAGTTCTTCATATTGTTAAGAGTGCTTCAGTTTGAAAGAGTGAGGCTTTCCTGCAAATGCCAAGTAAATTGCTCTGCAAGTCCAGAATCTTTGATCACCTCAGAATTGAAATGCTTAGGAAAGATGCTGTAGTGTTCTAATAATTTTACAGCTCTCTCTGATTCGTATGCCTAGAACCCCAATCATTTCTAAATTGAAGAGCTCTCATTATTTTCAAGTTTTACGTGCAGTACAAAATGATTTAAGATTATTCTGCAGCTTTTCATTTTTTGTTTTGCAAAAAAATAGAAGTTTTTTTTTTTTTTTTGCTTCTTTTTTAAAGATCAGCTCGTTCTTTTTTCTCTGCACTGGGAGACATTATGTGCTAATTCAAACATTTCACATTTAAAATGGAAATTAAACCGAATTCTTTCCAAATAGCAATGATGATGGCTGGGGGGAAACAAGGGGAAAAAAATCACTGCCTGAAAAGCCGAGAAATACAAAGTAAGAGGCTGTCAGTGATCCTTGCTGGGAAAAGTGAGAAGAACAAGAAACATATTGTCACTGTTCAGATGCGGTCAAGGTGAAGTGGGGAGACTGAATGAAAGTTACAACAATGTGACAAAAGAGAGACACAGATCCATTTAGTCTTGGAAGGAAGAGAGCAGGAGGCACAGAAGGCTAGTTCACGTGTTGCTTCTAAGCTGATTTTTGCTGTCATTTTATCATACAATTTCAGAGGGAAATGATGTATGCCCTTTTACATCTCCTGACTTTTGTCTTTTAAGAATAACATTCGTTTCTTTCTCAGTAGTGACCTTGTTCTTTTTGAACACATGGCAGTATTATAGTGTTTATAAATCACATAGCTTGCTAAAGAAAATTCTCATCACCATTGCTTATTAGCAGCAGAGCCTTCCCTTGTGTTACTTCCTGAACACACACATTGTATGTTCTTTGTTCCCAACTGCTCACAGATTAAGAGTAAATAAGATGAAGAAAAAAAAAAAAGAAGCAATATGGGAAGGGAAGCAGATCAGCCAGATGGGGGTTTCTACAGCTCCATCCTACAATGCCATAAAATTACTCTTACTACCGGGAAAGATGCACTGGCTCCTACTGGTCCAGCTTGGAAAGTTAGCCTAGGATCCAGACAGAACATCCCCAAATGAAAAGGGACAAAATTGGTCTAATAAGTATTGCCATCCAAATGGAATAAAGTTATGATGTCTGATCTGAAAGTAATGCCTCCTTTTTTATTATGTTGGCTCACAACATCAAAGGCAGATGTTGGTGGTATGGCAGTAGAGGTTCCTTCCCTCCAATATCCTGTTAAATGCAGCTATGTGACAGATGGCCGCAGAGGGGCAGTCTGACAAAATAGTGTCTGACATGGATGTGTGTATAAAGCAAAGTTGTATCACTGAATTCCTCCATACAGAAAAAATTGCACCCTTTGACATTCATCAGCATGTTATGAATGTTTCTGGAGGCCAAACACTGGATGTCAGCACAGTGAGGCTGTGGGTGGGTCTCATGAAAGCTCAGGAACAGAAAAAAAACCCACATATTCATGTTTGTCAGGACCTACTGAATCAACATGAGGTTGAAGGTGGCAGTTTTCTGGATCACATCATTACCAGTGATGAGATGTGGTATCACCACTACAAGCCTGAGTCAAAACAGCAGTCCATGAAGTGGTGAAATGTGAATTCACCATCTAAGAAAAAATTCAAGATGCATACCTCTGCAGATGTGCATTGTCTTTTGTGGTAGGAAAGCAGTGATCTTTCTGGATTTCCTGGAATCCAGACTAACCATCAACTTTATTGCTTGCTACATCACAACACTGGCTAAGCTGAAGGCTGAACTTGCAGATACAGGCCAGAAAAGGAGACACCCTTTCTCTTGCAACACAGTAATGCTGGGTCCCGTGCCAGTTTGAAGACCATTGAGCACACTGTCAATCTCGGCTGGACTGTCCTGCTACATCCACAGTTTGGTCCAGTTTTGGTGTCTTTGAACTTCCATCTGTTCAGGCTGATGCATGGCAACATTTTCCTAGTAATGTTGCTGTCATAGCAGCTGTGAAACTGTGGGTCACTTCCACTGGTGCAGATTTTTACAAGCACAGCATGCAGGCTCTTTTTCATGGCTAGTGAAAATGCATAGCTAATGGTGGTGACTATGTTGAAAAATAGTGTTTAGAATGTGAGAATTTGCTCAATCAAATAGTATTATTGTGTTCTTTGTATCTACTGTAGTTTCCATGGAAATAAATAGGAGGCACTGGTTTCAGAGCAACTTATGTACATGCAAAAAGATGATAGATTTGGAGAACCCACATGTAGTTGTGCAGGTATGTCAGTAGTGAGGCAAAAATTGGTGCACGGGTAAGACAAAAAAATAGCAGACCAGAGATTTTAAACATTTCTTAGGCATGTTACCAATAAAGTAACCTTGAAACATTCCAGTCTGAAAAATAGCTGCTGAAACAGAAAGCAGAACATGGCCAGTCACATGTGTGACACTATCAATCATTTGAGAGTAGTAAAATGAAGGTCTGCATTAAAAAAAAAAAAAAAAAAATATTATTACTACTTTTAAACAAATCTCTTAAGTACTTGAAGAGATCCTCTGATAAATATAGCTGCCATGGTTTTGTTCTCTGGTTTACAGCTCTCCTGATGCTATCATAATGAGGCAAGTGAGTCTTTTCTACTGTACCTATTATCCATATAGCATATGTTTATGTCCACATAGTGAAGAGCTTATACAATCTCAGAAACTGAGCTTATGTTAGTGCAGTGGGTTTACAGCTGGAATGAGGGTGGATGGGTTCACTGCCAACAGCTCTGCTTTTGCGCATGTTTCTTCCAATGAAGGGGCAGGTTGATTTCATAGCCTCGTCAAGCCAATGTTAGCAGTTCAAATGTTTCTTAACAGTGGAGAAATGATGCAGAAAAGAATGTGTTCCCCAAGATTTCCAGTGAATAATTCATCTTAAATTTATTTATTTATTTATTATTTAGAAATCATCTCACATACATTTATTTTTTTAAAAAAATGAATATATAAAGCTAAACACCCAATCTGCAAATCTTTTAGAAATAATCAGGCTCAAATACTTTTGAACATTTTGTGGCAGGTACTTGAACCCACAGGGAGAATGATTTGCTTCTGCACTGTTATACTGTAATGGGAATCAGTCAATGAATCTTGTCTTTCTCTTGTTCCTCTCTATTTAAGATTTCTTATTTTATGTTTTCTTACTGTCTATTTTCAATATCTCTCACTCACAAACAGCTCTTCTTTTCTCTCTTTTCTTAGCTTCCATTTGAAATCCATTTGAAGGAATATTCTCTTTTCACTGTTTCCAGTCTTTCTGATGTTCTCTATTTCTTCTGAACCTGTTCCATCTTTCCTGCAGAAGCTCCCTAATGCAAGTCCTTCACAACCTTCCTTCTCCTTCCTGCATTGGTTCAGTTCTGGCTGAAATCTGGTGTTGTTGCTAAAGTATCCATAGGTTTTTTTGACAACAGAAGTTACCATATTGTACCTATCTCTGTTTCTAACATCAAATAATTGCATTTCAACTTTCTGATTGCTTGAGATTGTGGACTGTCTGATGGTCTACTAAACAATGCTCAAACTACTGGGTAACTAAATAGTATCAATGCGAATTAGAAAATCATTGCTCTCAGTCAGCAATTAGTATTTCAGTAATACCCAAACAAGCATAATTTTCTGAATTACATAAACCCAGTTAGAAATCATGTTTTCTTGTATGGAGAAGTCTGATGGAGGGTATATAAATATATATAAATATATATATATTTGAGGATCGGTATGCCTAGCAAGTCTCAGTTTACATAGATCTGTAAAATGTAAGTTAAAAATAATTCAATACTTCTTCTAAGGACATCTCACAGTATTATACAGCTTGGTGCTACATAAAATAGCCAGAAATAGGGATTAGTGTGTTGGATTCATTTTTTAAGATAAGCTTCATAGACATCTTTCTAACATCTCCTGAATTTTAAGATAGCGTTCCAAAATGTGGGCTAACTATTAGTGCATTAGACCCCTCAGCTGTTGCTCCTAAGAATTTGTGAAAGGCAGCTGAATTAGAGCATGTTGTTTTCAGCTGGTTCCTACAGTCTGCAGTCCTTCATCCTCAAAAGCTACAGAGACACCATATGCTGTTAATCATCACTGTTGTATTTAGTACTCAATCGACTGAAATTTGTTGTTTTCAGATATTATACACCAGTACGAAACCCATTACGTGTGCTGCATTTCACTGTGAGAGGAACAGTTAATTCTGGTTTGCTGTCTATCATTTCTGATACATTTATAAAGAGAGGTCTTCCTATGGGATCTATAAATCACGCCTTACCTTTTAGCTATGCCATGGTTTAATGTTAACATGTTAAAATAAAGGTTTGTGTATTGTTCACAATGCATATAAGCTTTTCTTGCTGTGTTATGTACAGAATAATCCATATACCACCCATACTGAGAGAAGCTATTAAATATGCTGGCTCAGTTTACTAGTGGCTTTAATACACTTCTGTAACGAGGGACTACTTGTAACATCAAAGCATAGAGAGACATTAGCTCTTTTCCCCTATAGCCTCTGACCCGAAAGCTTTGCTTTTTATCTCTGTATAAAAGGAAAATATTCTTTTCAAAGAAGCCTAGCTTGAGTGTGGATATTTTCCCCATTGTAGAATGAGAGCTTGTGAAAGTAATCTACAATTTTTCATCTTTGTTCAGAGTATTGTTTCTTTTTGGACATTACACCTCTTTGAGAGTGAAAACTCTTGCTTTCAAGTAATAGTGATTGGGAAATGCTGTCTAAATCCTACGGTACTTTTTTTTTTTTTTTTTTTTAATAACCCTGTCATTTCTATTTTTAAAAGAAAGGAAGAGAAGTATATTGTGTGTGCTGTCAGTATAAGGGGAAGAAAATAAAGTCTGGGAAATACTTTGTACTCAAAATAATGGATAACACCCATACAGTGTTAATTGTACAACATGCTTGTCATCAAAACCATATTTTATCTTAAAAATGTGTATACTTTTTTTTTTTTTTTTTTTTGGCTTTTGGCTTTGAAATTATTAACTTCGGCCATCTCAAGAGAGCCTTGATCTTCAAAAATGCACTAAGTACACACCCTTATAATATTTGGCTTTTGTATGGCCTGCACAAATTTGATTCTCTGATCCTTTCTTCCCAAGCAATTACAAGAAATGGAACTGATTTGACCAAACATGAAAACATGAACAGAAAAAGGAAGAGTACACATGAATGAGTGTATGCCATTACGGCTTCATGTGCTGAATTGATGGTATTCTGTTGGTTATTAATACATTTCAAGCCTAAATTTTAAAATAACTTCAAAATCATAGACATTAATATTGTTTCAGATAGTGTACAGTTCCATTCTTGTATGACTCCAATTTTTCTAATAGTGCCTGAAACTTCTTTTTTGTCTGTGCTTCCTGAAAGGACTCTTTTCTTTACTGCAGAGAACAAAAAGAAAGATCTTGGTTTCTTTGCTTTACTAAGTCTATTTTAAAGAGTTGAGAGTTGTGGGGTTATTTTTTGTTTTTGTTTTTTTTTTTTTGTATGGATAATTTGGAGTACTGTTTTTTTGCATTCCATGATTTACGACTTCTGAGATGGCTGGCACTGAGCAGGATTTGTTTTATGACACTTAACTCAGAGTTGTGTTAAGTCAGTAATTAAGTCAATGAAAACGCACTGATTTTTGTATACTGTAGCCAGGCCATCTCATAGGTGTGAACATTCCTATGATGTGTTTTGAAACCCACCTTGGGCTTTATTGTTTTTACAAACACCTTCTTAAAATTGTTTAGTTGGAGGAAAGGTGGCAGAGCCTGATTTTGATATAATGACATAATTAAAAAGAAAATAAAGCTACTCAATTTTCCATGTAAGATTATACATGAATAAATAAGTTTCAGTCTTTCTTGTTCTGGAAAGAAGCTGGTTCACTTGTTTTCTGCTTTTAATAAAGGTACATCATTTCACTATACTTGCAATAGTGTGGAGTGCATATTTTCAAGTATGAATATATTTATTAAAAAAGTCATTACTGAATTGCATTAGTGTAAGCTTTATAAAGTGTCCTTTAGTGTTTTGTTTTTTCTTTTTTGAATTGTTTTCAACACAATATTTTTCCTGCTTGTTCTTTGAATTAAGAACAGAAAACTTTTTCTCACAAATAGGTCACAAGTAACACATATTTTATCCTTATTCTATATATAGTTGCAAGTGTTTTTCTAACTTCTTGCAAGTGGGAAGATGGAGAAAAAAATGAACAGGATTTTTTTTCTTTTTTTTTTTTTTCTGATTGTAATTTTTAAAAATTTAGTAAACACAAAGTGTTTTTCAAAATGTAAATATAAGTAAATTATGTATTGCACTTGTCTAGATAGTTTAAAGAATCTAAAACATTCTGCCAAGAAAATGAATATTTTAGCTTGCATTCAACTAATATGCCAACTTATGGTTACTCACGTTTTACTCCTGTTTGCTACAGGTGAAATGGGTGAATATCAGACAGCTCATTATAGAGACAAGAATGCTGCATTCCCAAAGTAGGATGACAGAACAAGTCATGCTACGTATTCTAATTTCAGTGCTACAATACATCTTTAAGCTGTCTGAAGTAAAATGCTTACTAAGCACTGCATTGGGTCTGTCAGATTGCTTCATGGGTTGGTAATTAAATTGAGACAGTTACACCATTCATTTTGTGGAACTAAGCCAGAATTATGTGTATCTTAGAAATATTCTACTGTAGCCTGCTGATGGTAGCAGGAGCACAGGTGTTTTGCATATATATTCTCTTCCACAAAAAGCAGCCTATTTCTCATAGGCTATGAGGGAAGAGGGCTGTTTTGTCACTGGACTAGGCTAAATCAGATGGAAACTAGTTTAAGATGGCAGACTCGTCAATGAGAACTGAAATGGGGAGAAATAGCATGGACATGAAAAAGGTTTATTGTATGCACGAGGAGTTTAAAGGAGTTGTTGACAGACTATTTGGAATATGGTATAAGAAAGCATGATGACAAATGCTAGAAACCATTGTTGTTGTAGCATTCAGAACATAAGAAAAGTTCTAAGGAAGAAAAATTTTCCTGAAATAACGTGCTAAACTGCTTGTCTCTTCCCAAACTACAAAGAGGGGGGAAAAAATGTGTGGAAGTACTTAAATAAATATTCAATAGTTACATTAACCGGAAATCTGTTACATAGGAAAGAAGTAGTGAAGGATGACTTTACTTCATTTGTTCTCAACTAACTCATCATGGCCTACTCATATGACTATATGTGAGAGAGAGAGATGGGGGAGAAAGAGAGCTGGATTCCTATGGAGTAATTCAGAATAAGAATCTCAACTGACTTGGCTCTCACCTTGAAGCATAATTTGTCATCAAAGGATATTGTGACAGGAGACACTGCAGCTGTTTCATTAATAAGATTTCTTATGCCATTCTCTGATTATGAAAAGGCTTTTTATTGTTGAAATCTTTGATTTATCTTTTTTTTTTTTTTTTTTTTTTTTTTTTTTAAATGTGTGTGTGAATCTGGCTCATATATCTTGTACGTTACAAATACGACTTTTGGGAGATAGCATTTTCTTTATTAATTCATAGTTTTCTGCTGATTATTGAATTGTGAAGGACATTATCTCCTTCCTTATTTATCATTGTTTCTTTTCTGGTAAACCATACTCTATACATGTTTGTATCCTGTTTGTATCCTTCTAGTTTATTGATGCTTTTCCTGGTTTTCTTGTATTTGCTTCCTTCTATTGATCTATTATACTCAATTAACATCAGTTTTCATTTATGCTAATCATTATTTGTTGTTCTATTTCACTTTGTTTTTAATAATATATTATACTGGTATTAGTAACATTACTCTGAAGTCCCTAGTCCTGCAAAGGTTTGGTTGTGTTTTTCACTTTGCACATTGTCAACAGTCCCATTGGAGTTTAAGAGTTAGACACATGGATGTAAAGTTTTTTGCGCTAACTGCCTTTAGTTGAGCTCATTTTTGGTACCACAGAGCCCCATTTTAAAGTCTGTTGCTCAAATCTGAAAATGCACTTGTCATTGGAAACAATTGTAAAAATATGCCCTTACTGGGAACTCGGCAAACAGAAATTTTATGTGAAGTAAATTAAGCATATATATTGGGGGATACTTCTTGACCACTTCTTGAGCGCGATTTTATGACTATCTGAGTCTTTTATACTTTTGAAACATAGAAATGTCTTTATTTTTGTATTAATATTTTTGCAGTCGCAGTTCATAGCACAAAGCATGAAACAGTAAAATCAATGCATGTGATGATTTTCCACACTCTTCTACTCACAGGAAAGCAGCTAGAGTAACAGGCTGTAATTAGCTTTCATCCAAATAGTTTATGAAATTGTGGTCTGTAGACTCATTGTGCCTATGTCAGCCTGAAGATTAAAGGCTTCTTAACTACACAGTGACACAACAGACTGAGCAAGCTGTGAAGGAGCTGGTGTGGTTTGTTGTGTAATCATTGATCTGTGGATCAGTGGAACAGTCTGGATTTCTGTGTCCAATCCTGATAAATCCTCCAGTCAACCTCCCTGTATCTGTTATAGTGGATTACCATATATCCTAAAGTTCACAGTGTAGCTGATGCAATTTCTGTGGTGCTGGAAACATTCATTAGACACATAGAACACAATTAAGTTAATACTTAATCTTCTTTGCTTGGGCAACATGTCACAGCTTATTAATTAATTTGGTTGTTTTTTGTACATTTTTTCTACCACTATGGATACAATCAATGGATTTCAGGTGTTCTACAGTCAGGAAAAAAAGCTGTGCATAATGTAGTCTAAAAATGCAATGGGATTCTCCTTCAAGTTTTGCTATTGGCACAAAAAAGAAAATATTCTAATGAAATTATAAATAGAGAGCTTATACACAGTGAACTTATTCTTTTTCACTGGAGGAATCCTAAACATAACCAAGAAAATGTGAAATGACCTCAGATAATAATTTCACCTTTTCAGCTTGGGATAGTTAAAACTTTCCTCAGCTGCAGCAAACTGACATCTTGGCTTTCCATCACCTAGTATCCAGGATGACAGTCTTCAATTATCCTTTAAATTATCCATTCACTGTTACAGTTGCCTTCTGTTACTTTTTCCTTCTGGCAAACCTACAATTTGCATCTAATTTAAAATTATTAATTTTTGTTTCTAACCAATCTGTGAGTTTCACTAGTTTTTGGGAGATGGAGAGCTAGTTTCACTAGTTTTTGGGTGGCTGGAGAGCAGCTCAGCAGAAAGGAACTTGGGGTGCTGATTGACAATAGGCTCAACGTGAGCCAGTAGTGTGCCCTGGTAGCCAAAGGGGAAGATGCACTATGGTATTACCTGAATACAGCTTAGCCAGCTATTCCATAGGTGATTCTCCCACTATATTTAGTGCTGTTGCAGCCTTGCCTTGAATACTGTGTACATGTTTGGGCTCTGAAACGTAAGAAGAATGTTAAAGTCACTGAAAGTATCCAGAGGAAGGCTGGAAGGCATGTGGAATGAGAAGATGCTGAGAGCCTGATCTAGTCTGGAGAAAAGATTGAGAGGTGAGAAGTTTTTTACTGTGAAAGTTCTTTACTGTGAGAGTGGTGAGGTGCTGGAACAGGCTGCCCAGAGAGGCTGTGGATATCCTATCCCTAGAGGTGTTCAAGGCCAGATTGGATGGGGCCCTGGGCAGCCTGGTCTAGTATTAATTGGGGAGGTTGTTGGCCCTGCATGTGGCAGGGGGGTTGGAGATTCATGATCCTTGAGGTCCCTTCCAACCCGGGCCATTCTGTGATTCTGTGATCTCACTGCTCTCAGCAGCTCCCTCAGAAGGGGTAGCGAAGAAATGTGCCAGACTCTGCTACTTAGGAGCTGATGTCAGGATGCTTAAGAACAGTGTAGATCTGAAGTAGAGAAGGATCAGACTGGATATTAGGAAAAATTTCTTTGCAGTGAGGGTAGTCAAATTCCATAACAGGCTTCCTAGCAAGGTGGATGATGCGCCATACCTGCAGGAATGGGAGGCATTTGACCAGCGCCCTCATTATGGCATGCTAACTTTTGATTAGCTCTGAAGAGGTCAGGTGGTTGAACTGGGTAACCTTTGCAGGTCTTTTCCAACTCAACTATTCTGTTCTATCCATCTTATAAATATATATTGTTTGTTTGTTTAAATAAAATGAAATCAGTTCAATTTTAATTCAAGTAGCATTTGAATGAGTTAGATGGTACAAACTTTACTGAAGTTATTTAGATGGTTGGTCATCTGGAGATTTCAAAATTCCTTCAGACCGGATAAAGGAAAGTTCCAAGCAGTCTCAATTTCTCAATTAATATGAAAGATGACTAAATCAGAAGTTTAGTTAATAGTATTTGATATTTAGCTTTGATATTTATTATCCCTATTTCTTGAAGTTGTCTTCTAAAGGATCCCAAGTTGATGGGGATGGAGGAAGAGAAGAAGTAAAATTATAGTTCATGTTACAGTATTTATGCTCAAACTGTTAGAAAGAAGAAAGGATGGTCAGAGTCAATGAGTACTACTTATATGTAATTTCAGCTTTTCAATTAAAATTTCAAAATATTGATGAATTTTGACAATATTTAAAAAGCCAGCATTGCACAAATACCATCAATGCAAGTAACAGAAAGGAGAGCTCAGTGGTTAAGCAGGCTTTGAAAAATATTTTGAGGAGTGATATGAGAGATACTCTGATGGTTGTCGTGATAGCAGATCTTTTGTGTATACGAGACTGTAAATCTATTTATTTGTATCCCTTAAATCAAAGAGATAAGAAGACATACATTTGGCCTAAAACTTGAAAATACAGAGTTCCATACAAACATGTGGAAGAACTTCTTTAAGGTAAGGGTGATGAAGCACTGGGGAGGATTACCCAGAGAGGCTGTGGTATCTCTTTCTGTGGAGATATCCAAGACTTGTCTGGATGTCTATCTATGCACCCTATTGTAGGGCACCTGCTTTAGCAGGGGGACTGGACTCAATGAACTCTTGAGAGGTCTCCAATGATTGCAATTCTGTGATTCTTTGATATGAATGATAGTATTTATGAGTTTTTATACCACCTCTAAGAAATTGCCAGTGTTACACTGGCTAATTAATTTAGCTCCTTGACACTCATTATGTCATTTATGAATTAAGGATGAACCGGAAATAATATTGTAAGCATTTTTACACTTGAAAATTTATTTAAACGAAATCTGAAGTCATTTCTTCCTAATAGATGCTTTGCAGACAGAAATCCATTAGTCTGATAGTGTTAATATTCTCCAAAATGGAACATTATTGGACCGGTTTGATATCTTATAATTGCATACAGTATGATTCTTTGACTCTTATCTCTAAGTCTGTGAATTTGAAACCATCAGAAAGATGTCACATTGGTGTGAGTATTCTTCAGTGATAAGAACAGTAATTGTTGTAGGGAGACTTCTTAATCTTGGGTCACTTAAATCCCTTTTAGAGACAGCAGGTGCTCTCCAGAACAAGCATTAACAAGAAGAGATTATGAGGTAACATGTTGTTCTTTATATCTCAGCATCTCATGACAAAGCTTACGATCAGCCAGCGTGTTCAGAAGCCAGTTATCATGGGGAAAAAAATCAAATGTGACTCAGGAAGGAACTTATATTTTCAGTACCAAAGAGTGGATTCATTTTAAAGCCTTAATACTGAGAACTGTTACTTAGAAGATAATTGTATGAGTGAATTACAAAAATGAGAATAAAAAATACTAGAGGCTAAAAACACCTGAGCTGCAGATATTCATGAGGTGTGCAGTCAGACAGAAATTCTCCATCCTCAGAAATCAAAATCCACAACTATGTTTCCAGGTTTGTGACGCATTGCAACTTCTTTCCTTTTTCCAGACTAACCCTCATCTTCTTCCCAGCTGATGAATGCAATGAAAGTAAATTATTCATTCTAGCACTGGTAACAATATGACTTCATACACACAAGCTTGTGCTGTGGGCTGCTTAGCATTTACAAGATGAACTTTCTTTTGAAGCTGAACATGCTCAGAGTCTAGCAGAGCTCTCCCAAATACAATTACAGAAAAACAAACCTGTTATTTTCAGCTCTTAGTCATTTATTATTGTTTATGATTTTTTTTTTCTGATCTAAATATCAAGTAAACTTTGTTAAAATAATATTTTGTTATCTAATCCTGTCTGCTTCCATCAAGATCATAAGACAAAAGTGAAATACATCTATGGCAGTCTTTTTGAGGTGAAGAATTAAGAACAAATCACTCGGATGATAAAGCTGCACTTTCAAAAACAATTCAAGAAAAGATTTTGAGAGATATTTAAATGCAGAAGTGTATCTAGCACTTTCTAAGATCACACTAATCTCAATGAGTGTTACGGACTTAACCTTTCTTCACTCTGCTTTGAAAAAAAAAAACAGCTAGGCATCTATTTCTCTTTCTATATTCCTAAATTCTTTAAAAAAATTCTGGCCTTTGATAACCCAAATCCCCCTGACTTTCAGTAAGGCTTTTCATCCTAAATTCTAGCTTCTCATAGGTGTTTTGGGGTCCAGCTCTCTTAAATTAAAATGTGAGTTAAATGCCCAGGTACTTTTGAAAATCTGAACCTTAGTTCTCAAATCAATTCTGAAAATGTATTAGACTATAATCCCCAAAGATACTTGTGAAATATTTTCCCATCATTTCTGAGCAGCTTTTCTAGATAAATTTACTTTGTTAACCACTCACTTTGTCCCAAAGTTTCTACTCCCATCTTGTGTAATATTTATCATGGAGAATATTTTAAATATTTTTTTGACAAAGAGAATGTAAAAATGTAACAAAAGTATATATTTATGCTTTCAGCAGGCATAATGGAATTTAAATAAATGGAATTTTTATGATGAAAAAAGCACCAGTAAAAGCAGTGATTATATTTTTCATAGTTCATTTACCTTCCTTGCCCTGCAGATCTTGTACAGAAGGAAAACGAATTCCTTGATGAAGCCTACAATGTCATCATCTCTGAAGAGGACTCAGAGGCCCATTGGTGTTTAATGATCCCTATTGGCCTGCACAAAAGAAACTGGCATGATCTACTCAAAGAAAGATGTTTCTTTAGAAATATTAAGAAAAACTATGAGGGTTGCTCTGAAAGTAATACCTCCTATTTTATGATCTTGGATTATGATGTCAGAGGCAAATGTTAGTAGTATGGCAGCAGAGGATAAACCTTCCTGTCAGTATTCCATTACATTTTGTTGCTGTGCAACAGATGACAGCACAGGGGCAGTTCTGACAAAATGACATCTGACATGGAAGTGTATAGAAAGCAAAGGTGTGTCCTTTAATTCCTCCATGCAGAAAATTGCACTCATTAGCATTCATCTACACTTGCGGAAAATGTTTCTGGAGACCAAAGCGTGGATGTGAATGCAGAGAGGTGGTGGTTGGCATGTTTCAATAGTAATGACAGCAACAGTGGGTCACCTCCACTGGAGCAGATTTTTATGAGCGCGTCATGCAGGCTCTTGTCCATTACTGGCAAAAAAAAAAAAAAAAAAAAAAAAAGCATAATTAATGATGGTGACTATTTTGAAAAATAGTGCTTTATAGGTGAGAATTTGCTCTATCAAATAGTGTTATTGTGCTTTTTGTATCTATCTGTTGTAATTTTCATGGAAATAAATAGGAGGCATTACTTTCAGAACAATCTATGTACACGCAAAATAATGATAGATTTCAGAGTGATCTGCGTATTTCCTTTTTTGGTACACCGTGCAGACATACATCTCTAAACACTACTTGTTTTTAGAGGGCTGCTTTTAAAACAATAGTCTGAATTTGGTGGGGAACTGCATGCACTGTTCATTAGCACCTGACCAACAGCAGTGGCATTTTAGCAGCGCCACAATCATGTGATTCTAGTGCTACACAGAATCATGATATCAAACTAAATGAAACAAAACAGGTGAGGAAGATAAGCAAAAAAATGAAGACTAGCACGGCTGGCTTGCTGGGCATGGCTACATTGTATAATATAGTTATGCAGTGATAACCCATAGTTATGGATAAGTGTTGAAATATTAAAATATTTCTGTATTAATTTCTTCATTAGAGCAAAATATACACTGTGATATTTAAAGTACTTGGAGATGAAATAGTGGGAACTCAGTGAAATTATCAAAGTGAGAAAGGGAAGGAGATAAAAGGAAAACAGAATGAAATGGCAAAACAAAAATAAATAAATAAATCTTTTCACAATGAAGAGTTGTGGAGATTCAGTTAGGACAATTTTTTGTGTGTACTCAGAAAAAGAGCTTCTGTACAGAACTTAACTGGTGCCTTTTAACTGTTGTAGAGATACCGTACCTGTTGTAAAACTAAGGCAACAAAATACTTTTCACAAGCGTTTTTGAAAACAGTATGACTATTTCTGCTAGTTTATAATTTTTTCATCCTTTAGATTACTTCCTAATATTCCAGTATAAGGAATGGAATTGAATCTGGCTGTTTTTTGAAGAATTTCATGAGGAGTTACAATTCATGTGAACCAAGATTCCTCTTGAAAATCAGTTCAGCAGCTTGAAGTAGTGTACTTGTCATATAGGAATATTAATATGAAAGGAAAATGACACAGATATACAAGAAATTAAACTAGCTGCCTGTGTAGAGATATCAAAATGCAAAACTATGAACCTTGTGAATGTTTGTTGCAAGATTCTGCCATACTACGGTCACCAGAGATATAAATGTTTAAAATGTTTTTTTTTTCTAATTACCTAACAATGATTTAGAAAGACTGTAGTATATGTAGATTGGAATCATCCACATACCACTGTCTTTACAAGGCTGGTTAGAATTGTCTATCATGGTCTGTCTTGGATTTCACAACATCATAGGGGGAGGAACGGAAAAGGTGCATCTGCCTCTACTCACTGTGACTGTAGGAGATTCAAAACAAACAAACAATTTTTAGCAGGGAATGTCAGAAATTTTGTCTTCCCTGTGATGAGACTGATGAAATGCCACATGGACAGTGCGCTGTCCACTGGGAAGTCAAGTCATTTCTTCCCAGTAAGTGAAGAGAAAACTAAGAAAAACTGTGGTTCTCTGAGTGCCAGTAAGATATTTTAAGCATATTCTGCTAGTGTAAAAGCCTTTGGGATGGATTTACATTCATTTTTTAGCCCCCTTGCAGTAATAGTTTGAACTTGTCATTTTCAGTCAGAATTAATTCTCTGTCCTTCTCCTGTAGTAGTTTATTTGCCTTTTCTTGAATCATCAAAGAGCTGTACTTCAACAACCCATCTGATATTGGAACAAATCTTTAGTGTTACATATCCAAAATATTCAGAAGACATCTATTAACCACCTTGTTTCTCTTCTGAATTGTTACCCTCTAAATGTTAGTGTTGACTTCCATAACAAAATGTTATTTTGAGAGAGAATCATGGCAGTTTGAGTATGCTGCCAGACAAAGACCAGAGGGAAGTACAGAAGCATTTCACTTCAGAAGATCTAGCTCTGCTGTATTTTATTCTTTCTATCACATTAGCAATGAGGTGACTGAGGAAATATGGAAAAATAATATGTAAAACAGAATCAAGTAAAGGTTATCCAAAAATGTAAATATGCCTAACACTGCAATCTCTAGTTCAAAAGTAACTCTGATTTGAATTAAAAACCTGTTTTTCATTGTGTATGCCCTACAGAAACATACAAAATACAAGGAAAATGGATGGCATAATAATTTTGGTAGATTAGACTTGCTCTATGTGTTTATTTCTTTCTGTGTTGACTATGTCCTTTACATTCCACAGATGGATAAATGAGATAAATGGATAGAGGGGGCTGGTCTCTTCTCTCATGTTTCTAGCAATAAGAATAGAGGGAATAGCCTCAAGTTGCACCAGGGGAGATTCAGTTTGGATGTTAGGGAAAATTTATTCTCCAAAAGAGTGGTTAGATGCTGGAACAGTCTGCCCAGAGAGGTGGTTAAGTCACCATCTGTGAGGGTATTCAAGAAACATTTAGATGTACTGAGGGATGTGGTTTAGTGGGAAATACTTGTGATAGGTGGATGGTTGGATTGGATGGTCTTGGAGGTCTTTTCAAACTCTCATGATTCTATGGTTCTGTGAAAGAAGCATGACTAAGAGAAAATTAAGGCAAAGATAGTGATAGCCTTGAGTGACTCATGATTACACAGGTTGCTCTGAAAGTAATGCCTTCTATTTATTTCTGTGGAAATGGCAACAGACACAAAAAGCACAATAACACTTTGATAGAGCAAATTCTCACCTACTAAACACTATTTTCCAAAGTAGTTATCACTATTAGCTGTGCATTTTCACTAGTGATGAACAAGAGCCTGCATGCCACGCTCATAAAAATCATCATTTCCATCTAGAACAAGGCTTGTCTTTCACATTTACATTGCCAGTGCTGAAACACACCACCCATCACCATACTGTGCTGACATCCACGGTTTGATCTCCAGAAACATTCAGCAAGTGTTGATGGATATAATTTTTTTCTGCATGTAGCAATTCAAGGTCACACCTTTGCTTCATATGCACTTCCATGTCAGACGCTGTTTTGCCAGACTGCCCCTCAGTTGCCATCTGCCCCATAGCAACAAAATGTAAGAGAATATTGGTGGGAAGGTTCAGCCTTTACTGCCTTACCAACAACATTTTCTTCTGACATCATGGACATACATCATAAAATAGGAGGCATTACTTTTGGAGTAGCCCTTGGAGTAGACCTCATAGAATTTCACATTAGTTGAATTACTTTACAGTGATATCTAGTATGCAACAGGGTCTCAGTGCATGTAGGGTAGAAAGAAAGCAAAGTGATCAACCAGAAGATACAAGAGTAAGGCTGGTTATCTAGGTGAGACAATTAGAAGATGTGATACCTCTGGTAGATATTCTACAATTTTTATTAGGTAAACATTGCAGGTGTTTCCATTTAACTTTTGACAGTGAAGCTGCAGGTCTCATGCTATCTACAAGGATAACAGAACAAAAAACTAACCCTGCTTCAAAGAGCTTACAGTAAAGGGTAAGATAAATGGTTGAATACTCTCAGGGTACAGAGCCTCCACATCAGGAGGCAGTGAGACAGTATCGATCTGCTGGGTAAGCAGCAATCACATTTCATCAGTAGGCTAGTCATTATTGAGTTTCTAGTCATCATAGTAAAATAATGATTTGGTATTCGGCCATAAACTCACAAAAACAAAACAAATTGTTCAGCTTCACTTTGCAAGACTGTCTTTTCTGTCTGGACGGAGATTTGTGAAGGTATGCAGATAGGAAAACTTACTATATTCTTTCTCAGACTGAGTGAAATATAATGGCATTTTAAGGACAATTCATGTTCCTGAAACCATTGCTACACAAAGCTTTTAACTATCGTAAGACATCATTGCCATAGAATTAGTTTCCATAGCCAACTGCTGTTACTTCTGTTTCTCATATCCCTTGTGCAAGTACAAACATGAATGCTGCTACATGATGAACCTCAAAACAGATCCCAGTTAAAAATAATATGATAAGGAAAAAAACTTATGTTCTTGGCAGCTGAAGTTTTCCAACCAGTTTGCTTATTATGCAACTACAAACATATTTGTGCAACTGAAGGAAAAAAGGTAGATGACTCAGAAATGAAACTGTCACCTCTGAAGAGTAGCATGAACTTCAGATAACTTAAAGTATCCCTGTAATTATGAAAGTAGAAAAGCTTTCTCCAGAAATATGATGAACAGTGGTTGCAGTATAACACCCTACCGAGTCTGGTGTGTTGAGTATTTGTCATTTCCATGAAGTTTGATGGTACAGTAGTGTCAGTAGTTCATGAAACATTTTTAAGATATCCCCAAGAATTTAATGCATTTGTTATATTGTGTTTGCAACCTATTAAATGACATACAGAATGCTGTGCATAATTATGTTCATAAGAGAAAAGTATTAGGATAGGACAGCTGCTGAGGTGAGATTCAATTAAGTGCTTTTATAATAGCAAAGCGAAGTAAGAAGAACTTAACTGGAAAAATCCAAGTCCTGGCATGTAGCTGTGTCCTTGTGCTGGTTGTTAAAAATGGCACATTATTCTGAAGGAATTTGGAAAACATCCTGTGTCTCCTAGGTCTAGAGGCTGCCATTGAGCATGGGTATGGGCAGCATGAAGTTTTGTTCCTACTGCTGAAGGGGAACCTCTTTCTTTCTTTCTAGCCTCTGTCCTGAAGCTGCTTCAAAAAGTAGTTTGTGCATGTCGTCCATAGTTCTAGCACTTCTTTTAGTCTTGTATGCCTTGGAGAGAAATATCCATGTTACGCTCAGCCTCCAGAGGTATCCCCATTGGGAGAAAAAGAGAAGGTAGGCTCTTGTGCCCTTTGCTGGTGAATCAAGCCCACTCATCTGCAACTGAACATACAAGGCAGGTACACTCCCATCTTTGGTGCACTGCCACGTACCAGAGATTGACAAATACATACCAAATACAGACAGATAAAATAAGCTGCAGAAATCTTCTGATTTACATGTGAAGGTACATTTTATTTTATCCAGACATACTTGGACAGTAACACATACAAATTTATCTTGAACAGTATGGCCAGGATAGATTTGTCTACTGTTTTCCACCACGCCCTTTATAAAGTATGAATCAAACCAAATCTGCAGCACTTTTTGCAAACAATTTCTTTCACTCTTCCCCTTTTCTTCCCCCTTCCATTCCAGCTGACATACAGTGACTATAGGGGGCAATACAACCTCATCATACAGCCTGTGTAATCGATTTATGACATTAATAGGTGGAAACTTTCAGGTCTCTAATTTTACTTCTTGCTTTTGAATAATTTGTATCTTAGTAGAGATAAACATAGCGGTGCTTGGGCTCAAAAAAAAAAAAAAAAAGGTTTTAAGTTCAAATCTGCTTTTACTAGTTATACTTTATTTCATTTGTAAATGAAAATAATAAGTACTGATTTTATTTCATACTACTAATTGAAATTAAATTCTAAAATAAAACAAGACACAAGAAGCAAAAATAATTTTGAAATTCATTTGACATTGATCACTAAGCAGAACTGCTCCAAGTCTGTATGTATCTCACATTTGTGTAATTCAATCTATAGGTCTGTCAATATTTCTGATGCAGTTTAATTTCTTCATATCGGTTTCTTTCTGACATAATGCATGCGTTAGATGTTACACCAATTCAGAACGCTTAAATGGTACTCTTATATTTTCCAAGATCATATGAAAAATGTGTTTACATATTAGAAATCCAAAATGAAAAGGTAATTGCTACAATAAAAATATTTGTATATTAATTTAGTTGCTTTTTTCTTTCATTGATTGAAGTGCACTTAACAGTAAGCAAGTGAAGAATGATAACAATGATAATTTCCATATATTATTCAACAGTATATATTTGTGTACTTGACTTTTACTTCCTCAACCTTTCTGTTCTTAGTAAAGGAGTAGTTTGAACATGCAGAGCTGAACTTCTGTTAACCTGAAAAGAAAAGCTGTTGTTGCAGACTACTTTCTATTATTTTAACTTTGTTTCATTACATTTTTTGACAGTTAACGTTTACTAGAATTTCCCTGAAGCAAAAATGATTTAATATTAAACACATGCATTAAAACATGTTCTATTTTAATTTGTTAAAGCCAATAGAAATATAATTTAGGCAGAAATCTATGCTTAGCAGTGCAGCACATAGAGCCTCCAAACACATGAAACTGGAAATTTTATTTGAAGGGAAAACAAAGCCAGTAGTAATCTACCCTCTTACTTACAGTTAAAGCTATGTGATAATTTTGTAATGAAATTCAAACCTAGCTGAAGCTAATGTAATGTGAGTTTTTGTTGTGGAAGCATGGCATAGTTTGAAATCTATGCCTTCATACTTGGGAGCTTTATATTTTGGGAGCAATCAAAATCAGTTTTCAGATGAAGTTCCTTTTCAATTTTCTCATCCATTCAAATTCAGACCTGAGTATTAAAGACTCAAATTCCAAAGGAAAGTCCATCGACTTCACCGAATGCTGAAATTCAGAGTTTCTAATCCTCTAGTGTGAGCATTTAAGGTTTACTCAACAGCTTGCTGACCTTTGCTTAGCCACGTACACATTTCAGTGGGAATTTTCAATGCTTTTTCACTAAAAATCGTGTTCAACAATATTTCCTAATCATTAAGACCTGTGTACTTTAAACAGAGATGAAGAACACTCCTACAATCCCAGAATACAAAAACCATATCTTTTCACATAAGCACATCCTTTTTCTATCTGTTATTTGCCAGATTATTGTGAAAGCTGGTTTTAACAGCTCCTGGTGTTAGATATTGCTAGTGTGCCTGACTGGTTATTAATGGATGGTGGAAGGATTTGATATTCCCTTCCCACTTTTTCTCCAGGAAGTGAGGATAGCAAATAATTCATTGAGGTTGATGGGCCACATCTATCCACTAAAATAAAAACCCAAAGCCACAAAAGCTGCCAACTAGATTTAATAACTTTGGAGTGAACAGTTGCTCAGCTGAGAAAGTGTAGGGGCAAAATAATTAAAAAGAAAAAATATCAACTTAAAACCATAGTTAAACATGATTAAAATTCACCACAGAAGAAAGAGTTTGATAGAGTTGAATAGACTTTTTTTTACCTTGTTCCTTCTTCTAGATGCCAAATGAGGTTCAAAACACAAATTGATGATGTCTTATTTTCAGATGAGGCTGTTATTTTTCTGCAGTGTCTGGTGTGATGCTATGTTTTGATTGAAAAACAATGCTGATAACACATTGACGTTTCCAGTTGTTGCTGAACAGTGTTGTGCAGAGCCAAGGACACTTCAGTTTTCTCCGCTTTTGCCAACAAAGGGGCCTGGAGGAACACAAGGATCCGGGAGGGGACAGACCCAGGACAGCTGACTTAAACTGGCCAAAGGGATATTCCATACCATATGACAGCACGTGGAAGGAAAGTTTGAAAAAGGGGGGAGTTCTGGGGATTTTCTTCCACTGCTCAGAGACTAGCAAGAGTCAGTGGGTGGTGAGCGTTTTCTTGTACATCTCTTGTTACATATACATATCAATATAATTGTTGTAACTCTTATCTTTTTATCCCTCTCCCTTTTCTCTAATTTAGTAAACTTTTTATCTCAACCCATGAGTTCTGCTTTGTATTTTTTTCCCCATTCTCCCCCTCATCCCACTGGGAAGCAGAGGGGAGTGCGTGAATGTCTGTATGGTACTTCAGTACCTTCCAGATCAAACCACAACAGACGAGTAGCACTAGCAAAGGTGGCAGTCTTTTACATGAGAAGTACTGAGTAATTTGATAAACTCATGTAAAAATAGAAAATCATCAGATGTAACAGCTACCAGAATGAAATATGAACTGGAGGAAGCACTTGTTAGAAGATGTGATACAGACCAGTGGTGGTTGGAAAAATTCTAATATGATGACTGCTTTAAGACAGGCCCAAATACAGAATTGGGAATTAAGCCCAGTGGACTACACCTTGTTTCTGGGGAAACAGATTAAGAATATAATTAAGGATAGAATAGCTCAGCAAACGAATAAGTATAAGCTAAAAGGGTCAAAGCTTCGCAACATCAATAAAGGGAAATCATGCTCCCCTTAGCTGCTGAAGTGCTGTGAAAAAGTTAATAAAATAGTAGATAAAGTTGACCTATGAACATAGTTTATTTGTATTTTCAAAAAGCCCTCAGTAAAGTTCTTCATAAATGACTACTAGGAGAAAAAAAAACAACTATGAGGTAAGGGTCCAAATCTCATAGTGGATTAAAAACTGAATAAATGATGGCAAAAATTGTGCATGGAAATTCTTACTTAGGACTGTAAAGAGGTTAGTAGTAGGATGCTGTAGAAGTTCAGATTGGAACCAATGTTACTTAACATAATTTTTAATGATTTGCACATTGTCTCTGCTAAAATGTACATTAAATACTGGCTAACCAAAGGACAGTGAAAACAGGGGAGATTGGTTAGACTGACACCAGGTGCATTTTGGATCTGCATAAATTTTGGTAACCAATTTATGTGTTATTTTTTTGACTCCATCATGGTATTACATGGCAGGTTCCTTTAGTGGGAATAATTTTCCTGCAAGTCTCCAATAGGTACCTCTACAGCACTTGTATGAAATTATTTCCCTTCTGTAGTTGTAGGAAAAAGAGGGTTGCATGAGAATGAGGAATTCCCATCTGCCATTTCTTTGAACATTTTCCACAGACTAACAAAAATGCTCCTTCATAAACAGTTACAGGGAACTCCTACTCCTTTTGGGTTTTGGGTCTTGCTGGAGCTTTTCTGAGGTACTGGCACCGAGGAAATCACTGGCATTACAGTCTTGGATGATAGTCTGCAGCCCAGAAGACTGTAACCCACCAGTACTTTTCTTCTCCAGAAGATCTTGCCAGCTAATTCTCAGCACTCTCAATCTTACCTTCTCCTCATGAAGTGTCTGTAGAAGCCACATTTGATTTTGCATCTCTTTAAGGTACTGACATCCCTGCTGACTGGAGACTATTGTTAAATAGGATCAGGAACTTTTGCCTGATCAAGTTCATTCTTAAATGACTTAGCTGTTGGGGTTTGTGGCTTTTTTCTTCTTTCTTTTTTGTTTTTGTTTGTTTTTGTTTTTGTTTTAACTGTCTTACACTGTTGGAATAATTAAAACATTTTTCACTGTTGGAATAAAATAGCACGTGGTGATACTATGACCTTATAGAATCACAGAATAGAATCACAGAATCATTAGGGTTGGAAGACCTCTAAGATCATCCAGTCCAACCATTCAGCTGCCACCAATATTCCCCACTACAACATGTTCCTAAGTACTACATCTACCCTTTCCTTAAATGCCTTCAGGGACTGTGATTCCACAACATCCCTGGGAATATACTAAGCATATTTTATGCCATATATGGAAGATAATTCATACTATTCTGCAGTTGTCATATCCACTCTGTTAAAACTGAAGTCCATTCAAGTTTTTTTAATGACAAAAAAAAAAAAAGAGCTAACAGAGGATATCTCCTACAGATCTCATGTGTCTCTATCTAGCTTTAGAATGAAGAGAATCATTCATGTTTCTATAATTCTTAGTAAAAATTGTCTATTTTACCATTTATATTGAGGCAAAAATGCAATCTCTATGAGATACAACATTTTGGACTATGAATAAACATAGTAGGAAAAAAAGGATGATTTCCTGGCAAAATAAATGTATGCACACTAAAATAGCATTTATCTTGATCAATAACTCATGCTTTTAATTTTTGTGGAAAATATTAATAGAGTTCTTTAAACAAAAAATAAATAATGTCTTTTTTTTTCTCTTTTGTTGTTGCAGCCCTGTTTGTATTTACATCCAGTCATTTATTGCCCATTAAAGAAGTAATGCTATGTTAATGTAAGGGAAAAAATCAATGCTACTCAGATCAGTAGCTGTGGGGAAACAGTGCAGCAGCTGGTTTGCAAACAGCAAGCCCACATAGATCAATGAAATTACAAGCTAAATCTGCTGATGCTCACAAACTGCTCCAGCATTGTGATGTCTAACCTTTCTCAAGTTCAAGATCTCTGGTAAGCCAGCAATAGCTAAATGGAAGGAAAAAAAAAAAAAAAAAAAAAAAAGGACAAAAGAAAGAAGCATGCAAGAAAGAAACAAAGAAAGAACATTACAGTCTAGTGGAAAATTTTAGCATGATATGCGATATTCCACTTATGAAGTCATCAGTATAACTGCACATTTGTAACAGATATGAAAGACACTGTAATCTCCCAGTGAGCAAAGCTAAGCTCTACGCAGTCAGGAGATTTTCTTCCTTAAGAATATTCATGTTTGTCACATATTACCTTAAAATGTAACACTGGAGGGCTAAAGAGCATCTTAGTAATGTGGTTTTTAATGTGAATTCCAGAAAATAATCTATCAATGAGCAATAATACTTCAGTGGTGTGCAATGTGTATTTTATGGTGTGGTTGTAACCTTTAAAATGGTTTGAAATTTGTTAACTTCTAAATTAAACATATAAAATATTTGACTTGTTGAATGCAAGATTCATTTGAATATTTGCTGCTTGCTTGCTATTTATGAAGTAAGAAAAGGGTCTCCTTTACCCCAAGGAAAACAAAACCAAGATTTATTAGTATCATGTAAATAGCATGCCTTTTAAATGATTATTTTCAGTGTAGTCTTCACCCTATTTTTCCCACTTTTTTTAAGCTCAGCAGTACTTTTCAGGTTTTAATCAGCAAGAAGATAAGGATAAACAGAAGACTGCTGTGAAATAGAATATGCTTTAAAAAGTGAATATGTTCATTCTAAAAGAAGAAAAGAAGTAATCTTGTATTTCTTTTGAATATTGACATATGTATTTTTAGATGGAAAATAACTACTCAGCAAATACATAATTCTGATCGTCTGTGAATGTCCAGTTGCTTCATGTACTAATTGAATATCACAATGTCATTCTCTTTTACTGTATCGCTTTTGCACATCGTAAAGTAAAAAACACGGAGAAGTTGGAAATATTTCCTTGGTCTTCCAGCAAGGCTATAGCAGAGCAGAAAACGGAAGCCAAATCCTTATTAACTATATTCTGCTGTTGAATTCTTGAAATATTTTACAAACTAAGAACATTCAAAATACTAGAGAATGTTCAAGATTATTTCTTGTACTGCCAGCTGTTTCTTCTGGCGGGTCCATTTTGGAATTTGACTTGAGTTACTTGTATAACCTTCTCAGGTATCTAATAATGAAAAGAAGGACAGGAAGTTTCCATTAGGTTTCTTTTTCACAGAATCACAGAGTTGCCAGGGTTGGAAGGGACCTCAAGGATCATGAATCTCCAACCCCCCTGCCACACGCAGGGCCACCAACCTTCTCTTTCTAATGCTAGACCAGGCTGCCCGGGGCCCCATCTAATCTGGCCTTGAACACCTCCAGGGACGGGGCATCCACAACCTCCCTGGGCAGCCTGTTCCAGTACCTCACCACTCTCTCTGTAAAGAATTTCCCCCTGACGTCCAACCTAAATGTCCCTTCCCTCAACTTAAAACCATTTCCCCTCGTCCTGCAGTTATCAATCCTTTCAAAGAGTTGATTCCCCTCCTGTTTGTAGGCTCCCTTTAGGTACTGAAAGGCTGCAATGAGGTCACCCCACAGCCTTCTTTTCTCCAGGCTGAACAAGCCCAGCTCCTTCAGCCTGTCCTCATAGGGGAGGTGCTCCAGTCCCCTGATCATCTTTGTGGCCCTCCTCTGGACCCTCTCCAACAGTTCCCTGTCTTTTTTGTACTGGGGGCTCCACACTTGGATGCAGTACTCCAGATGGGGCCTCACAAGAGCAGAGTAGAGGGGAACAATCACCTCCCTGTCCCTGCTGGCCACCCCTCTTTTGATGGAGCCCAGGATACCATTTGCCTTCCGAGCCGCAAGGGCACACTGCTGGCTCATGTTAAGTTTTTCATCTATCAAGACCCCCAGGTCCTTCTCCACAGGGCTGCTCTCAAGGACTGCTCTTTCCAGTCTGTAGGGATGCCTGGGATTCCTCCAGCCCAAGTGCAAAACTCTGCACTTTGCTGTGTTGAACCTCATCAGGTTCACCCGGGCCCACCTTTCTAGCCTCTCGAGGTCCCTCTGAATGGCATCCCTTCCTTCAACCATGTCAACTGCACCACTCAGCTTGGTGTCGTCAGCAAACTTGCTGAGGGTGCACTCGATTCCGTCATTGATGTCATTGATAAAGAAGTTAAAGAACACCGGTCCCAAGACAGACCCCTGGGGGACGCCACTCGTTACCGGCCTCCACCTGGACATAGAGCCATTGATGACCACCCTCTGTCTGCGGCCTTTCAACCATTTTCTTATCCATCGAGTGGTCCACCCATCAAATCTAATAGAGCATGTTTCCTTTCACTACTGATCTTTATGTTGATTTGTTTCTTTACAGTGCTGCTCATCAATGCTGATGACAAGATATTTCATGCTTGATATGGAGGAAATACTGATTGTGTGATATCTGTGATAGCTGTTAACAAGGAGAAAGTTGTCTGTATACAATAATGTTGCTGTTGGTGAGTGAATATTGATGAAAATCTCTCCTTTGACTGCACTTGTTGGCAAGGAATGAAAGAGAAGTTCAGCAAAGGTTAGGAATTGCTGCTTCTAACTTTGACCCAAGATCAAAAATGACTGTGAGAAAACACCAGGATTTTTTCACACCTTCTTGTGTCAAGTACATGGGTGTGCTCACATTCAAGATAAGGCTTCTGAGCACTGTCTCTCCAGACTCTGTCTTCAGAGTAAGCTATTTTCTCTATTTGGACCTCAATGCAAATTATTTTGTCTGAGCTAAAGAGAAGAGCTCTATTGATATCAGCTTTCACTAAAGGTCTTTTATGAAGCAAAATATGAATTGTGATGATGAATTTTGGGTTCATCAGACATAGATGAACAAAATCCTACAAGGAAATCTGTTTCCATAAAGTAACTGAGATGATAAAAGTATAGGAAAAAAAGATATGAGCCCCTTCTGTGCCTAGCTCAGGTTTGCTTTGTCCATCTCACAAGCAGTACCAGTAGTGGCTTTGTTTTTCTTGTTTCATGCATATTAGTCTGGTAATCAAAGTGTGCATGTTGCAGATCATAAAGGTGTGGATTGTTGTGGAAAAACAAAAGGTATTGTTGTGGGGATGAAATTGCATTGTTCAGGATTTTTTTTTATTATAACAAAAGCACTGCTATGCATGGAGATTTCCAGCAATAATTCCTCTTGACTGCAATAAGTGCCTACTTTTGAAGAAGAGAAAGCTGATGAGCAGCAGGCTTCCTTCCTGCTAAGTTCATCTAACAGCCCTCTCCTGAGCTGTATGCTTTACAGACCAATAGGAACTTTATAAATGGACCAGTTGCTCTTCTTTTCAGACTACTCAGATTGTGAAAATTTTAGGTTGGTCTGAAAAGCCAGTTGAAGTTAAGTAACCAAGCAGCATTAGATATGAGTGTTATTTAGCTACATTATCGCACTTGCCATGGTAATATACATAATTATATAGAGATTTGTAACTTTAGTTCTGTTTAATCACCCTGAATGTAAAGATCCTAAATGTTCTGTAGTTTGACCTTATGCTTTCATCTGCATAACGCTGTGGGAGTCTGTCTCTATAAAAAGCAAATCAAAATCGTAAAATAAAGCATCCTGAAATATCTCAGAGCTTTAAAACTGGGCTCAGACCAAATCTGAATTTCTCTCCTGTTTCTCTCCTGTTCATCACTGCTAATGGAGCTCTAAATGCAAAGTGAGAAATTTAGATCTAAGTTTTATTAAAACAAACAAACAAATAAACAAAAACAAACAAAAACAATCAGGTTTTCCTTTGACAAATAGGAACATGTTTGGGGTATACTTTTCCAGTCTCTCTTATTGCCATCAGTGTGTATGTGCTAAATCACAACTAAGTGCTATGACAAAAGCTATACTTTTAGTACATGAGAACATTGCCAGAAAGCACAAGGAGATACCATGAAAAATGCAGTTTTGATGAGATAGCTGAGCCTCTAACCTCAAAAAGTATATGAACTGGATGCTCATTTGGAAAGAGCAAAATGTTTCACATCCACCCATTGATTGCATGAAAAATAAATAATTCTCAAGAGATAAATACATAAAACTTACATAATGTCTGTGGAAGATATGTGTGGAGATATTAAACATGTTTGTGTAAGAACTACAATATTTTATTTTAATAAAATGTCTGTTATGACTTATATGCACCCAGAATGACATCACTAAAGTTGTAAGCAAGACTTCCCTGGATTTTAAAGCCTAAATGTAATGTTTTCCTGAACACTACAGAACATATGTATGTTCTTGATGTATGCCAAATGTGTGGCTAAAGGCTTCTTGGCCCTTTTGTTATCTCCTTCTTATACTCACGTAGTTCCCCATCACTGGCAGAAATATTTCATAGTCCTCTTACTTCCCCTGGTGAGGGGAGAGGATGGTCTCATGCCTGGTGCACAGCTGGGACACTGAGATAACTTCTCCAACTGCTTTCATTTAAAAGATTCTTCTGGAGTTTGGTACTGGCATTATATGCCATGATGAGGCCTATTTCCACTAAAGTGTGACTCTTTTCTCTTTACTTCACTGCTGGTGAAGAGCACTCAGAAGTACTTTTCTGTTATTTTCACCAGAGTAATTTTAGTGTCTGTAATGGCTGATCTTGCAGGCACCTTCGTTTCCTGAGTATGCTTTTTCACTTACACAGAGCTGGGTTTCCGTTCTGCTTCTCTGTCAATATTCTGTATTTCAAGTCATCGGTTTCAGCCGATAGTGGCTCAGCAATCTTGATCCCATGGTGAAAGGGAAAAACATTACAGAAAGGGACAGCACTGTCCTTCCTATCATCAGCAAAGTTCTGTTCTGAAGCAAGGCTAATTTGCACTGGGAAAATTCAGATATAGATAAACAGGAGAATGTAAAATCATTGCCTACCAAATGCAGAAATTATCTAAAAAATATTATAAGAGGTGTGATGTGTTAAGTACGTGCTGTATATTTATAGGAGTAGGGCTTGTTTCTCTGTTTCTCTCTGTGCACAACCTGTCTCCCAGAAGCTGGAAATTAATGTGTTGGATGGGCTGTCTTTGACATTCATTTTCATCATTCCAATGTTTTATACACCAAACCAACTTTCTGATAATGAAGTTCACGCTAGAAGGACATAGTGGACTTTTACACATTAGACTGTCTAATTTGTGTGCAGAATTAGTACTCCCTACCTTACGTTTATTGTAGCAGCAATGACAGATTTGCAATGGTTAGTGGTCTTGTCAGCATTTCTGCTATGAATCTAAGTATTTTAGGGCTTAAAACTCAGCTACTGCATTTTAGTAGTGGTGCTATTTGGTACATCTATAGTCAACAAGAATTTTTTTTTACCAATTTTATATTTAAATTAGTTTAGCAGTTTGATTTTTTTCATTGCATTTATACCAAAAATAGGAGAAAAAAAAGTTGGTAAATGAGAAACAGATAAGTTTACAGAGCAATTTTTTTTCAGAGCTTGAATACTGAAAGTGTATTAAGTGATCCTTCATTTTGCCAGTTTGTGATCTTGATGTGTTTTATTCTATTAATCTAGGCAATTATTCTTGATGAGAGTAGCTACCCTTTAGTGGGATTTTGGTAGCTCAGTAATGACAAGCTCACTTTCAGCCATTTCCCTATTACTGACACTTCTGTGCTCTCTTGATGATGAGTAGAAATTGGCATATTTAGGTGCCCAATCTGGCTCTCAGCACCTCAAATTATGAAATTTTGCCTCAATACACAACTTAGTATTAGGCTACACATAACTGGGTAACTTCTGGCATCTGCTGCCTCTATCAGCCTTCAGCACTGCTTTTTCCTGACTTTGCCTTAACCTTCAAAAACATTAAAAGCCACCCATCCCCAACACTATAGACAGAATAACTTCACCTTCATTTGACCTTCAGCACTATGTCCTATTTCTCACAGAGGGTTTCACGGATTTTTTTCAGTGTTGTCATTATTTCTGCTCGAGGTACATTATGAGCTGCTGCCTGTTATTTGGGCTGTGGAATGGTAAGGGATTCCATGTAGGGCAGCTGGCCAAGTCAGGGCTCCAGGCAAGAAGCCAAGGCCTCTTCTTTCTAGTGTTGTCACTTTCTTTCCTCTCTGGTACAAGGTCTTCCTTCCTCAAACTGATACAGAAAGACTATTAGAAAATTAATCATACCTCAGGTGTCTTGGGGAATATACTTGATTTCCCAGTTACTAATGTGTGAAAATCTTACACTGGAATGGTGCCATATGTCAACCTGTGACAATATCAGGAAAACATTGACAGTGTTTCATTAATGAAATGTTGTGCTTGAATGACCTGTAAGCTGAAAATCCAGGCTACGTAAATTTAAAATGGCATCTCAGATATCGTTTGATCTAGGATTCCTGCATCAACAAGTATGTTGTCTTTGTGGTCAGCAATAAAAAAGTGTTATTGTCAGGAATGCTTGCCCAAAGCCTTAAACTAGGGAATCTTTCACACTGGTGTGCTAATAAGGGGGAACTTTCTCACTTCATAGCGTCATTCTTTTTCTCTTTTATATCTCAAACTGGGTTCCCAGTGGGATCTCCCTTAAATATATTGGGTCTATGATGCATGTTGCCAAGTTTAAAATTATCACTGTGAATTTCTCCACTGATTGTGTCACGTGTGCCTTTACTCTAAATTCATGGCAGAGTAAGCATTATAATCTAAAAACAATGATTAAAAAAGTTATGCTTTCCAAAGATTGCTACTGACAATTTCTACCTGTGTGTTTTCAAAAGGATGAAAAGCAGAAGACATAAGAAGCCAGCATAAGAAGTGCAAATTAAGCAACACAGCAGAAATATTAATTATGAAAGGTTAATTGGGTTGGGGCGGGTTGGTGGAAAATGCTCTAATCCTCTGTGTTGCCATGTGGTGCTACAGTCCTTGATCATTCTCAGGGCCAGGAAAAGAAGAGGCTGGAAATTACAATACGTAGCAGGAATGACAATGTAATCAGCTCTTAAATTCTCAGTATTTTCCAAATTTCCAAAGTGAGGAAGTGTGCTTGGGCAGCTTCCTTCATAAAGAGGAAGAAAGAGACTATAAACAACACCATAATCACCCAGAGTGTGTCAGTTCTGTCTTATTCAGTAAATCCCCATGGCCAGCCCAGCAAGGTAGCCAGGATGGTGAAATCATATCACATAACACATAAACACAGCCCTCAAGTGAAGACTTTGTTTCTAATTTTTTGGCCTTTCTTTTGAAATCTATTTCCCTTATTTGCAACTCTAAGTGTTTCGACTCTTTCTTTAATAAAACAAAACAATCTCATTCTCCTTTTTTTCTTCATGATCTGGTGAACTTGAAGGTTTATTTTCCTTAGGCAGCTGCAAACAGTATCAGAGTATGCATAATCATTTGTGGAATTCTGTCTCCACACAGATTTTGGATTCACAGTAATGTAGTGTGACTTCCTCCAGTACACTTCAAAATTCTGTTTATTGAAAGGAAAAAAACAGTACTTGAGTTTTCTAAACAACCACCTCTCTACAAATATTAGCAAGCAACATGAAGACAGTATGAAGCACATAATCTTCAAAATCTGCCACTGAAATTCAAATCTGAGTTAAAAAATGTTCAATCCACCAGCTGTAAAATTACATTATAAATTGTAGTGAACATAACAAAAGGTGATGATTTCGGAACTGCGGGCATTTGTAAGAAGGAATTAACCTTCTAAGGAAGCCTCCAGTTTTCCGTCAATATATTTTAGCGATTTTATTGAAATCAGTGTGTATGAATCAATATGGCCAAGTTTTTATGTAAAAGTCTTAATATTCTTCATTTTCTTAGATGCATTTTTTTTGTGTGTGTGCGTTAGGATTTTTAAAATGCAAAGGGTCCTCTGTCATCTCTCTGTAGTGCTGAAGCACAGCATTTTCTGTATCTTTTGGTGCTCCAATCTGGACAGCAAGGCATTCTGCATCATGGCTAGAAAGCCAGTGGTGAAATATGTCATGCATCTTTTTTTTCTGGGCAGCTGATATTTACAGAAATGGTGGGCAGTAAAATGATACTTCACAGCACAGAATAATATAAAGTGTTGGTTCTCAATTACCCAATATGAAAAAAAAGCATATTCCCAAACTAAACAGCCAGATTAAGACTAACGATTTATCAGGAACCTGACCACAGGAGCACATGAACTGTCCTGCCATATCTCAATATATACTGGGAATTAAGCAGAGGGTGACAATTCGACTTGAAGTTTGTTTTCCTTTCCCCCTGCCAAATTTGTTAAGTTTCTCTTAACCCTTCAGTGCTGCCAACTGGTGTTTTGTCAGCTACAGTTTTAGGAGAATGTCAGCACATTCTTAACACATTCTCGATGATTTTCGTTGCCATGGATAAGTATATTTGATTATTTTTTTTCTGGTACATTGTGTATTAATAAGCACCTCACTTTACGCTGTTATACACTTCTAATTTCCACAGCCTATTCATTACATTTATCTTCAATAGAACAAGTATTCTTGTGTGTGGTGCTACTTTAAGGACTGTCAAACTTCTGCCAACCTTTAAAGGTCAAAACCAACTGTGACACCTACAGTTCAAATGTAATTAGTTGGAGATTTACTAGGATTTTATGCCAATCTCCCAGTAGCTTAGGAGTGACATAGTATCTAACCTTTTGGGATCCCAAGAGAAGTTCAGGTGGATGTGGGAATAAACAGTAAAATACACTAGATACCTTGCCTTACCTTTTAGCACGTCATCAGTCTCTTACACTCTGCAAGGAGCAAGAGTGCATTCAGTATTTTTCGTTAAACAAGTAACCCACCAGCCTCTGACATGGTCATCTAGTAGGAAGCTGATGTAATTATTTAAAGCTTAGCTCATTTTGTATGTTCTTGGATCATTAAATTGAAGGACTTGTACAATCGTGATTTTTAATGAAGCATGTTTGAATAATTATGCTAATTTACAAAGCACTAGAATCAAATCAAGTGATCAAAGTTTTCATGATTATTATCATGTATTTGGAGCATGCCCCATCACTGATTTCTGGGTAGACTCTAGTGTTGGCTGCTTTTTTTTCTTGCCATTTGTTTAGAAATTGCCAATAATCAATGCAAAGCATTTAAAAAAAATTGCACTATAAAAGAAACACATTTTGCTTTATGTCTCCACAGTGAAGTTTGTATGAGTTTGAAGGTAATACACCTCCAGCAGATACCAGCCTAAATACAGTTTACAATCAATACTGTATTCTGCTTTGACAGAAAGCTGAATTTTTATCTGTTAAATGTGTGAGCTTGGGGCAGCTCCATGTCTGAAGTGGTTTAAATCTGAAATGTGATGTGCTGCAAAGAAAGTTGATTGACATCTTTGTTTATTGAAAAGTATTACATGAACAACAAAACATGGGCAGATACAGAACACTCTATTGCAAAGTGCAGCTGTGTTATTTTTCAATTCTATGTGTTCTGCCCCTTTGATGCCTGTCTGATGTAATAAAACCGCAGGATATAAACCTAACAAGAATCTTCTTTGATTCAGTCAAAAATTTGGACAAGGGTGAGAGATGGATATTCATATTAGTTTCAAGAGTGATGAATTTCTTTCAAAAAACAGTTGCTTTTTCAGTTTAATGTTTCTGAATTTGAAATAAATTAGGATACATTTAATAAGCAAATTGTCTGAAGTTACTTGAAATATTTTTAAATATATACTGGAAGAGAGGAGAAAAGAACAGTGATGACTAATCTTAAAGCATTAAACATGCGGAATAGAGAATTAAGTTACATTTAAATTTCATGTTAGAATAATTATGCTGTTCCCTGACATTTTCCCATGTTTTATTAAATCTTTATTATGTCAAGGTAAATAGAGGTTAATTCTGCTGTTGCCTCTCCCAATAAATTACTATCTTTAGTCTTGCACTGATAAAATAGTATCAAATCGCACAACAGGGGTAATCACCATAGACTAATTTAAACCGTGTTAAAATTTCTTAAAAGTATTTTGTCATTCAAAATAGAGAAGAAAACATGAAGTATAACATAACTTAGAGAAAGTAGCATGTTTTTCTCTTTAATAAATTTGAATGTACATTTCTTCAATGTATTACAGAATCACAGAATCACAGAATTGCCAGGGTTGGAAGGGACCTCAAGGATCATGAATCTCCAACCCCCCTGCCACATGCAGGGCCACCACCATTCCACCTAATGCTAGACCAGACTGCCCAGGGCCCCATCCAATCTGGCTTTGAACACATCCAGGGACGGGGCATCCACAACCTCCCTGGGCAGCCTGTTCCAGTACCTCACCACTCTCTCCGTAAAGAATTTCCCCCTGACATCCAACCTAAATCTCCCTTCCCTCAGCTTAAAACCATTTCCCCTTGTCCTGCTGTCACTCACCCTTTCAAAGAGTTGATTCCCCTCCTCTTTGTAGGCTCCCTTTAGGTACTGAAAGGCTGCAATGAGGTCACCCCGCAGCCTTCTTTTCTCCAGGCTGAACAAGCCCAGCTCCCTCAGCCTGTCCTCATAGGGGAGGTGCTCCAGTCCCCTGATCATCTTTGTGGCCCTCCTCTGGACCCTCTCCAACAGCTCCCTGTCTTTCTTGTACTGGGGGCTCCAGACCTGGATGCAGTATTCCAGATGGGGCCTCACAAGAGCAGAGTAGAGGGGAACAATCACCTCTCTGTCCCTGCTGGCCACCCCTCTTTTGATGGAGCCCAGGATACCATTTGCCTTCCGAGCCGCAAGGGTACACTGCTGGTTCATGTTAAGTTTTTCATCTATCAAGACCCCCAGGTCCTTCTCCACAGGGCTGCTCTCAAGGACCTCTCCTTCCAGTCTGTAGGGATGCTTGGGATTCCTCCGGCCCAAGTGCAAAACTCTGCACTTTGCCGTGTTGAACCTCATCAGGTTCACCCGGGCCCACCTTTCTAGCCTCTCGAGGTCCCTCTGAATGGCATCCCGTCCTTCAACTGTGTCAACCACACCACTCAGCTTGGTGTTGTCAGCAAACTTGCTGAGGGTGCACTCAATTCCGTCATCAATGTCATTGATAAAGATGTTAAACAGCACCGGTCCCAAGACAGATCCCTGGGGGACGCCGCTCGTTACCAGCCTCCACCTGGACATAGAGCCATTGATGACCACCCTCTGTCTGCGGCCTTTCAACCATTTTCTTATCCATCGAGTGGTCCACCCATCAAATCCACATCCCTCCAATTTGGAGAGAAGGATGTGGTGGGGGACCATGTCAAAGGCCTTGCTCAAGTCCAGGTAAATGACATCGGTCGCCTTTCCCTTGTCCACCGATGCTGTCACTCCATCATAAAAGGCCACCAGATTGGTCAAGCATGACCTTCCTCTGGTGAAGCCGTGCTGGCTGTCACGGATCACATGCCCTTTCCTCATGTGATCAAGCATGTCATCCAGGATGATCTGTTCCATGATCTTCCCAGGCACAGAGGTGAGACTCACCGGCCTGTAGTTCCCAGGGTCCTCCTTGCTCCCTTTCTTGTAAATGGGAGTGACGTGACCCTTCCTCCAGTCATCCGGGACCACACCAGACAGCCACGACTTCTCAAATATGATGGAGAGCGGATTGACTCTTTGGCAATGTCAATATTGACTCTTTGGCAATGTCAATAACTGGAGGGCTGCTCTGAAAGTAATGCCTCCTATTTTATTGTGTTGGCCCACAATGTTTGAAGCACATGTTTGGTGATATGGCAGTAGAGGTTGAACTGTCCCACCAAAATTATATTACATTTTATTACTGTGTGACAGATGGCAGCAGAGAGGCAGTATGGCAAAATGGTGTCTGACATGGAAGTATGTATGAAACAAAGGTGTGTCGTTGAATTCCTCCATGTGGAAAAAATTGCACCCACTGACATTCATTGATGCTTGCTGAATGTTTCTGGAGACCTGTCGTGGTTTTATGATTTTCGTTATCAATATTCCGTAACATCATGTAGTGCACTGGGAGTTAAAGAGTTAACGCTGCAGTTTCATGGGTTGTCAATTTTTGTCATATTCATCCTGACTCTCTAGGTTCTCTTCTGCAAAGATTCTGTTGCCTGAGTCTTTTCTCCCTAGGTTCAGGACTTTGTAATTTCTTGAATGTCTTCTAGTATTGCTGGCGTATTTCTCCAGCCTGTTCAGTGTCCGTTGAATGGCAGCAAAGCCATCTTGTTTATCAACCATTCCTCTGTGTTTTCTATAAACTGCTGAAGGTGCACCATATACCGTCATACAGATTATTAAGGAGGGAATACACAGTTGGCTGTTTCCAGTTGAGTTTTGCTCTGTTGCAGGTTGCTGTTCACAACCCTATGAGACCAACTGTTCAGTCAGTTTGCTGTACACCTCACAGTCCACTTACCTTGTCCATACTTCATCAGTTTGTCAGTTTATTGCGTAAAGGGAAACAGCATCAAAAGCTTTGCTGAAGTCAAGGTAAATAAGATTCACTTCATATACCAGATCAGTCATCTCATTGTAGAAAGCAATCAGGTTGGTCAGATAAGAGTTCCCTTCTGTAAATCCAGGCTGACTACTTGCAGTTACTGTCCAGTCCTTGAAACGATTGGAAATGATTTAAATGATTATTTGCTCTGTCATCTCTCCAGGGATTGAGGTGAGACTGACTGGCTAATAGTTCCCCATTTCCTTCTCCTTCCCTTTCTTGAAGAGGAGAGTGAAAATTATTTTCTTCCAGTACTCAGAAAACTCCTGTAATTGCCTTTGCACTATCTGATAGAGCAGATTCTCAGCTATAAAACACATATATGTTTTTTCAACGTAATCACCAGTATCAGCTAAGTGTTTTCATCAGCCAAGAGTCTTCATGCCATGGTCATTAAAATCTGCACCAGTGGAGGTTACCCAATGCTACATACCTGCTATAAAAAAACTGTTGCTAGGAGAATGTTGCCCACGTAGTCCGTCTGTTATATCAGTCCAAAAGGTGGAAGTCAGAAGGCACCATATCCAGACAGTAATGGTTGGTGTGGTAAGACAGCCCAGCCAAGATTGACAGTGTGTTCCATGGTCTTCAGACTGATATAGAGCCTGGCATTATTGTCTTGCAAGAGAAAGGTTTGTCTTCTCTGGCTTGACTCTGGAAGTATGAGCCTTCAGCTTAGCCAGTGTTGTAATGTAGTGATCAGAGCTGATGGTTTCTTTGGGTTCCAGGAAATCCAGAAGAATCACACCTTTCCCTTTCCAAAAGACAGTGCACATCTCTTTACCCACTGAGGGCTGTATTTTGAACTTTTTCTTCAATAGGGAATTCACATGTCACTGCTCCATGGACTGCCATTTTCACTCCAGCTTGTAGTGGTGATACCGTGTCTCATCGCTGATAATGATGCAGTCTGAGAAAGTGTCATCTTCAGCCTTGTGTTGGTTCAGTAGGCCCTGAAAGACTTGTGTACAATGTTCTTTCTACTCTTGTTTCTGCAACTAAGGGACGCACCTGATGCATACTTTGCAATTTTCCAACACTGCCATCATTATTCCCGACATATTGAAGTCAATATTCAGCTCCGTACACCCTTTTCCCTGCTTGCAATGTGTGAATTGGCGAGAATGAGATGACTGAGATGTTCTTTATTTCATGATGTGACAGCGTGGCTGTCAGAGCATGGCTAATCCTTTTTGCCAGTGACACCTCCCCTGACACACACCACGCACTGCCTCAGTATGCTCACATCTACTGTTTGGTCTCCACACATTCAGCTGGCATTAATGAATGTCAGTAGGTGCAGATTTTCATCACGGAGGAATTTACTTCCATCACTGTACTTCATATGCTCTTCCATGTTAGACGCCATTTTGACTGCCCCTCTGTTGCACAGCAATGACATGTCATGTAATTTTGATGGGAAGGTTTGGTCTCCAAGGTAACTCAGCACCCATGCTTAGTCAGAGCTTCATAGATCCTTGCAGGGGAACTCCCTCTACTTGCCATCCTGTTCGGTTCCTCTGAAGAACCTATATGCACTCGGTGTAGCGCTGTAGTTGTGCAAGCTATCCTACATTTTTGAACCCAGTAAGAGCCTACCCTCACAAGTGCAGGCAGATTTCTAGTTTCTCCTCTTTGTTCCCTATTCTGGATGCACTAGTCCCTGTTAAGGTGCATATTATTGTGGGATCTTCCAAAATCTTTCATTTTTTTAACTGTCAGCAAAAACATATTTCCTAAGCCAGAAAAACACTGCTCTGTGCATGCAGTCCTAGCAGATTTTTCCCCCTTGTTCAACTTAAAGAAATAATATGCCTTTATTACATTTCAAAATGCATGCTGTAGTGGTTAATTTATATAGCTGTAATTTTATGTATTTATTTATGTTTTTACAAGCTTTAATCTTTGTTTTCATCAATCTACAATATTCCCCATTGAGTTTTGTCAGGTTTGCATAACAAATCGCTCCTTACATTACCCCTGCACATTGCCTATCCATTTTGCTAGCTTATGTGTATGCTGTAAAGTCCTTCTCAGACCTACAAGTAAGTTAATGCTCAGTTACATTTTGCCATGAACTCTATTTCATTATCTGAAGTGTCCATAAAGTTATTATTTTAAAAGCATGAATGTCAATAGATCTGTAAAAGACAGTTACCAAGCAGCTTCTCCGTTGTCAGGAAAGAGCTCATTTTGAAAGTGCACCTGAGAACTATGCAGAGTGGGGTAATTCCTTACTTGCATACTAGTACGAGAATATGATCAGACTACCAGAGAAGATTTACTATTGCACTCAGGAATAATTTTCCAGTCTTTATTCCAATACATGTTTTTAAGCTAAACCTTGACTGAATCCAGCTAGCTATCCAAAATGGCTCAACTAGACTTTGAAAGATGTCCAGTGTATCAAATTTTAAAATAGATTGTTTTTTGAAATAGTAAAATTGGGTTTAAATTTTTTGAATCACTGCTAGACTACTTTGAATGGTTATGGGGTGGTAACATGTAGTCTTAATTACATATTTCATTAGACATGTACATTCTTTGCAATAAGACTGGAAGTATATGAAATTTGTTAGACTTATTCTCAGGCTTGAAATACAGATTTGCATATTGAAACATTCACTAATCATAGCTTATTTTCCTGAAATTTATCGTTGCAATGCATGAACTCCTACTGTTATATTGAACTGTGTTACAGTATTTAAAGACAAAAACAAGTGTGCAGTGGACATAAAGCCTTTCAAAAGAAGCTGGTTGAAGCTTACTATGTTTGCTCTAGCTTCTGTTTGGAATACAGGAACTGCTTATACCTAAAATTCAAATGCAAGCCCCTGAAGTCTGAATCAACTAAAAGGGAAGCAAATATTTCCATAAATCTCCAATATTCTGTTTATATGGTCTCACTCTTCTCTTTGTTTGGGGGGGCTGTAGGATGACCTGAAGCAAGATTTTACTCCTTGGACTTTTTTTTTTTTATTTTTTGGGGAGGAGGGAGGGGTGGAGGAGAGAGGGGGCAAGGAGCCACTTCCCTTAGTGTTTTACAAGCTCTGGTGCCAGAGAGGTAGCACATAAAGTCTCAGGAAGTACTGAAAGCCTTTTTTAAAGTGGAAATATTCAAAGCATGCAGAGTCTCTAAGCGTCTGTTCCAGGGACATATTAATGCATTTGAAAAGATATTAAAGCTTAACACAGGGAAAAAAAAGTCCTAGTGGCAAGATGTAAAACTGCTTAACAGAATTACATCCAGAACTTTGTGTATTTGATCTGAAAAAATAAATCATCTTACAGTTGCTCATACTAAAGCTGCATGTTGGTTTGGGAGCTTTTAGGATCTTGGACAGGTTTCGTTTTTCTGGTTCACGTAAGCTGTGTGTGTATTTGTGCAATGGCTGAACCTCAGATCAGGATTGCTGGTGACCCCATGCACTGTTTGAGGATTTGTCTAATGTGCAAATTTAAGACAATCATTACGGATAGTAAAGACATATTACCCACTTTTTTTCCCCAGTACTCAGTTGTTAATAGCAGTCACGGCTTGATTAAGAATCCTTCTCAGTTTAATGTTTCCAATTAACTTTCATGGTTTTGTGTCTGACTTGATGGCCTAGATAAAGCACAGGCGCTTCTGAGAGTGACACCAAGCTTCATTTCTGGACTAAGGGATAAAGGGAAGACTTGAGCCGCAGTTCAGCCCTACCTACTGGTGGATTAGGAGTGTCATTCAGGCTTGAGTAACTCTAAACTCTGCTTACGAGAAGGATCAGGTTAATATGCAGAAAAGTGGAGTACTGTGACAGAGTGAAAGCGTCTTGCTGCAAATGTACTGTCTGGAGACTTGCTGTGGGCTCATACTGTAGGTATCACACATTGGTAGACCTGAAAGTAGGTGAAGGACTGGTGAGGTCCTGAGGCCCATTTTTCTCTGCTAGATGTTGAGCTGCTAGCTGCAGAAGCAGCAAAATCATTGTGTTATTAAAGTATATTTGGGTATGAAAGACAGGAAGGAAGGAAGGAAGGAAGGAGGGAAGGAGGGAAGGAGGGAAGGAGGGAAGGAAGGAAGGAAGGAAGGAAGGAAGGAAGGAAGGAAGGAACGAAGGAAGGAAGGAAGGAAGGAAGGAACGAAGGAAGGAAGGAAGGAAGGAAGGAAGGAAGGAAGGAAGGAAGGAAGGAAGGAAGGAAGGAAGGAAGGAAGGAAGAAGGAAGGAAGGAAGGAAGGAGGGAAGGGAGGGAGGGAGGGAGGGAGGAAGGAAGGAAGGAAGGAAGGAAGGAACGAAGGAAGGAAGGAAGGAAGGAAGGAAGGAAGGAAGGAAGGAAGGAAGGAGGGAAGGAAAGAAGGAAGGAGGGAAGGAGGGAAGGAAAGAAAGAACGTTATGAAAGACAGGAGGTTACAGGAAAAAAAGGCAAAGAAAACTCCATCTTGGGCTTTCTGTTGCCTTGGGTCTCATGATTTAGATTACCGTGAACTTTGTGGCTAGGAGACTGAAGTATTATGGGTAGGAAACATAAGTTCTTTTTTTCTTATGTCAAGGAAACATAGATACTTTGAAAAGGCAATCTCTTCTGCTACATGAAATAAATATGACAAATGAAAAGGAAACAGCAATCTGATTGCCCTGATATTAAGAGCATGAAGTGGAATTTATAAATATCTTTGCGTGTTCAACACCCAGTACTGCATAAGGCATGTTAATGCTTGTCACAGAATTTGAAATTCATCTAATCAGAATGGAGCCTTTGAGATGTTTCACACCTGCAAATGCATCAAGTGGCTAAACCTTAAAGAATCTTTCACCATAATGTGACCTATATATCTCAATATAGAACAGTGTTTGTTACATTTGCTACAGGAACGCTTGCATGGGCAAAAGCATAATTTCTCTCATATGTAACTAATGTTAAAAAGTTTGTTACGTATAAATGCAGTGCCTAACTTGGGTTTCATTTGTATTTATTCTTAATTCAGAATAATATTTAATGTTAATGGCTTAAGTGAGAAAACTTCAACATTTTCACTCCAAAACATCCTTTTTTACAAATATGATTTAATAATATTACCTAAGTACAATTCTTTCATTACATGGGAAAATAAATAAATATTTCTCTAGGCAAATGAAAAACAGTTATTAAAACTCTTTTCTGTTTTAGACTGGGGGAATTCTGTAGCTACCTAAATGCTTCTGAGTATTAACCACTTCTGAATGCTTAATACTGACTGTTTAAATGATGATTGTTCAGTACCCATACAAATGTTTTGACATAAGTAATATATTGTTTATGTGGGCATGATCTGAAGGCTGTTGCAACATCTAATAAAATTGTTTTCACTCAGAGAGGCATACAGACAGAAATAGACTGCTCTTAAAGAACACAACATCCAAAGAGAAATTCACAATATCCAGTAGTAAGCAAGCACCTTCTTTATTTGACTTCAGGCAAATTTGTTTTTCTGCTTATAAAAATGTCATTCAATGTCTCTCCTATATGTTCTAGCAGGCAGGTATGGTTTAAGATGAAATATACTGTATCAGTTCTTATCATTGTAACATATCTTTAAAATATTCCTAAAAAATAACTCAGAAGAGAGCAAAGCAGGGCAGTTTTTAGATATGTGTATATATACCAGGACTATAACAATTTCATATGTTTAATGCTTCTAGAGATGAAAACTCATAGTTCTGTCTCCAGGACATCAATATCATTTCTAGGATCAGAATTTCATGAAAATCTTTGTCCTGTAGTTGTCTCAGGCTGTAGTCAATCCAGCCTCTTGAGGCAAGCATCAAGCATCATGTCACTGATGCAGGACTCCACCCAGATTAAGATTGTTGCAGTGCAATCACCTTTTACATTTTATAATGGAAATTCTGAGAAGCATCTTTTTCATGATAGACATTTAATCAGAGAAATCACACAAAAGGAGTTTCTCTCAAGGAAGAGAAATTACAGGAAGGAGATTAGCTTCATTGAGGTAGTGGCTGTGACTATGTGGGATTCTGTAGATTAATAGTCAGCACATGCATTTGTCAGGAGATAGCCTGGTGTACTGGTTTTGGCTGGGATGCAGTTAATTTCATTCAGAGCAGTCCTTAGGTTGCTGCATTTTGCCTTTGTGGCTAAACAGCCTTGATAACAAATCAATGTTTTGGTTATTGCTGAACAGTGTTTGCACAGAAACAAATCTTTCTATCCTGTAGCTAGGGGTGGACATGAAGCTGGGAGAGGACACAGTGCAAACAGCTGCCCAAACTGACCAAAAGGATATTCCATCATACTATGCATTACTATCATACTATAATTGTACTACTGAAGATAGACTTTTTATAAGGGCATGTAGTGACAGGTCAAGGGGAAACGGTTTTAAGCTGAAAGAGGGTAGATTTAGATGAGAAATTAGGAAGAAATTTACTGTGAGGGTGGTGAGACACTGGAACAAGTTGCCCAGCAAGGCTGTGAATGCCCCCTCCCTGGAAGCATTCAAGGCCAGGCTGGATGGGGCTTTGGGCAGCCTGGTCTAGAGAGAGGTGTCCCTGCCTACAGCAGGGGGGTTGGAACTAGATGGTCTTAAAGGTCCCTTCCAACCCAAACCATTCCATGATTCTAAGTACTTGCTTAAGTCAGATAACAAAATACAGATGTCATTGAGGAAATTCCTTTCTAATCAGCGAAAATTATATTCTTACTATGCCTATATACCTATTTGCATTTGGATGTGTGCACATATATCTGTATACAACACATACAATTATATGCTTCTTATACATTTTAGTATTTAATACATTTTCACAGTAAATGGAAGTAGCAACTGCTATTAGTTAATCAGCAAGTGAAATTAATGGGCTATTCTTCTACACTGAAATAGATAAGAAGTTTAATAATTAAGTAGATCTGAGATATAACTTAGGACAGTATACAGGAAAATATATGCTATATCTATTTTCTCCTTTCTGGTGAGGCAAAGACACTGTGGTCTTCAAGAGAGATTTTTTTCCTGATATGTTCAACTATGTTTTAGCATATCTCAGTGGTGCACCAAAAGGGAGAATTATTTTATCTCTGTGGGGGCCCGTGTGTTTCCTGCAATGTGGACTTCTGTGAACGGAGTTCACAATGTATTAGAAAAAGGAGGTTAATTTTTCCAGTAAAAGGTTGAGATGTTGAACTGCCACACTGTGTCAGTGTGAAGCATCCCACTGATAACTCTGGGGAATAGAATACACAGGAGTAGGTTACTATTCCTTGTTTAAATTGTGGGCAAAAACTCTGTTTCTTTGTTGAAATCTGTAGTGCTCCTTAAAATAGAAACAGGATAATACTTCAAAGTACTGTACAATGAGTTGTAAGTCCTAATATAATGTTTCTATATGTTCAGACTTGTCTGTATTCAAAATAAAAGTAATTGACCTTTGAAGTTGAATCATAAAATCCAGGTATTGGTCTCTTTTTGATATCACTGTATTTCCGCTTGTGAATATGCCTTTGGTTCATCACAAGATGTCACAGAATTTTAATAAACAGGAAAAGCAGAGAGAATTTAAGTTGCCATTTCTCCAAACAATGCATGCTTTTGGAAGGGGTTGACTTAGTGACAATCTGGATCAGATGAAAAGTATGAATCTGACTTCTTTTCATCGAAAAGAGGATTTTTGTCTGAGAAAGATGAAGAGTGCTTTGAGAACATTGGAAGGATTGCTCTCTGCTGACTTCTGAGGCTCTCATTGACTACTATATCCTTGCTATCTTGCTACTATGCTTCTGTCAACTCTTTAGTCACTCTGACAATGACATTTTGTCCTGCGAGGGTCATACCCTAGAGACTGAAAGACACTGTTTTTATTGTCTCGATTAATAGACTTATTAATGGATCCAGAGCTGTAGGCATTTTCTTCCATCATACACTTTTTTCAATTTATAAAAAACATTTCCATTATAAACCTACAGGCAAACATATATATATATATCTATATTCAGACCTACGCTTGTCCTAAGGAGAAGACTTAGCTGGGTGATTTTGAGGGGAGAAAGGAAAGCCAGGATCTGTGTTTTGGAGTCCAGATTCCTTGACAGAAGGAGAACACAGTTCCAGCACCAAAACAGTCTAATACCCCAATCTAGAATGATGTCCTTGAGATATCACAATAGGCAATTACAAACTGGCCTCTGGCAGGTCAGAAACCAGTGGTATACTACACAAGTAGTGATTACTGTAAACTGACAAAATGCAGGATGTATTTATAAATAAGGGAGACATTTAATTCTGAAGTATATTCCTCAGATCATTTTAACTTGGTCAAATATTACTTTTTTTCTTTCTTTCTTTTTTTTTCTTTCTTTTTTTTTCTGAAAATGACATGAACTTGAGTTCAGGCATGAAGGAAATCTGATGCATTTTCCCCTTTTTCTGAATGATAATTTAAGAACAATCATGAAGTTTTGTGATGTTGCAGTCATGTAATTGATTCCTTTTATTATGTACCTTCAGACTCTTTAATTTGTCTTCTGCTTGTCTGTATCAGATGGACTACTTCTGAAAATCTATCAACCACTGAGAAATGCGAAAGCAAAATATTAAAGAAATGTTTCCTATAGAATATTACATGATAAACAAAATTCCTTTCTGGTCAAGTGTCAGGTTTACGGTCAAATACCTTTTAGCCATGTCTGAGATAGAAAAAGAAACCTAGATATTTAATCAGTATAAATCTCTTTAGGTTTGTGTAAAGACAGTAAGAGAGAGCATGGCATAGTTGTCCAAGCATCATTCAGAAATAAATCTGAATTTTTTCTTTGATTGTCTGATAAAATTTCTTCTCTATCCTTGGAATATAATAAGATATTAGATGTAACAATAATATCTTATATAAAAATCCATTTTATGCCAGTTTTAGAAACCTTCATAAAATGTCAGACATCTACCTATGATTCTCAGGAACTTAAGAGAGAAAGATACTTAAAAATCTTTGCCATTAATTTTTAAAGATTCTTAACCACCTTTAAGTTTTTTAAAAGATATTTTAGAAATACTCATGAAAAACCATTACCATTTGCAGTTTCCAGGAAATGTTGTTATTCAGGAAAAATACGTTATTCATGCCTAAGGGTGTGAACTCTCATGACCTGGGGTTCTGATTATACTCCTATTTTCTATTCTCTAATTATTTGTGGGAAGTCTGCTTACCAAGAAATTTAGTCAGTGATTAACTTCAATATCTAGTTTCAATTGTTTAACGAATTTTTTGTTAACTTCTCCTGTTTAAAATATATTTGTAAAAAATAGCAGCTCTTTGACTTGGAACTCACCATCATTTTCTCAAAACTGTCAGGAGCTGTTAATATATTGATGAACATGTGGTGACAACATTAGCTATAAAATCCCTTAGAGTGTTGCTGGAAAAAAGAGATCTCCGGATTCAAGTAAAACTTACTGCTTTGTTAGCCCAGCGTGAGGAATTCCTGATTCCCACTTGTCTGCTCTGTTTAAATATTATAACTCAAATATGCTTGCATAAAAGCTTATTGATTGGAAGAATCACTTGCTTTTTGTGCATTAGTTAATCAGGCTGCTGTTTTGAAATCTGTCCAGGAAACCACAGTGGAACCTTTCCTAATCCATCTGTTTCAAGTCTCAAATGGTTTCACCGCTTCACTCACCAGCACTGCTGGAATGCTAGCTCTTTATGATTAAAGGATATTGTTGTTCTTTTCATCCATCATCCTTGAGTTTACTATTAATAATAGAGTGCTTTCCTTCCTTCCTTCCTTCCTTCCTTCCTTCCTTCCTTCCTTCCTTCCTTCCTTCCTTCCTTCCTTCCTTCCTTCCTTCCTTCCTTCCTTCCTTCCTTCCTTCCTTCCTTCCTTCCTTCCTTCCTTCCTTCCTTCCTTCCTTCCTTCTCTCTACCACTCACTCTCTCCCTTTCCTTAAAAAGTTGTTTAGATTTATGTTCATCTCTGTCCTGCTTTACTTTATTCAGGTAGGTCATCTTGAGCAACATGAGATGGGCAAATAAATAAATTGCATCAATGCTTCCTGGAAAGTGCGCAGTGCTTTCAGCATTTGAAAAAATAATTGGGAAAAAAGACAGGAAAATTAAGCTAGAAGTTGAGAGTGGGGGAAAGGTGGAACTGTAACTGGAGACATGAAACTGTACATAACTCTATGATAAATATATATGAATTATTGCTTCATGCTCATAGTAACATGAAATTATTTTTTATAAGTTTTTTTTTTCATGGTTAAATTGTATTATGGGGAAAATGTTATTTTTCATTTCAGTCGAGGCATACACATTGATATTTCAAGTAAAACAATGAAATCTTTTGGCTTTTCAGGCTCTTGGGGCAAAAAAAAAAAAAGAAAAAAAAAAGAAAAAAAGAAAGGAACTTAAGGAAACAATAAGAACTTTATTTTTTTCCCCTTATAGGTGGATAAAGAGTCATAGATGTGAAAAGAGAGTTATTAATCAGGCTGTTGTGAAAGATCTGATACCAGCTGTGGTCAAAGGGGAAGAGCATTGTCTTGAAAGTATTTCTTTCCGGTACGGGAAACTGACCGAGCAAAGCCCTGAGAACATGCTGTGGCACTTCATATTCAATCCACAGTCCTATAAAGTGATGAAAAATGAGCCTTGTCCAAGGCTCTTACCTCAGCACCCAGTGGCAAAAATAAAATGTGAGCTTGGGACCAGGTCTCTTTGAAGCTGAATTTTTCTTTTTTTTTTTTTTAACTCTGCAACAGGCCTCTGGTGGTTACAGGTATTGATCGTCAGAAAGTAATCTGTTCAGGTTTGGGGGCATGCCAGACTGAATCCTGGAGTACATTCCTTCCTCTCCAAGGACATGTTGAGCTTTTTGTATTGTCCACACTGGCTCACTTGTCAGCTGCCTACCTCCTTTGTCGCTACTGATTTCCCTGTTTGTGGGGAACATATAATTAAATCTCCCAGATAAATAAATAAATGAACAAAAAGAAATAAAATAAATACATTTTTTAAAATAGCTAATCTAGAGTTTTCTGTTGGTGTCAAAGGTTTTTTATTCCATTTTTTTTTAACCCTCATTTTTCTTCTATAATCATTATTTGATTCCCTCCGGCTGCTTGCTACTTATTTGTAGTAGTACCATTCATCCATTAAGACCTTTCCATCTGTCACACATCTTTGCTTTCTCTCCCCAGAAGCTTTCTTCCCCTACTGTGCCATGCTTCATTTTTTGGGGCATTTAGTTTCATGTTTCTACGCTCTTTTTAGTATTTTTAAAAAATGATTCAGTATTCAGAACATATACAGCAAGAAGAAAAAAATGTAGTACAAGAAACAAACCTAACATGATGGACAGAGGCAGAATGAAGACACTGAGATTCCTGATGAATTAAGAAACCAACAAATGTGGCCAGTGCACAACTGGTGGCCAGACCCTACTTCCTCTGAATTATTGTGTTTGCATTCAAATCTTTTCTGTTTTTCATTAGATAGATGCATGATGCGAGGAAATGTTGCAATCCCTTTGCTGTACTGTTTCCCTTTCGTGTATTGATTATAAATAATATCAGAAGGAATCCGAGCATACTGCAGTAAAATACTGTGATTATTTAGGGGGAAAACTGATTTAAAGGGACAAAAATTTCCTTAGTAAAACAAGAGCAGAATAACATCTGAAATTTAAAATTTACTGAGCAACTTTTCTATGCAGAATTTTGATATTAGAAAAGCACTACCCTTGTTAAGGTCTCCTTTGAGAAACTCTGGCAGGGCTATCACTGACAGACAGCTATTTGAGCACAGTTCAGAAAGCAGAGATTGAGTTTGCTCTGTGTATCTTCAGCTGATGTATTTAATTGTAACTGTGGGATGTTTACATTTTAGGGAGAAATTTGTGAAGCTGAACGTTTTTTTTATGCGGGCCAAACTCACAAATATCCTCTATAGGTCTGCCTTGCAATTGATTCAAAATCTCCAGTTCTGTGCCTTGGAGAAGATATCATAAAATTCTGTACTTCTAAAAATGTATTTGGAATCTCTTCTTCTCTCTTAGACCTTCCATTGTATGTTCACATAATTTTTCTTTCAAATGATCCTGCAAATCTACCATGATTTAGGATTTGTAAGTTTGTGAAGTTCTGGAAAGTTCTTTTTCAATAGAAATATCTTCATTATTTACAAAATGATTTGTGTCTTTATGGGAAATATTTGGTCTCCAACCTGAGTGTCTGTCCTTGTTTGAATGGCGATACCTATTTACTTTCCTTTGCTATCAACTATTTTGTTGTGCTATATCGAGAAAGAACTTGGGAAAAAAAAATTAAAAGCTTATGTATCTGCAGGTATCTGGAAAAATCTTGTGTTAAGTATTGCTCCTGCAAAAGTTACCCAATTTCTGACCTACCTGGAAGGTGATGGTAAGGGAAAAGGTAAACTTTTCCAGTCTGTACTGATCAATGAAAACTCTTTTATGCTTCTTCTTGAGAATAAATGATTCTGTGATTGAAACCAAAATGGGTGAAAGTATTTTCTTTTTAATGTTGGCTCAAATGTTATGGTCCCAGGGCAGGGTCTGTTTATATTTATTTGGTCATTTGTCTACTCTTAAAGAGCCTCAGTTGCAGAAATTTCCCTATTGCCCAGGAAATCGCTTCCAGTGCTTCAACATGTTTAACTTTCCTTGTAGAAGCCTTAGTGTATTTATTTCTGTTTTACCCCAAACAGACTTGGCAAGTAGAGAATTCTCTTCCACATTCCAGCCTGTGCTCAAGATTCTCCTTCCACTTCCTTTAGTTTAATGTCTCAAGTTCTTTCAGACTTTACTCACAGGGCTGATGATTCATGCTATGCTCCACCAGATCCATCTTTCTCCAAAATGAGGACTCAAGAGGTTCATAGAAAGCTTCAGATGACAATTGTTTTACTTAGAAATATTTATCTGTTTTGCAAATGTCATATTTTTTCTTGCAGTCACATCATATTCGATATTTGTCAGTAGTGTGAGATTATGCCTGTTCTTAAATTTTACATTAATTTACTTGTATTGGCTGGAAAGCAAATAGTAAACTTTCATGGCAAGTTTAGATGTGTGGTGATGAAACCAAAGGGACAAAGGCCTTATAATCATGAATCATAGAATCATAGAATTGCTCAGATTGGAAACCCAAATACAAAGAATTTGGTGGTTGTGGTAAGCCAAAAGGACACCCAATCTTGTGAAAGATCTATCGGGGGATAAAAATATCAGTGAAATTCCCCAGATATATAGGAATATATTCTCATAACATCAGTCTAGAGTCAGGAGCTCGATGTGACTGGCTTGGTAATGGATCTTTTCTGAAAGTATTTTGTTCCCATGAATGTGAATTAAATGCAGTAGAGAATACAAAGGGGTGAATTGTGGTTATCACTTAACCTAAGGCGAGAGTAGTTGGTAACACTAGATGAACTTACTTCATTGTGCACTGTGCTTCCATAGTCTTGTCAAAAATATAAAAACAATAAAGAGAACCCTGCAGACGTAATAGCTGAACGTTTTTGTTTGTTTGTTTGTTTTGTTTGTTTGTTTTTGTTTTGTTTTGTTTTGTTTTGTTTGTTTGTTTGTTTGTTTTTCATACAGAATTTAGCAATTCTAAATCTGCACTAATAACTGGATGACCAGTGATGGCTGGGGTCTTCAGGAAAAAGTCTGGACACAAGGATGGTTACATCAAGTGTATGACTGAGCAGAATTTTTTCATGAGGGAGATTTTTCTGAGCTTGTGGGTTTTTTGTTTTTTTTTTTTTCTTTCTTTCTTTTTTTTCCTCTTATAAGCACCTATAACCCTTTGTACATAATTTTAATTTGGAAATTGGAGTCTTCCTTTCTGGCTAACACTTTCTCCTACAATGAACGTTGGTGGCTTTAGCTATTAACAGATTTTCTTTCAAAGCTACTGTCTGTTTTTCTCTTCCTTCTTCCTTCACACCAACACTTTAAGACATTAGAGTCATAGACCAGAATGCTTGTGTTAAATGAATATATTTGACAGGAGCTAAGTCTTTTGGGCATTGCAATAGGTTTTCCTCATCTTGGCATGTGAAGAATGATAGTGTTCTTTGACACCAGCAGCAAAGGATGTGAGCACAGCAACTTTCAGGGCATCAGAAGTGTCAGCATAAGGAAAAATCAGCAAAAGTAGACAGTGTTGAAGTAATTTTCCCACACCACTCTATGGATTTAGCCAAATCCTGCTCCTGTGAATTCTAGGCTGACAGAGTTTCCCTCTTTGTTGCTAAATATCACATAAAGTGTTCTGTCAGTATCAAGACTTGTTCAGGCCCCTTGTGTAGTAAAATAAAAATATAATCCTTATGCCCATGTTTGAAATTTGAGCATAAGTTAAGGGGAAAAAAAAGCCTCTTTTAGTAAACCTTACCAGCAAGCCAAGACTGCATTTTTAAGGTTCATTTTTCAGAACATCATGTAGTCAATGCTGTCGAGAAGAGCTGAAGGCAAAAGATATGTAGGGCACGAGTACTAAAAATTGAAAATCTTACTCCCATTAAAATGCATGGGATTTCTGCCAGTTGCCATAGACATCAGTGGCAGGACTATTCTACTATTTTTTTCCTGTTTTTACTTTCTGTCTTTCCTCGTCTTTTTATTTATTTTTGAATCCAAAGAAAAGGAAGCAGAACATGCATTATTAGAGTGATTTCCATTAGATTTCCTAATGTTATTAGGATTACAATTACTTAAGAACTCCAGATTCTATGGTGAAAATTAAAGCCTATTGTCAGGACAAATTCTGGTTACACTTGGGTTAGCAACATCTGATCCCACAAGTACTGATAAATGTGGTATTCCTCTGAGTTCTTTTGCATCCAGCTGGAGTTCTGTTAGGTATTGTGGCCTGATGTATTTGAAAGGCTGGGCTCTCTTTTTGTATGGAACCAACATCAGACAGAAACGTGAATGCTCTAAATCACCAAAGAGTACTTCCAGTTTTGACAAAGATTTCAAACAAAATATTTCTGCATCTGAATATCTTTACATATATATATTAATGGGGAACTGTGACCACAATAATTTTCCTTGCGCAAGATTATTTCTTCTGCATTTCTTGTTCTATTTTGAAGTTACAATACCTTCTGGGAGATTTTGCATGGAATCAGAATGCAGTATTGTTTCTCAGCTGTGTGCCATGGTTTCCTGTATGAGGAATTCTCCAGTTACACCTTAAAATGAAGGGAATCACTGCATCAATGCAAATGCCTGAGAGATAGTAGAAACTAGAAGCTATGAAGGGCTGTGAAGCCCTTTAAAAAAGACTTTAAAGAATCTTCCTATCCTTTTAACCTCTAAAATAAATGTCAGAATTTTTGTCCCAAATGTAGTTTTAAAAGTGGTGTTAAATGCACTTGTTGTGTGTACTGATTAAGGAAAACAAAACAAAACAAAACAATCAATGGATGAAACAACTTGTCCTGCGTACCCTTTCCAAGCAATTGGAAGAGAAGAAAGTTATCAGGAGTAGTCAACATAGATTCACCAAGGAGAAATCATACTTGATCAACCTGGTAGCCTTCTATGATATCATCATTGGTTAGGTAGATGGGGGCAGTGCAGTGGATGTTGTGTACCTTGACTTCAGCATTGTGCTTGACACCTTCCACAAGATCCTTGTTATGAAACTCATAAAGAGCGGAATAAGTAGATGGTAAGGTGGACTGAGAACTGGCTGGCTGTCGGAGCTCAGAGGATTGTCATCAGTAGTGCAGAGTCTGGTAAGAGTCCTGTAACTTGTGGAGTTCACCAGAAGTAGGTGTTGGGTCTGGTCTTGTTCAACATCTTCCTCAATGACTTGGTTGAAGGGATAGAGTGCATCCTCAGCAAATTTGGTGATGATACAAGACCAGGGTAGATTGGAGAGTAGGGCAGGAAGGAACTTGACAAGGTTTAACAAGAGCAAATGTAAAGTCCTGCACCTGGGGAGGAATAATTTCATGCATCAGTACAGGTTATGGAATGACCTGCTGGAGAGGAGCTCTGCAGAGAAGGACCTAGGTGACCTAGGTGTTCTGCTGGAGAACCAGTTGACCATGAGCCAGCAGTATGCCCTTGTGTCCAAGAAAGCTAGTGGTATCCTGGGCTGCACTGAAAAGAGCATGGCCAGCAGGTCAAGGGAGGTGATCCTCCCCTTCTATTCTGCCCTGATGAAGCCACATTTAGAATACTGTGTCCAGCTCTCGACTCCCCTGTTCAAAAAAGACAGAGACCTCCGAGTAGTCCAGTGAAGAGCCACAATGAACATAAAGAGACTGGAACATCTCCCATATGAGCAAAGACTGAATAACCTAGGGAAAAGAAAACAGAGGGAATCTGATTAATATTTATAAATATCTAAGGGGACATGGGAGGCAAATGGATGATGAGGCCAGGCTCATCGGTGGTGTGTAGTGACAGGACAAGGAGCTATGGCCTAAAACTTGAACATAAGATGTTCCTTACAAACATGCAGAAGAACTTTACAGTAAGAGTGACAGAGCACTGAAATAAGCTGCCCAGCGAGGCTGTGAAGTCTCCTATGGATATATTCAAGATCTGTCTGGATGCCTACCTGTGCAACTTATTGTAGGGTACCTGCTTTAGCAGGGGGGTTGGACTCAATAATCTCTTGAGGTGTCTCCCATCCCCTGCAGTTCTGTGAATCTTTGAACCTAGATCCTGGAAAGCATACTTTCCTAAAAGTACAATATTTTTCTGCACTTCATAAGTATTATACAGGATCAAGCCTAGAAAGTAAATAAAATGTAATTACTATTGATGTTTTATACAACATTCGACAGCTTAAAATCATAATCCAGATTTAAATCTTCATATAGACTAAAGTACTATGAGTAATTTTGCCATTGTTGTGCCTTTTGTTTGAACAGCAACATAGGCTATTTTTTTTTTTTTTTTTTTTTAAGCAAATTAAAAATACAGAGCAAAATAAGCTGCAAGCACAGAAGTTTAAGAATGATTAACACAGCCCTTGCAGTTCTTCTCGTTTTCTTCTTGCATGAAAAGGTCAGCAAGGAAGTGTGAGGGATCAGATCTGAGCAGCAAGTTAGCACAGGGTGCAGAAAACCGTGAACCATACTGTGGCCCTTTCTCATAGTAAATTGTCATACCATTTCTGATGAATGAAAAGGACACCCAAAGCCTCTCTGCTTTAAATGTAATCAGTTTTGAGATTGCATTTTCAGGTTATGGCAAGAAATTTGCCCCTCCAGCTTCCCCTCCTCTTTTTTTCTGTCACTGGTAAAACTGTAACTAGGTTTTCTGGGAAAATACATCATCCAGTGCTTCCCCACATCTTTCCTTGAAGTATTTCTTTTGTCTGTCTCCATTACACTGGTGTGCAGTGACACAATGTTTCTGCACAGTGGGAGCTTGCAATCTCTGAAGAGGCTTTCCAGCATTGCTTTTTAGACTGAAATCATTACAATTTTCAATAGCTACTTGGATTTGAAAAACTAGCACATTATTATTCTCAGGACTGTCTGGATGTAAAAAGAGGCTATTTTCTTGCTTCCTTTTATATATATATATATATATAATATATATATATATTAATATATATATATATATCTCTTTTTTTTGGTCCCTGGGTACACATTACCCTTATATCTAACTTCAGTTTGTTTGGATCTCAACTGGAAATCCAATTCAAATGTCTTGTGCTGTATGCATTTTTCTTTAATGTAGGGTTTTACATTTTAAATGAAAACTCTGTTCGATAAATTTATGTTTTGGTTATACTTAATGTTTGTGAGTTGCACTGTCTTTTTCATTTGTGTAATTATTATAGCTATTTTTATCACTATTGGGGAAACATATTGTGCAGTATGTTACAATAAATATTATGATGTATAACAGATGTTTGATAATATGTCTGTGATTTTAAAATACTAACAGGTTTCTTAGTTTTGAAGGGCATTCAAATTATCCACTCTGATAGATACTCTGTAAACACCAGTCAGTATCAGGTTCAACAGTATAACATCAGGCAGAGCCCAATGACTTTGGTTAGGTTAATTCTTCATGAGGAAAGAGCTGCTTTTTCCTCCATTGAGATGAGATCAGGATGCTACCAACACCTGAGGACTTAGAAACAAATGGAAATCTTTTAGGAAAGACTCACTCAGACATTGTCTGCACTCTCCTGCCCTTAGTGCAAAAAGGGTACCAGATTCCTGCTGAACTGAAAAGAAAGGAAACTCCTTCCAAACCCCAAGTCCAGTGTTTAACCCTGGGCATGTGAGGAAATGATGGTCAAGCGCCTAGGAAAATAGAGGTAATTAAAAAGGTGCAGCACCACTGTATAACAGAGAACAATACATTTTAGCCTTGTTTAACACATGTTTTGCCCCTCTCTTTCCTTTTGGATTGTTTAAAGAATGTGACTCAAAAGAACCTTTGTGAGTCCTGTTATAGACATTTCTAAAATATTCAAAATTACATTTGTGGATTGAATAGGAAAGTAAGCTCACATATAACTCAACACATACAGTGCTAGTTTGATGCATTTATGGATTTCCTATTAAAATATTTATTTCTGAAATCCAGTGAAATGGCAGAAAACAGATATGGAAAACTGATAAGCAAAAGTTGGGCAATGCCCTTTAGGACACTGAAACTGCAAGAGTGCCTTGGTTCATTTGGAGGTAATGTAGTCTTTAATGGGCTTTATGTTGGAGTTAGCAGCAGGGGCTCATGAGCAAGATGCAACCCTCTAAATAAGTTTATTTACTGATAATCAGGAAATTTTTACTATAATCAGACACTTAGATATACCTAAGCTAAAGAAAAATCAGGCAAAAACTCCTGCAAATGATTTTAAAAACCAATTAATAGTCTTGTGATACCCTCATTGCCTTTGGGTAACATAAAATGTGTTGATGTAAGGAGCTATTTTATTCCTAGGTATCTGTTTGATCTCTAAAAAATCTAGGGATATCTCTAATGGAGAGGAGAAGTGAGCAGGATCATTTCTTTTATTATCTTTTGAATGACCAAGCTTTTTAAAGGACCAAGCAAAGAATAAAATGCAGTATTGTCTATGAAAATCAGAAAGTTGGTCTTTGCTCGTCTTTGTACAGGACCAAGACATCTGTTGCATGTATTAATAAGTGAATTATGTGTCTGTGTATCTCACCAAGCATCAGTCCTATCCTTTATGTTTGCATTCAGCCCGTGCTGTGGAAGTGTTTGTCTAACATGTCTGAACTTTGAAATTCAAAACAATGATTAGTTTGCCAGGAATTCTGCTGAGCCACACAAGAGTCACTGCATAATACCGATCCTATATCTCAGTACAACTAAACTTCTGTAAGACCATCATCAAGAGTCCTTTAGAAGATGGAGCATGCTTATCTGAAGTGTTGCTCAATTAACATTAGATGACACGGAGCATAAGTTATCATTGGTGTTCTGTTCTCAGCCAGGTTTTAAAAAGCATTAACACTGGCCTGAATCTAAGTCAACACCTGCCTTGTTGTCTCTTATACAAATGGATGGTATAACAACGTATAGGAAAATATATGTCTTGTTGTCCTAACAACTTGCTGTTACTCAGCATTAACCCGCTGGGCACAATGGGATTCGAAGGGACTTGGACGGAGAAACAAGCTGCTACTGCAAACAACACAGGGATCAATAACTTGTATTACTGTAGAAATCCTTCTGGGCTTAAAACCTTATTTTCTTGTGTTTAGTAGGGAGCCCCAGAGTGCAACAAGGAGGGTGAGTCATAACAGCTGTAGCAATTGTGTTCCAACAAAAAAGTGTTCCTGGGTTCAGGAATTTTTTTAAGGCCAGGAGGAGTTGTTGCCAGTCCTCCTGTTTGAAACAAGGCATAGGACAGCCTGGTTTTAATCCCTGTCTCATGTTCAGTAATTCAAGACAGACAAGGCTATAATTTTCAGAAAGCCAACCAGTTCTCTTGTAACTTCTGGCAGTTTGCACTTATTCTGATGGCTCATTATCCTTGCTATTACAGATGTGCACCTTATTGTCTGTTTGCTTGTCTTTGGCTTCCAGAAATCAGGTCTTGCAATAAATTCTAGTCTAAGGGAATTTTTACAGTGAAATTTATGATTGCTATGTGATTAACATCTCATTTACTCCCTTTAATTCTCTCTTTGATACAAAGAAAACTCAAATTCTAAACTAAAAAATAAATTCTCCTCAAAAATATTAAATAACTCAGCTTTAACTTTCCATATTCCAAACATGTAAAAGGTATGCAATACATTCAAAGATCTTTTTGCAGTCTGGAGAAGAGGAGGGAAATCTTATCGCTCCTTATAACTACCTGAATGGAGCTGGGGGTTGGCCATTTCTCTTGTGTAACTAGTAATAGGACTAAAAGGAATGCCCTCAAGTTGCACCAGGAGAAATTCAGGCTGGACATTAGGAAATAACACTTTTCTGAAAGAGTGGTCAGGCACTGGAATGGGCTGCCCAGGAAGGTGGTGAAGTCACCGACCCTGTAGGTGTTCAAGGAACATTTGGATGTTGTGTTGAGGGATATGATTTAGTGAGAACTGTTGGTGATGGGTGGATGGTTGGACTGGATAACCTTGTAGATCTTTTCCAACTTTGGTGATTCTATCATTCTATGATTAAGTAGTAATAATTTAAAAAAAAAAAAAATATTAAAAAAGGCTTTATTCTTGCACAAAGTACTTTTGGAAACCATTGTATTTTTCCTCTATAAAATCTAGTTATAGTACTCTACTTGCCAAAATAAGGTGATTGCGTTAGTAATAATAATAGAAATAGTAATACATCCCTCAGTTATATGTGGTTTATCAACTAGATAAGTGCAAGAGAAAAAGGCATATTTTAACATATATGGCCTGGCTCTACTCCTGGGACCAGGAGTGCTCCACTGGCTGCACTAGAGGTTGGATCAGGACACTGCTGAACAGTAGGATGCTTCTTTGCAGAGATGATACATTTAAATATGAAAAGTAATGAAGTAAGCATAGCAAACTGTGGTTTGGTTGGAATCTAATTTTCATAGCTTTTTTAAAATTAGAGATTGTATCTCTATTGCAAGTATAGAAACATATAAAAGTAAAGTACAGGTAAAGGAGATGGCTGCATAAATTATTCTGTGCCTGCTGAAGTTATTAACATCACAAAGCTGTGTGTTAGAGGTAAAATCCTGACCTCACTGAAGTCAAAGAAACCCTCTGCCTTTAGCGATGTAAGATTTTCTTCTTGATTTGAATGGGGTAAACCCATTTTATCACAAATGTAGCTGAAAGTATAAACTCAAGACAGAAGAATGAATTCTTATCATAGATGTGTGGGAAAAGGAACAAAGAAAGAAATACCATTCAATGTTGGAAGCATGCACAGTGTTTTAAGGATGGAGAAATCTGGACTCTGTTGGACTCTGTTGAAGCACCATGCTATCCTGGATGGGCAAGGATATTCTCACCCAGTTTTAGAATGCATCATACTCAGGGATGTCCAGGGAAAAAATGGGACGGAGAGGAGAAATCCACTTCAGGATATTTTCTAACTTGCATTCAGGACATAGGAGACCAAGAAAATCTGCAATGAATATGTCATCACTGCAGATGGTATTAGACGGCATTTTTTACTGGTGACAATCCAAACATGGATTTTTGTAGTTTCTGAGGAACAGGAGTGTGTCCTCCTAACTTCTGCATGAATATCACTTAGACATTCACAGTTGCAACCTTCTGCAAAAAAAATGATTATATGTTGAGCATCAAACATTTCTGAATCGAGGGGAAATGGTTCTCAAATCCTTTCCTAGAATTTTTCCTCATAAGGATGGTGAGGTTTTTAATTTGGCATTTAAAATGGCAAGTTAAATACTTATAGCTGGTATACTGAAACATAAAACAGAATCCTAAATGCTGTTCCATTTCCTATTTTGGGCTGTACAGGGAGGAGAAAGGAAAACACTCCTAGGGTGCTTTGGTCTTACAGTCATACACTGAGAATTTTTCCAAACAGCAGAAACCTTTTGCTTTCAGCGGTCTGGATAATTTCCCAGCACATCACTGTTTTAATGTCTCTTTATCTCACTTTATCGTAACTGGAATATGAAGTAACTCCTAATAATTTCACTTTTAACTTTTAGCTTAGCACTGCAGAATGTATTATTCCAGGTCTGGAATCACATGCCATCTCACAACCCAGCCAGTGCTGTGTAAGTGCTCTGAATGATGACAGATCAAGAGAAAGTGGACCTGAATATATAATTACTCTAACACACATTTAATATTAGTTGATAAAGCTATGGACACACAATTAAGAAAACACACCTGATAAAACATTTTTTTTTTTAAATAGATGGGAATGAACTAGTTACAAAGGCTTGTGAACTTCTCTTCTCTTTCTGAATGTCACTGCCTCAGATTGCCTTGGCAGCCTCATGTATAGCGTTTGCTTCATGCATAATGATTTCCCTTTTTCCCCCTTCCTTGAACGGTTTTGCCTTTTTGACTAGTTACTGTTACCACCATTTAATAAGAAGGCTTTCCTTGGCTTTCTAATCGAAAACTTGCTTTTATCTTTCTTCATAAAAGAATTGAAATGGCTTCTCTCAGGTTTCTGTACCCTCTGGGGAGATAAGGACCCTGCGGTTAACAGGATGAGAGATTTTTGTTTAGAAATTTTTATTTAGACAATGAAAAATGACCTCTGTAAACTCAAAGCTATCTTATTTTGGGGCTTTAGGCTTCTGGCAGATAAATCAATTGGGCCCTTGGGACAGCAAAGGAAAAACCTTTGCAGTAACTGTGTCAGGACAACGCAATAGATTTGTTGTGAGGATGCAGTTGTGTTGAGGGTAGAATGCACTTAAAAATAAATATCATTTTATTTTCTATAAAATATTCAGGATTTGGATAGTAAGCGCTTCAGCTGCTAAAGAAAATATTTTTTTATATTTTAATATATATTTTTTTATATATTTATATATATATATTATTTAAACTTGAGAAAAGACCTGATTTCTTTTGGAAAGGGGGTTGTGGAGGAGTGGTGTGGGAGAGTTCAGAGGAAAGATATCTTAGAGATTAAATATTAAGCTCGAGAATAAAGCACTTACTAATTCTTATTTTCTATATTTCTATTTTAAAACTCTCTTTCAACTGATATGAAGGACTATTTTCTGAATACAAAGGCTTAACATTTTTTTCTTTTCCTCCAAATTATTTAATTATTATCTGGGTAAGGCTATGGCTTCGACAGATTATCACAACAGTTTTCACACCTATGTATAACCCTAAAGAACATTTCAGATCTTCACAGCGTGAACTTGCACTTTGCATTCACTCTGAAGAACAAGTGTAGCATTTTTCTGTGCATTCGTTACCTGTTTCATGCAGAGAGCATCTACAGAGTGAAAAGTTATGCGGACATAAATTGCAGATTTGACAAGGAAGCAAATGAGAAGACAGATGCTTCACTAAAATGCATTGATGTGCAATTGTCAGTGAGCTGGTGGGTGTTGAATAATGTGGTTAAGATGCATCAATGAAGACTTATTTCATCTAAGATAAAAACTAATGTAAATAGAATTGGAGATTGTGATACAAAGTAATGAAAACTGATAAATGCATGTGAAGGTATTGTCACCCTGCTCAGGTTGAGGTTTGTTCAAACCCCCAAACTGACAGTGGGCTCTCCTGATGCTCCAGAGAGGACAGGTCTGTGAGGGAGGTTTGCCATGATCCCATTTTCACTTTAGGAGGCAATGGACTTCACTTGGGTGACAGATCATATAGGGTATTTGGTAGTGCTAAATGCCACCCAACTTCATTATATTTGCTTGGTTAAGAAAGACATGGCTCAAGAGGACAATGAGTTGGCAAGTTTCCTCATTCTATTTTACATGAACAGGTCAGGATATACATCCTACTGAAGATTGCATTTACAGTTTCTATTCCAAAGGATCCAGTTTTTTATAATTTATTATATATTTCCTCTCAGGAACATATTTGCATTTCTCTTTAAATTTTTCTCCCCCAGAATCAAAACAGCTTCAGATAAAAGTCTCAGAAACAAACCCAAGTACCTTTTTGCACCGTAATGCTGCCATATGACTATTTAGCTGTCAGTTCCCTGCAGTTTTTTTCAGAACATAAAGTTAGCCACAAAACATCACTCACCTGGAACCAGCAATATGCCTCGACTGAACCAGTAACACTGCCTTTCTTTGACATTAGATAAGGTGTCTGCTATATCTCATTATCCCTGGAGTAGTATGAGGTATGCTTGTAAATAAGTTATGAAATAATTTATCAGAATTATAACAATCAGCATAGCTGAAAGATACACTCACAGGTATTTACTGTGAAACAGTAACCACGAGCTCTTTGCAGTGTGTAAAATAGATATGAAGCAAAGCCTCAGAAAAAAAAAAAGAAAGTAGCCCCAAGTGACAGTCCTGAAAATGTTATTTATAGATTTTTAAATACAAATATTCGAATCATTGATGTCCCAATTCTTATTGTGTTACTATGCAAGGAGAGAAAGCTTTTCAGAGAATATTCAAATGTTTCCTAAGTTTTCAAATGTTAACGTAGAGATTCACAGAAAGATTATACTTTTACACAGCAGAATCTCCCTAGAATGCTTGGCAATACAGTTAAAGGCTACCAAAGATGTTGATACTGGCCTAGTTCAGATTCATTGTGCCCATCTTTTTTTTCATGGTGATGGTGCTATTTTGTAGGCATCTGTCTTTACATTTCTGTTTTCAACTTAGAAACCAAAGGCAAAAGCCTATCCTTATTCCTTATATTTGTGATACATAATACTTGTTTTGGCCATTTTCTGTGCAGGAGAGTAATTTTTAGGTCAATTTTTTTTTTTTTTTTTTTTTTTCCAGTTTTGTTTTTTCTTTCTTACTTCTTTTCCCCCTACTTCTTGAGTTCTTTTGATTTCTTCTCCATGATCTTGAGGTATTTTGTAGACATTATAGACTTTTCTCCCACAGCCTTGTAAAACAGACAGAACACATTTGTTTTTTTTTTAAATCTAACACAGAGGTGGACAGCACTGGTCCTTGAGACACAGCGGTGTTGTGAAGAGTTCAGGTATGGTTCCTGTGCTGGGGCTGTGCCTCAGGAATATAGTTAGGCTCTCCTCACATAAAAACTGTGTGGAAAAGCTAGATGAGAAAGCCAACCAGGAAAGACTGCTGAGATCAAGAGTGCTGGAAAAAGTATGTCATGTTCAATGCAGCCGTCATTATTGAATATAGCAGTGGGGCTCTCAGGGAGCCATCCTTACTGTTCTCCTATGGTATTTTTCTGTTGTTTCCTCTCCTTTTTCTTTTCCAGTGAATATATGTGGGTTTCCTGTAAGATTTGATGTTGATTTCCTGGTCTTTCTGATGTCAGTGTTCTTGTAGAAGAGTGATTTCTCTACTGTTATTCAATAATTATCAATTATTACTTTCAGAATGTTTTCATGGGGTTCAAAATTACATTTCTGAAGGCATAATAAATGCAGTAGCTAAATATGACAGCAGAAGGAAATTTCTGTGATTGATGGTTAGAACATAAAAGTCCTTCTAGATTTTACATTATGAGCCTATATCCTGTTGGCTGTCAGTGCTGGAGTTCCAGAGTTGGATACTTTTGTTCCCTACCTGCTGCAAGGCCCATGTCTTTCATTTCTCTTCCTGGAGACTTAGTTGATGTGCTGCAACTTAAATCCAGCATTTGAGCTATATGGATGATAGGATGTTTGGGCAGAATTTCTGGTTTAGCACAATGGATTCACCAGAGCCAGAGAATTTCTTTTCTGGTGAACTTTCTTGTCACTTCAATCTCTGTATCTCTAGAAAAAAAATAAGAGAAGTTGGTATAGATAGAGTAAATGGTAATAAAGCTCTGCATTCCAAGGAAATAATTCTACAAAGCTCCATCTTTGTTTTCTAGTCTTGAACTGAGAACTAAAAAAGACTGGGTAAATGACTTCTCTTTTCCAGTGGAAATTGAATGCTGTGTAACGTCAATGGCAGATGAGAAAACAGTTTTAGGGCTCTCAGAAAAACTAATAATTTCTAGATTTTTGCTCATAAACAGTATGTTCTTTAATTAAAAAAAAAAAAAAAAAAAAAAAAGAATGAATTTGTCTATCTGAACATTTGGCTTTCTCATGAAATCTCAGATATGTCTGAACTGAGGCCTCATGCTGGTTCATGTCCACATAACTCATCCTTTACAGTCATAGACTGATGTGACACATGGTAATAGAAAGTGATGCATTGCCTGAATTTAAAGGAACACGGACTATTTCAAGATCGGCTGTGCAGTATGAGATCTGTATCAGATTTGAAACAAAGCTAACCAAGCAGACAGAGCAGTAAGATATCTATAGCATCCATTAATCAGTATATACTGATATATATGCTGAATTTTTTTCTATTTTTTTCTGTGTGTGTTCACCATCTGATGTTGTTTGCTTGGAGCCTTTTAAAACTGAGACAAACATACAAGGTTAATCCGGTAACCATTTTCAATTCTTTTCTTCATTCTTTTTTATTTCAATGCCCTTGCATTCTATCTTCTATAATCCTAAATATGCCAGTAGAGTTGTGGGAGACTCGTATGTCTACATAATCTGATAGGTGTTAAAATACAAAGGAGCCAGTGTCCTTAAGTGCAATTTTTGTATGTGTGTACACATTTTTTCATACTTTTACCTCAATAAGACAGGATCTAATGAGTGGAGCATTCACAACAAAACACGAGAGGCTGAGAGTGCAGGGATTATTCAGCTTGGAGAAGACTGAGGGGGGGATCTGATCCTTGTCTATAAATACCTGAAAGAAGGATTCAGAGAGGATGGAACCAGGATCTTTTCAGTGGTGCCCAGTGCCAGGACAAGAAGAAATGAGCACAAACTGGAGCACAGGAGGCTTTCTCTGAACATCAGGCAGCACTTCTGTGCTGTGCTGTAATGGAGCACTGGCACAGGTTGCCCATAGGCTGTGGGATCTCCTTAGAGACCTGTAAAAGCCACCTGGACGTGGGCCTGGGCACCCTGCTCTCGTGTCTGTTGTTGGGCCAGATGGATCCAGAAGGTCCTGCCAGCCTCAGCAAGTCCATGATTCCTACAAAAAGAATCATACTACCTGTTATAGACAGTGGTGAAATTTGCTTAAATTTCCTTTCATAGCAGTAAACTCCTTAAAATAATGGATTAAAATTCTCAAAGAATTAACATTGTTCTTCATCATGCACTTTGCTCTATAGTGTATTCAGACAAGACTTTAACAACTGATTTGTTTTTTTTCAGTGATCTACACGCCTCTGAGGATCGCCACTCCTCTGCTCTCTTGTCCCCAGTTTTTGTCTCTGGAACCTACTTGAGAAATAGGACAGAAACTCCAGAAACACAATATTTGTCTCCTAAAAGAAGCTATCAGAAGTGACCTTCTGAATGCTTTTGAATGGGTGGACAGTGATAGAACAAAAGGGAATGGTTTTAAATTATGACAAGGGAGGTTTAGCTTAAATATTAGGAGGCAGTTTTTCACACAGAGGGTGGTGACACATTGGAACATGTTGCCCAGGCAGGCTGTGGTTGCCCCATCCCTGGAAGCATTCAAGGCCAAGCTGGATGTGGCTTTGTGCAGCCTGGTCTACTGGTTGACGACCCTGCCCATGGAAGGCAGCTGAAATTAGATAATCATTATGATCCTCTTCAACCCAGACCATTCTATGATTCTTTTCTCCAACATATTATGGATCTCAGTAGAAATATTTTCTCCACTTATGTCAGCCTTCATGCACAGTATGACAGTAAACTATTTATATTAGCAAGTGCAGTAATTTGAAACAAATAAGTAAAACTAGTTTCACTAGTTCTTATTTTGGCTGTGGTTAACTTTCAAGACTCTTGTTAGAAATACCATGCCAGAGAAAGCATTATTCTGATGCTTTATAAAACTATTTTACATCACATAGATTTTTAGAAAAAGTTTTGACTGTACAATATTTCTTTCCTCCATTTAGAAATCTCACACCCTGCTTCCTCACAATTCCATTTCCTTTTGTCATTCCTTTCTTGTTATGGTATATTTTAAAATGTTTCTAAGGAAAAAGAAAAGAAGTAGCTCTTAGAAGCATCCTAACACTGTTAATCTTTACATGTTGCTTTAACCAGCGGATTATTTAGATTGTCTAAAGTCAAAATAAGAATCAGCCACACGTCAGCATAGCTAATTTAAAATGGTAGATCTTTTTTCAGTTTATTAAAATGTTAAGTAGCAGTGAGTTTGCTAAAAAAGACGTTAAGAGTCTTTTTTTTCCTGAGGTTTTTGAAACAGAGATAGATCAATCTTTACACTTAGTGGAATTTATGCATTTCTCAAACACACAAACAAGTTGTGTATCTTTAAAAAGGCTTTCACAGCAGAGTGGTTCATATTTCCTTAAAGAAAATACTGCTACTTTTGCCATAGTATCACTGTGACATTGTGTATGATATAAAGTTTTAAAGCCAGACACCTTCTAGCAATGAGAACTTCAGAAGCTAAGCCTGCTGAAACCATCTGAACTGCTTCAAAAAGAGCATCCTCCTCCCAGGAATCAGCTATTTTTCCCAGGTTTGAAATTCTAACCTGGTAAATAGCATCAACAGGGGACTTTTCCCCCGACTCTTTTGGAGAACCCCACAGATATGAATATCTTCAAAGGAGGATCTGTTAAAAAATGTAACAGTCTTCAAAGGGGAAACACCACCCTCAGCAATGTGAAGTTCTTTAAAGTGGGAGCCCACCAGCACTATGAATTCTCAAAGGACTAACTCCCAGAGCACTGTGAAAATTTGTAAGAGAACAAGCCCTCTCTCCCTAATACCCAGTAGGCTATTATTTTCTTTTAAAAGGACTCTTACATGTGTACATTTATAATTACAGAAAGGGTCTTATTTAACCAGAGCCCTGTAGAACTCTTTTGCTTTTTAAAACAAATATTGATAGGAAGAAAAGAATGACAGAGGAAAACAATTTGATTTCACTATTTTCCTTTTTCTTCTTTTATTTATAACTGCTTTCAATGTAATACACGAATAACACTTGGCTTGTGTAGCTCTTTTGATCTCTGGAACTTGAAGTATTCTCCAAGAGTTGTGAGGAAATATTTTCTGAGCACAGTTATGCACTTATACGCTGGTTAACTGGGCATCCGAATACTCTGTCAGGAAGTACACTTATCTCTTTTTTACCATTGCCAGTATGTTCTTTCTGAATCAACTCTTTCCAATAAGTATTCAAGTGGTTTCTACTTCCTACCCACCTCCTTGTGTTCTAGCAGTTTGTTAGGTAGGAATAACTAATGTAGATTAAATTTATTATCAGTTGGCAGACTTATCATCCAGGCATGCCAAGAATGCCCAGGTCTGTTGCACAGTGGCTGGGAAAGAAGTGAGGCTGAGGTGGCATGGGCTACCCCAAAAGAACCTCAATTACAATTCTGTACATAAATGCAGAATGCATCCATCCTTCAAGAAAGACTGAATTTTTTGTGAGTGGTTGGGAAGAAGAGCCCGGTTTTGCTGAGATGGAGAATGACTGGCATTACAGAAGGTGACTCTATCATAGCCACGTACCTGAGTTCCAAATTCAGAGGGTTTTGTTTTTGTTTTTGTTTCCTTGCAGGCTGGTGCCATATCAATCAGTGATGTAACCATGAAAGAAAGAACTCTTCCTGATCCCCAGGAGTTGTGAACACTCTGAATACTGAGTTTATTATTAAAATTTCTGGCTAAAGAAAGGATAGGAATAATTTATCTCTACTAGAAAAAAATATAATGGTCTATTCATGTATTTATTATCTGTTTTTCTTTCACAATGCCATATGATTTATGATTTCTAATGCAACTCTAAAACCTGAACCTTTCATATCTTACTTTCAGTAATGTTTGATGGTTTGATTTCCTGTTTCTAAACTGATCCAAAATGTGTGCCAAGACTAAGATGCCTGATAGTTGACTCATCTTCTGCCATCTGAAGGGAAGAAATCTTTAGCAGCAAATGATAAATATCTGTACACCTTTTTGATGATAGAATACTCTGATATTTGTCATCTTTTTCTTACTGAAAATAGTATCTTCTGTTTGGGAGTTACTCAGATGTATTAGGTGGGTGATGTTTTGGTCTGATACCAATAAGCACATTTATCCCATTCAGCAGACTAACTGTATTTCACTGTGAAGCTCTGATAGTTGTAGTAAAATATATATCCAGCAGCACCATTGGGCAAATGCACTAAAAAGCATGTGAGGAAAAGAAGTAAATAAGCAAGTCAAAAAATACTTCGATAACTCAGGGCAGACTGCAGTGAGTCTTTAAACAGATGGAGGAATATCCTTGCATTACGAGATCTGGCTGTTAGTCCTTCCATCACGACGTGATGATCATTTATTAACTTTTTTTACAAGCATTTAGGCCAGGTGGGAGAATTTGATAAAAGAGAGAAGTATGTTCAGAGCAAGTTTTCTATTGCTATAAAGCTCTCATCGAATCTAATTGAGGCATGGTCCCACAGATATTTCCAGTTATGGCAATCGCAGATGTAACTATTGCTTCTGCTCTGTGAAATCTGTTTTCAGTTGTGAAATGTACCAAGAAGGACAAAATTAACAGTGGTGTGTATAACTCGCTCCTTTAACAAAGGATGTTTAGATGTGGTACTAAGGGATATGGTTTAGTGGGGAAACATTTGTGGTAGATGGATGGTTGTACTGGATAATCTTAGAGATCTTTTCCAATCTTGATGGTTCTATGATTCTACAATTTTATGTTTAAAATTCTTTCTGCAAACACCTTGTCCTCTGCAAGAAAACTCCCTATTCCAAAATATAGTGAATTGGTCATAAGAAAAGAGAATTTAAATATATATTAGGAAAGAGCTATATTCTTTCTTACTGTATTTGCATTATATGGGGAGATGTTACACCAGAGCAAAACTTGATCTAGTTGCTCATCAGACCTGGGAAGAGTTTTTTTCCAGTCTTTCTACTCCAAAATTTGAAAAAGCAGAGGAGAATGGTGTGGAAAATGGCTGTGATACCTGTATTTTTCTAGTCCTGCATTAACTGCTTATAGTGTGGCAGTCTTAAACAACAGTTGTGAGCTGCATAGCATTTCTCAGCTTAGAACAAAGAGCCATCACCTTTAAAAAATGAAATATTTGAGACAGACTCTAATGTTTAAGCCCAAAAGGAAAATAAGAAGACTCTAAGTTTCCTGAATCCCGTCCCAATTATATTTTATTTAATAACACTCAGTGAAATATCTGGTGGCAGGGGAAATGAAACTACATGATTTTATGGGATCATTCATCAAGAACTAATTGAAGCTTTCATACAGTTTAGTGCTGATAAAACACTGTAACAATAAACAATAACAAAATTCACCAGAGAAGGATTTGTTTTGCCGTGAGGAAAATGGTTCAGTTTCATCCTGGGGATTCCTGGTTAAAAGAGTCTCCAATTTAAAAAGGGATAAGCACAGGCTCCTGTGCATAATGACAGAGTGGGAGCTGTGGCAAATGTATTAGCATTGCTCCAGTGGAGCTATTCTCATTGTAAGTATTTGCTATTGTGTGTGGCTGAGGCAGGATGCATAACGACCAATAAGGTTTTTTTGAAGTTTGATTTTTTTAAAGCAGTTCCCATGTAGTTTTATGAAAAGTAAATTACAGCTACAGCACAAACAACCAAAGTTCTGATTCTAAATTTACTAACTAATCTTAGATTCATTGACTTTAGAAAAATGGTTCTTCTTTCCTATATTTCTTTAAAGAATCAAGCTAGTCTTACTGTGATAGATCTTTTAACCACATGCTAGAGTGACATCTTGTCAATTCTTAAATTGTTGAGATAAAACATGCTGTCCCTTTACTTCTGATTCATTTTCTCTGACCAGAACATTTTAGCAGTCCAGAGACATAAAAAAGAATGTTGAAAATGTGCTACTTTTGATTTGAAGAATAGAAAAATGAATGTTTCATCAATCCATATTGTTAATCCAGAGAGCCTCGTAGGAAGGTGGCACAGTAGTTCAGTGCTTTCAGACCTTGACATGTCACCAGTAGGCTGTGCCACTATTACTGCAATTCTAGGAATGTTCATGCTACCTGTTTGTAGTATACGGTACAGTGAACATCATCTATTCTCAGCTATTACTATTAGTAATAATGATATGGCAAAATACTAGATGAACATCTTTATCCTAGAACATACAACAGAAATCATAATGCTATACATCTATATCTTTTCTAAGAGCTCGTTCTCTACTCACTTGAAAATTGCCTACGTATTCCCAGTAATTGATCATACTGGATAATGATGTCAGAGAAGGAAGGGAGAAGTAATCATATTTTGATTATTAAGTTTAATTCAGTTTTACTTATTAGAAATGTAAACAACATACATCTATAAACACACTTCATGTTTTAGTGATTTTTTCTTCTTAAGCAAAGTAGAAAACTTTGAAATAATTACACTGAGGCCCTGGAACATTGTTATGGTTTTGTGATTTTTGGTTTTCGGTATTCCACATCATAAGGTCATGTAGTGCACTAGGAGTTAAAGTAGCATGTCTACTGTACGTCACGGAAGTCATGGGATACTGCCTTGCAGAGAGTTGTTGGAATGTGCTTTCCTAGCTGTACCAAACCTGAAAAGCTTGTTACCCGGAATTGGAGCATTAACACTTTAAATCCTAGTGCACTACATGATCTTATTATGTGGAATACCGAAAACCAAAAATCACAAAACCATGAAAAGCATGTCCAGTGAAGGGCAACGAAGATGGTGGGACTGAAGCACAAGTCTTATGGGGAGTGACTGAAGGAACTGGGGTTGTTTAGTCTGGAGAAGCGGAGGCACAGAGGAGATCCTATAGTTCCTTACAACTACTTGAAAGAAGGTTATAGAGAGGTGGGGATTGGCCTCTTCTCCCAGTAACAGTGATAGGACAAGAGGGAATGACCTCATGGCATGAAGGGAGGTTCAGATTGGATATTAGGAAAAAATTCTCAAAAGCTCAGGAGTGGTCTGGCACTGGAACAGGCTGCCCAGAGATATGGTGGTGTCATCATCTTTAACAGTGTTCAAGAAACATGCAGATGTGGTACTTAGGAATACGGGTTAGTGGGAAACAGTAGTGTTAGGTAGACAGTTGGACAAGGTGATTTTAGAGACCTTTTCCAACCATTATGATTCTATGCTTCTTTGACTCCCTGTGTCTGATACCCAAAGTAATGGAATTGATAGTGCATGTTTTTTCTCCCCAGCTACTCATGTATATTTTCATCACCTTGAAGCAGTAATTGCAATATTTTAAGCTATCATGTTAACCTTTGATACACGTGCATTTCTATAGAAAAGGGTTGTGGTGATGCTCCTAAGAGAACAAGCTGTAAAAGAGGACTAGCTTGATCAGAGTGGTGAATCTAAAGAATGGTCATTTATACTAAGTGGTGGATAGTTTTGATGGATAGACTGCAGTTATAGAGGTGCAAATGTGAAAACGAGATTCAGATTTTGTCACCCAGAACTGGTTACACTTACCTAGATTTCCCAAACGTTGTGAACATTCTCAGACTTTGGAAATATTTTATCTTGGATCAGAACTGACATGTAAGTGAACAAAAAATACGAGGACAGGATAGAAACTGCCTTTAAGTCACCAGTGTGCAGAGACTGGATAAGCTCTGAGCTTTTGGTTATCAATTGCTGTGCAAGACATGCTGAAATGATATTTCTCAGAATAGGCTACATTACTTGCATTATACCTCAATAGAGTTTATTAAAAATATTAATCTGGTATTTACATTATAGTAATAGAAAGAAGCTGCAATGTATGGATATAACTATTTTTTCCGAGTGTATAATTAAAAAAAGTTTGCATTCAACGGGGAGCCAAATGGTAGATGATATCTTTAGGATTGCTTTTACAATTATTTTGAGGCTTGATCACATACTCCAAACATTTTCTTCCTCTTGCACTTCTACAGTCTCATTAATTTGTCCTTTTTCTCTTCATCTTTCAGTGCCTCTCTAAATCTTTCCGTATTTTGTGTGTAACTACTGTCACTGTGGCCAACACAGGCTCAAAACTATAAAATTGCAGCAGATTCTCAAGAAGGGAGGTGCACCAAATGCATACACCATCAACTGTGAATAGAAAGGATGTGGCATTATATATGGTGTCTGGGTAATACTTGTGCTCCAGTTCTCTGATGATATATCACTTACCTCTTCCATTATCTATACATTAAAAACTGGAAATTGAGCTAACAGATATGGTAGCCAGCATTATCATCCTTTCCTGTTCTGTGTTACACAACTGTGCCCTTTTAGGAATGTGATCCTCAAAGAAGGGAATAGATGTTCCTGTGCTGATCTGAGCTTCTGACAGATTTTGTAGCATCTTGTTGCTCCACTTACTCTTTACAGCATTCCCAGCAAGCAGAACTTTCTATTTATTTCAGTGAAAGTGTCCCTAACAACTCTGATGCCCAGATACACTTTATGAAAATGCACAAGCCATCAATTTTTTCTGAGTGCAGAGTATTTCTGAGGTCAGTATTCTCACTGACTTTTTTACTTTTAAATTCTACATTATAAACTATAATTGTTGAATTATCCTCTTGTTTACTTCAGTGCAAGAAGTAAACTCTTGGCTTTTGATTATTTTTAGCATTTTTACTGGTTTTCAATTTGCCCAGAAATGTTTGAGAACTGAGGAGAATTAAAAGGAAATGTCTAAAACTAGAAGAATATTTTCATATTGTATTATTCTAATAGTCTGTTCTAATGTTAATTTTTTGTTAGTGTATTTTTACAAACTCAACTTGGGAAATACATTAAAAAAATAATAGCTACATGAAGTCCTGTGATCAGAATCAATATATATAATTTATACACCACTGCCATCACTGAGGTTGCCATTGAATTTTCATTACTGGGGTAAGTATCCTCAAATTTAAGCTTGATTCAGATAAACATTTATACATACTGCTAATTCCCACTGAATTAGTGGACAGGTGCCTGATTTTCAGGTTATGTTATGACTACTCAATTGTTCTAAATTGAACACAGGCCTAAATGCTCTGCTGAATAAACCCTTACCATATGAAATCAAACCATGGAAAAAAAATTCAAACACACTTTTCTATTATATAATGAATGGAGAGCCTTGGAAGAGTAGTAACTGTAGCACTGATAACACAGATATTTGAGAAATGGAAGGGATTTCACCAAGATGTGCATATATGTCTACAATATCCTTTTATGTGAAAAATAGGAATAAAATTATACATAATGGGTAAAAATAGGGTCCGATTTTGTGTAAACTCCTCTCCTGTAAAAAGATGAAACAGAAAGAAATAATTTTTAGTTACTTCTTTTCTATAAGTACTACATTACTTCTAGTCCAGCAAATTTATATACAAGAAATATTTAAAAATTATCCAGTGGGGTATCTTTCTATATTATTAATAAATATATTCACAGAATTTGTTACACCTGCATTTAGGCATATGCACTTGAAGTTTTCTATGGCTAATGGGTAATATCTCAGAATTTAAGCTGTTCTTAGTGTGCACTGTTCATGCCTTGCAAGATAGTAAGAGAAATTTAGACGAGCTGTTTACTGGTGTTATTTACTGCTATAAAATTTCAGCTTGGTAACTTGATGTTGCTCTAGCTTCAGTTGACTGATTTTCCCTCAAGTGACAGATATTTCCCAAGAAAAGAATTATGCTTCCTCCATATTATCATTCCTTAGGTCATGATTCTTAAGGCAAGGCAAGAAGTGAAGAGCTTTGGTGAAATGCCTGTGTACATCTTGGAGATTCTCCCAAAATTCCTCCTTGGCCAGATAAGCCAATTTTACTACTTATTGTCAACATCAGACTGTATAAATTGGGTAAAAAGAGGTGCAGAAGAATTAAACATACTTTATTGTATTATATTGATGTCTCCTGACATGGTCAGCAGTGGAATTCAGGATTAGATTTACCTAATCTAACTGTCAATGTTTGCAGTTACTAATGTTTAGATCTGACTTAATCATCCCATACTCCTTCAGTAGTGGAAGGGCACTTTCATGCCAGTATTGCTCTGATGTTCAGCATATATTTTACTGTACTTTGTAAATATCTATATTTAGTCAGATGGAATCTATCTCTTGTATCTTACTTTCATAATAAAGCTGTTTGCTTTTCTACCCAAAGAGCTATCTGTGGGAAAGTATGGGATCTTTTACGGCATTTCAGCTCCTGTTTGTGCGTGACACAGGAATAGCACTAGCATTTGAGGTGGTAGAATAATAAGCAAATCAAATAATAAAATTTCTTCATGTTACCTGGGATCAGAATGCTTCCCATTCTTTTGTCTGCCATCCTTTTTCACAGGCTGAACATGACTGCTCTCTTCTTGTTTCAAAGGTATTCCAGAATGCTTAAGGATGGAAATAAAAGGCAGAAATAAAACACTCTGTTTTCAGTAGCAGACAATTTAATAGAAAGACAAGACGAAATGGCCTCACTTTCATTTTATCAGTTGTACCATAGGTGGAGGCAAGTCCACAGTGAGTATCTGGTTCAGAAAAGTCTACGGTATAATTCAGAATATCTGCTAAAAAGAGAGCCTAATCATATTGTACCAGGTGAAGATAGAAGGTAAGGTTAAACATTTCTAACAAAGTCTTACTCATGAGATGAGGTAGTTAAACAAAATGCAGATACGCTATAAAAATGAACTATGAAAGAAAAGGAAAAATATCTCAAAGTGTACCTGCCTGACATAGAAAACTAGTTTTTGATTACTTAAATTTTTTTATTTATTTTAACCCCAAGAAAGTGATCAGGACCCCAGCTCATCTTATTATTTTAACTAAGATTACTCACTCTGTTTTCTGTCTTGGATTACAGTCACTTCCCAGCCTCAAAAAAGTTACAAAAAAAAAAAATTACATACCATAGCAAATCCACACATTGGAGATTCTGAACCTTTCTGACACCTACAAACCCCATAAGAAGGATTAATAAAAACTAAAGGTGCTATGAAGCAAAAAAATTACAAGTTCATTTCAAGTCCTGCTAGTGATTTCACAGTACCAAGCACCCCTGGCCAAGTCCCACTCCTTTGTGACTCAGGGGAATGTTGACATTGAGCCACAAATTACTGGAGACAGGGAAAGTACTACGGAAATATTACTTATTTTCAGACTAAATTTTAACACTTTCCTTAACTTCTTAATCTGTTGGGAAGACTGTTCCACCATTTTATCTAACAGTTAAAAAAACAATGTCTGATGGAATAATTTCCAGTCTGAATTTATTTGTGGCCAATTTGTTACCATCTAATTGTGTGCCTGCACCAAGCGGAAGTTTTCCCATCGAGTTTAATTGGATTAGACCCCGTGTCGTGAAGACAGCTGCTCTTATTACAGCATGGAAAAAAAAGATGTGGACTGGGTGTTACTGCATAATGGCAGTAGTAAATTATATTCCAAGGGCAAGATCAGAGCTGGTGCAAATCAATACTGCTCAACTGACTTTTAGGAAAAAAAAAAAATCACTGTGCAGAAGCTGCTAGTTTGGCCCAAATATTTCCTCAGAAGCTTTTAAAGCCTGGCCTGCTACATAATGCATGCTGCAGGGTGACTTCCAACAGCTCCTGCATCAAGTTGAAAATATCTTGACACAAACTGGACTTGTATCTTCAAAAGTCATCCAAACCTGATTTAGAGTGCATGTATCCTGGAGAATCTTCACACTCCCAGAGACATTTTTCAAGTGTTGTTTACTCCCTTTGTTCTCTAAAAACGCACTACTTTTTTTTTTTTTTTTTTTTTTTTTTTACTTCTTTGCTAGCCCATTGGGTACTAGATAGCCTTCCTTACCCTTTTTTGTATTAGATGTACAAGTCTCTTGTTTCAAATGTTCTCTTCTTGTATTTATACTTCTGGAACATTGTTGCAATGCCTTTCACTTTTTACTCTGGGAAACTTGAGATGATTGAATTTTTATTTAGTCACTGTTTGACAGTTTGCCAGTTCAAACATTGTCCAAGCATTTTCTAATTGTTCAAACTCCACCATACAGCCTGTAATGTGGGCAGGATAAAGGGTGGCTTCCAATGCGGAAACATTTGGTCTCAGAAGTTCATCTAAAATTAGAAAAAATACTATTTGACTCCTTTCTAAGAAAATTAAATAAGCATCAACTGCATTAACATGACTGTAGTTTAGCATGCCTATAGAATATGACCTCATATTAGGTGAGGTTTTAAAAGGCATACAGCTTCACTGCTTGTTCTGAAAATCTAATCAACTTTGCTTTCCCCTAAGATAACATTAAACTCACTAATTTCAAGTTAAGGCAAATAAGATGCATTGCTTTTTTTTTTCTGATAAAAATGCTAAGTATGTTATTCTGTATTTCTTTTCACAAAGGTACAAGTCTTGATAAAAGTCTTGATGACTAACTTCTAAGTCTGAAATGACTTTGAATATGTTTTGAAGTTGACTGGGTGCTCAAGGAAAATGCCATTCTTGGTCTTCAACAGTAATGCATATGAGTGATGGGAAGACAGTGTAGAGGCAGTTTTACTACTTTCATTTTGTTTCAAAAGGAAATTTGGCCAGAAATGCTTCACTATCCTGAGGGTAAAAGGAACTTCTAGCCTGAGAATACAACTAATGATGTAAATGCAATTCAAGTTTAACATAATGAACTATTTTGGAATGTTCTTGTGGGTCCAAAACACATGAAAAGTAGTAACAAAAACATATATATTTACAGAACTGGAAAGGGGAAAAACATTAAAAAAAATCAAATATTAAGAAAAACATACAAAAACATGATAAACCACTTCATAAAGCATAAGATTGTATTTATAAAACAAAGGCTTATATTTATTAAATGCTGTAATCTGCGTATGAGTTCTGTTAAATCCAGTAGTCCAAATCAAGGAGGATCTGTCAAGGAGGTTCTCATCAATCTCACTTAATGACTACAGAAGCATTTAGCTGATCTGAGGGGCACAGCTGGATTTTCATCCAACCCTTTCATTTGGAAGCTCGAATTTGGCACTTAAAGCAAAACTCCTGTGTTGCTCTGTCAAACTTTGTCTGAATAAACATTATTTTGTTTTAAGATGAATTTTCTTGGTAAATAGACTTATAAAATAAGAAGTGTTAGCAAAAAATATATTTGTGCAAGTTATATTAATTTTGCAGTAGTGAGGGATGCATCCCACAGAGATGGGTTCACCAGGCTACTCTGATAATTCAGCCTTGCAATGATATGTTGTGAGATTCAGATAAAGATTAGAGTATCTCTCATTAAAAAGTGTAAGAAAATTATATTTACTACTAAGACTGACAAGAGGGTAAGGAAAAACAAAGACCAATGTGAAACCATCAGACAAAGATCCTAAAAGGTATCAGATTCTTCACAGCATTAATTAAAGGAGGGGCAGGAGAAAAATGATTTCAGATTTAAGTGTCTGTGTACAAGATATAGCTTCAAAATAACACAGGAGAAAACCAAGAAAATTTAGGAATCTTAATGCATGACCAAAATTATAAGGGATGTTGTAGAGTAACTTCCATGACTAGAGTAGATATGTAGAGTAGATATGCTTGTTTAGGAAGTAAAGGAGACTAAGAGGTTTAGGAGGTATTAGGATTGTACAGGAAGAAAGGAGAGAGGTTGTGGCCTCAGTTGTATTGTGGAGGATATAGTTGTATATCTAGATGAAGGTATTTTGGTATAGCCTAGTCATGTAACCAAGGATAACAGATACATAATACACAGGAAGGGTTGAAATAACTGATTTTTTGAATTTATTTCCAGTTCTGATTCTAGTGTTAATTATTTTTAAATTTGAAGATAATCATTTCCTGGAAATTAATAAAGACAGGAAGAAATGTAATCTGCAAAAACTGTCAACAGAGAGTCCAGATAAATTACTTATTTTCTTCAGCTAAAGTCTGCAGTAAGATATATGAATTTATTTAATTAAGCTTCCAATGATATTCTGCATACCAATCTTTCTAATATTTAATGTTTCACATCCACAGGTTTACAAACTCACATTCATTGCTGGTGTACTTTTTGCAGTCTAAGGTTAACACGTTCATACTTATGTAAAATGAGTATTTCCTACTAATTTTAGGAATATTTATTGCTGTATCACCTTTGAAATTTGTAGCATCTTCTATTTTCCAATAATTTTATGCAAATACATTCTCTTACGGGTTTTCCTTTTCCAGGTCCAGGGTACTATTTGTTTGTCTTCTGTGTTCATATATATGTATGTGCAAGATTGCTGGTAGGCTATTTAAAAAGTTTCTATTTGTAAAAGAAGGAATATTGATTAACTGTCTTAGCCTTGAGAACAAGGTTTTGGTTCATTTATTCATGCCACACTGAACATCACCTGTAGATGCAGTAGTCCAACTTGGGTACCAGAGGAACTACTACAGAGACAAACATTTTTGTCCAGAGTAGAAAAGAGTGGGGAATCATATTTAGAATTAGGTGAAATGTTTGAAATAATTTCCAGTGTTCTTCATCAGGACAAAATATAGACGTTTCTGAACTTCTTGGAGTTTTTGATCTTTTCTTACACTTGGAAAAAGATACCTAAGTCAGGATAGATGGGTGTGTGACAGTATAGGATACAAAAATTCAGGTCACTGTACATTTGCTTTTTGTTTTGCATATAAGTACCCCTAGCAATAGGCTATCGGTTACTCAGAAGTGATTTTTTTCTTGTCCAACAATTATATTCAGATAAATAACAATAATAAATAATTTATGACATTTTGCAATTGAGCTTGACCTGAATTATTTTACTTCCCTAATACACAGCTTGACTGATCATTGTGCCATTTGAGATGACATGCTTTTTTAAAAAAGTTATTTCCCCATAATGTTTTGTTTTTTTTTTTTTTTTGAGAAATAGGCAATATCTATCTGTTAATTATTTTTGTCAAAAATGTATAAATTTGTAAAAAATATCTATTTTACAGGAAACAACAGCATCTTCTTCCAGCATCTTTAGTGAAATGACATTTATTTATCAAAAGTAAGAACATGGTTCATACTCAGGGACTCAGTCAACATCTGAAAGGATTTTGGAAAGCATTAGTATTTTTCTTGTAGTTGTTTCCTTTGGCTTTTTTTATTATTATTATTATTTTACTGCATCAAAATTCGGTTGTTTATAGCTGTTTTATATTTATAAGTTCCTTGCTAGAAGGTTTAAAGTGTAAATCCTCAGGTAGGTCATCTTACAAATTGCACATTTCTCTCTCTCTCTTTGTTTTTCCAAATCACAAAATAGAATTCAAAATACAGTATTTTAAGACAAGTATGAATTATGAGAATGAAAATAAAATTTAGGCACTGTAATAAAAAACCTAACAAAGTAAACCAGAAAAACAAATAAAGAACAAAAAAACCAAAAGTATCCCTCCTCTGTATTCAATCTTACAGTGCCATGTGTCCAGACCTTTTTGTTATACATTCTGTGACCTGTTATCCTGCCTTTTTGTTGTTTTAGTCCTCCCAGTGTCTTAACTAGTAACAGCTGAAATACACAGGCTTGAGTTTCTTCCGGGAATGATGTACTATAATTTTGTATGGTTGACATAAATATTTGTGATGGAATGAGTTATAGGAGCAGGTATTGCAATTTCTTTCTGAAGTACATAAAGCATGCAAGTTAAAATACAGCCAACTTTTCTGGCCTCTTCTGCTTATATAGATACACTGAAAAGGCATCTGCCAAGGAGTATCACATTCTTGGTTACTAGCAAATATTTTTATTGCTATGTAAGTCATGTTAGAACTTCTACTTGCACACTTTATGCTGAGGTGATCCATAACTGTGGCAGCACGTTTAGCTTAAGAGAAGCTTGTTCTGAAAAGCACTGTTCTCCACAAAGCTTTAAACATTGTTGTAGCAAATGCAGCAGCCAGTGAAATGACAGCACAGACCAATTTAAATAGCTGGCATTTAATACCTGTGCTCTGTTTAATATGAAATATAATGGTGTTCTGGGAAATTTCCAAGGCACGCTTTTTTTTTTTTTTTTAATCAAAACTTTCAGGTTAACAGATTCTGCTGCCTTAACTTTACTATATAGACTACATGACATTTACCTAATGAATGAAATAGAAATTCTGCTAAGAGGTAGTTGAAAATGGTGGGACTGCAGAGGAGAGTTCCCTGAGCTCAGTAGTTTGTAGTATTTTTTTGTGTAGCACAGATTATCAGGAGAAACCTCTTGTTAATTCTGACATATGACATTCATTTGGTCAGAACACTTCTGTGGAGAAGAAAAGCCTAGGAGAAGAAACTGCTCTATTTTCTTCTCTCACTTCTGTGAGCATAACTAGTTTAATTGTAAAATATATTTTAAAATTGTTTTGTGGTTTCATTATGCATTTTGAAGCATGCTTTTAAAATGAGAATATTTGAAAGTTCATGCATACCTGAGTGATAGATTTCCTATCCTGAAAAGTTTTTTCTTGTAAATTGCTCGGTAATTACATTTCAAAACTGTATTGATTTCTTATATGTCAATAGTTATTAGAGATTACATGTCCAATTCCTGTCAGCTGGGTGGCTTCTTGAAGTTGAAGCTCTTCTTACAGATTCTTTCAGCCAGTCCTGTTTTTTGGAGCCTTTCCTTTTCTTTTAGAATTTTATTTCTGCTTTCTCGGCGTTTCTCTTTGGCTGTTCGATCTCTCTCCTATTCATTTTCTCTTCTCTACGGTGCTTTTTAGAAATGATTCAGTGAAGCAGCACTGGCTCCCTTGTACAAAATTCTCAGTGTATGTTGAGAATTTATCTTAGTTCTCCTACACATTATAATTACTAGTTCCAATCAAAGTACATCTTTTGAGCTACAAGTTTGTGTCAGTGCGTTAGTAGAAATGCAAATGTTATGTATTTAACATGCAAATGAAGTGAAATAAATAGAATGCATGAAGTCTGTATTCCATCTCAGAAGTAATTGTAATGTGTAATAAGAATTCGGCAGCCAGGTTTGACAGGAGAGAAGGCACAACAATTTTTATTTACTACAAGAACACTCATATCTGTCTGTCCTTTCTTGATTCTGGTGACTTTTAAAGTAAATTTGGCACTATGATTACTATATGTGACTATGGGCCATCGAGATCACATCTGCATTATCTTGCTACCATAATCTTAATCATTTTCACAATATGATTCTTCTGTAGGTAGTAGAGAATCCTTGTTCATATTTAAGAACTACAGGGCAGTTTTAAAGAAGAATAAAGGTGTATTGTCTTGTAGATGATGCCTTTGGGGAACGCTAGAAGTAGGGTACTAACAATCCTTTATTTGGCAAACATCTGAGCTTCTAGCACATTATAAATCAGCGGTGGGTTGTGTGGGGATGATTGTGCAGTAACAAAGAAGTCTTCTAGAATCCACCATTTTAACATACTTAGAACTGCTAGTCTCCAAAAGACACTAGCAACAGGTTCCATAGTTTATCTGTGCTTTCTGTAAAACACTTTCCTTCTATTAAACAGATAGATGCTTGATAGTGTCATCATCCTCCTTTCAAGATTTCTGTATCATAAGATTGGGTGACTGTAGCTCTATTCATTATTTGAAATGTGGAGTTATCTTGAAAATGTAACAGCATGATTATACTAATTTGATTCAACCTCTGCTATCTACATGACTGGTGATGTAGTACAGCTGAGCTTATTAATTACTAACTAGTTAAATACTGCAGGGAGTTTTTTTTTTTTTTTTTTTTTTTAATGGTTGAATTAAAGAATTTTCACTGTTAAGTGCAGACAAATTTCTTCAGGATTTCATTTGTAGATGATAGACCTAAGTTCTATATCCTTCAATTTTATTTTTTTTTTTTAAGTCCATCTTTTATTGTATGTTTTAGTTAAAGTCAATCTGAAAACTCAAGAAAAGTGAGCTTTACTTCTTATCAGATTTGCTTTGTTTAAATCTTTATAAATTTCCAATGCTTTTCTCACAAAAATCTTACTATACCCCTCATTGCTCTTCTGTCATTTTTAGATGAAAAGTTCCTGGTATCTAACAAAGGCAATCTTCCACTTTCTGCTACTAGTGAGTATATGGACAACTGTCCTTTTTGTACCTGGTACATTTTTTAATTAATTTCCAGGACCAGGGAGAAGAAACAGGTCATACAAAATAAGAAATAAAGAATTTTCTGATAAAGACTGTGTGGAAATTAAAATTTATGTATTACAATTACCTTAAACAATAAAATAAAATAAAATGAACAGCTGAAGGTCTCAGCCAAAACAAAATCAAGTGAAGTGAATAGTCATACTCACTTAATAGCAGTAAGTGACCCTTTATGTATATTTATTTGTTATGAGTAAACTGTTAAAAGCGATCTGCTGTTTCACAAGAAGCTAGTGAAAGTATTTCATTATTTCAGAATGTATTTAGAAACAACATTAACAATTAAACAGCCAAATTTTGCACCAGCTGTACGTAACTAAAACAAAAAGTGACAAGTAGACCAGTGACTAACAAATTACAATAACCTAGGAGAGAAATAAAAGACAAATGCATCAATGTCTTGGCATCCCCAGGAGAATACATGTCCAGAAATGATTCTAGGACAGTAATAAAATGGTTTTGTAACATGATTAAAATAAACATCAAAAACACACTTTGGAATGAAAGCTGATCTCTTCAAAAATCTGAGATTTTTGAGTGTTATACAAGTGTCAGAGAGAAAAACCTAGAATCTGAATGTCAGATAAAACCTTCATGTTTGGAAGCCCAATAAGTCGAAATTTTTCTTCTGCCTATGTTTTGCTCAAGAAAAGTGGATAATATCCAAACCTATATACTACAAAACCATTTGAGGAAGGTGGGTTTATGGACTAAACTCCCCTAACCTCTGCTATATGAAATGCAGACTGGACTGGAATGTCTTGCCATAGAATATTGGTTAGTGATATCCCCTCTGTGCTCTGATAGAAGCAGATGTCATTGGGATGACTGAGACCCAGAGAATCTTAGGATCTATACAAATAATAAATTTGTATGCAGCTTCAGCATATCAGAAGCTGATGCTAATCAGTCCAACAACAGAATAAAAATGAGATAGATGTGAGAGCAGAATAATATTAATTTCTGAAAACAATTCTTTTTAGAAATATAACTTTTCTGCATGTAATTGATCCTCCATGCAATTGTGAAAGATAGTCCAAAATATCACTATTCCGGATGGTAGAGTACTGTGATCTGTTTTCTTTCTTTTCCTCCTCTTGTTATATGAGTTATTTTTACTTATTAATTTATTCTCAAAGTAACTTTCAACAAGTGTTCTTGGGAAATATGTTTCAGAAATTTCCATTTTTTCACTGATCTTCAGAAAAATGTGTATTCAGACCAGGAAATCTTGAATGATATTAGCATATTAGTGCATGAATGATGTCAGTACCTCACTGGAGCTGTTATAATATAGATAAGGAGCCCAGTATTAGATGTGTATCAACAACATGACATTTTTTTTTTAATGAACCTTTTTTCTGATAATTGTATGTCAGAATATAAATTACTTTACAGTAAGAGTGATGGAGTACTAGAACAGATTGCCCAGAGAGGTTGTGGAGTCTCCTTCTATGGCGTTATTCGAGACCCATCTGGACTCCTACCTGTGTAACCTATTGTAAGGTACCTGCTTTAGCAGCAGGGAGTGGACTCAATGATCTCTTGAGGTCACTTCCAACCCCTGCGATTCTGGGATTCTGTGATATGTGGGTGTCTATGTATATCAACATGCATAACTTCATATGTTTATGTGTGTATGTTTGCAGTGCTTGAGCTAACACATTAAATATTTCAGCATTATTTGTATACATAGATCACTCCTAAAGTAATGCTCCCTATTTATTTCCAAGAAACTGCAACAGATACAAAGAGCAGAATGATACTATTTGTTTGAGCTAATTCTCAGCTACAAAATGCTATTTTTCAATACAGTCATCACAATTAGTTATGCATTTTTTCCCACTCTTGAACAAGAGCCTGCATGGCAAGATCTTAAAAAATATGCATGGATGTTTCAAACATGGCTTGTCTTCCACTTTGCTGTCAGGACTGCTGAGAGAACCACCTACCACTCTACTTTGCTGACATCCACTGCTTGGTCTCCATAAACTTTCAGCAAAAATCACTGAATACCAAATTTTCCTGCATGGAAACCATCATATGTTACTGAAAACAATAGTATAGAAAAATACAATAACACTACAAATACCTCGAGCAGCATGGATTCTGTTTAAGCTTTAATGCTTTAAAGCATATGTCCATTTTCTGTGTCAACATTCCAGTGTTGCTCCTTTGGATTAAGACCTGTTTTACTTTAATTTGGTCGTATCACATGTTGATTTAGAACAGTTATTCAAAAGAGTCTTCATTTCCCAGGGTATAATCTTTGTCTCAGGTAGACAAATATTGTGGTGAGTTTTTAAGAATAATTATCATCCTTAAGAGAAAAGTATGGAAATGTTTCTATACATCACGTTGATCTCCTCCAGCAAGAGGGGAGCAACAGTGTTGGGATGACATTTAAAAGAAAGCAAGACACATATTTAATAGCCAGACATTCTAATGTGTCACTCGATCTTCTTGCTTTTGTACAAATGCTGGCTTTCTTCCTCATTCCAAACTTCTTACCCTCTTGTATTTAGGTGTGAAATAACATATACAGATTTTCTATTGCAGCTTATCTACAAAAGTTTGTTTTAGTCTTTCATTTAATTCACAGTGACAGTAATTCACTCTTGAAAAGTAGGGAAACATAGGCTTGCATTGCCTAAATCCTTTGTGTGAGAGTGAGACTCTCTGAAACTCTTGATCGAAGGAGGTATCCACGAGCTGTTAAAACATAATGAAGCAGTTCTTAATATTTTCCGTAGCTGATCCAGGACTGCTTCCACCAAGGCAAATTCTGATGCACACTCTTTTCCCTAAATTCTGTCTTCCAGTAGTTCTAAGAGAATGAATATACAAACCTCTCTATATTTTTTTTTGTCTTGAAAAGGTCTAGTATATACACAGTACACTTCCTTTGTATTAAACTGGATATGATACTATGCACACATCTGTTGTGTCTATCCAGATATTATTCGTGCATTCCAAAAATGTAGATTATATCCATAGAGCAGCCAGACAAGGAAAAGTGGTTAGATATCCTTGGGAAACTTTTCCTACATTGTGCAGATGTGTTTCCTCCAAGATGATTATTAACAACACTGTAGCTTATTTTGAAATGAAAATACTGCTAGGCTTGTACAACTTAGAGCAGGGATGTGATAGACTCAGAATTCTCTCTGTCATCGTCTTTGCCTACCCTTTCCTATTTGAATCATCCCTTGTGTATAATGAGTCTAGGTGTGAACAAGAACTGCTTGTCCTGGACTGCTGTGGTGTTCAATTCCATAGTAGGGGAAAAGTATTTTGGAGTTACTAATTTATGCCTTTTTTGACTGCTTCTTTCAACTCTTTAAAATGTGTCTAGCTTACTTCCCCAGTAGACGTTTTTTATATTACATAGTTTGAGTAAAGTTGCTACAGTAAACGCAGCTGAAGCTGCAGCTACAGTTCTGTGTTGTAGCTCAGAGTAGCTCATTTGCTGCTCCCTGTTCCAGAGACAAAAATGGTACAAACTAAGTAGAGGGAAACCTGTCATTTCAATGTAAATTAAAAATATAGTTAATAAAAATAAAGTGGTATCATATTTGTTTAATCTCAGGAAATCTCGACTTGTTTAAAAGCTTTAGACTTAAGTAGGCTTATGACTACTAAATATTATTTTAAAAGGCATGCCATCACTCTATGGTTTTCAATTCTTGACATTAATTGATCCAGACTAAGTGCCTTCTGCCAAATTTCAGTTTGAGAGATAGTGCCTTGTTTATTTATTAATTTATTACAAAACATCAAAAAAGCCCAGCAGGCTACCAAAAGCAATAATAAATCACATTTAATCCAACACTATGAAGATGATTTTATCTCTTCCTTTCCCCCTTCCTCTTCTATTTAATTTCTTGGATGAGCTGCAATATGAGAACTGCCTGGAACAATTCTAAATGTATACCTGCAGATTGTTCACACCTTTTAGTGCATCCTCTGATCTCAGCTGCATACTCTGTTATGTTTCAGGCAGACCTAGTGTTCTGGGAAGCAATAAGGAAAATATTATCATCATAGATACCTTTTTGCTTTAATGCCTCATCCTTCTGAAGAAAGACTGTATCTACCAAAGAATAGAAAAAATTATCAGAGGTTGTTCTTATAAGCTAAAAATACACTTATATTATTGAAAAGGTTTTTAATCTAGTTTTTAAGACTTCAACATACAATTTTATTTCAAAATAAAGATGCAATTGATACTATGGCTTAATAAGAGTGTTCTTAACACATTGTTTGACATATCTACAAGTGATTTCCTAGCATAGCTTTCAGATAAATGAAAATGTGAAGAATTCAAGTGTTGAAATGAGTTAACTAAGACAGATTTGGAGTCATGCATTCATATGATTGTCTAATTGCACTGAATTCTTGCTTCTAACACTTTCGGTATCCTAAGTCATTATGCTGTTGACTGATACTGAAATGAATTAGGCAGATAGAAAGAGTCCTTTACATGTGTGGCCATAGCTATGACAAACTGTAATTTTTTTCTAGTTCAGGTTTTAACTTGACTGTTGCAGTTGTACTACATCTTTTTGAACATGTTACTGGAAAACTGTGAATCATTTTTTAACTAATATGAAATCTATACCTATATACTGTTAAAGTATGTATAAGGTGATTTGTTTAAACAGGTACAGATTAAAATGGCAGAAAGAAGGAAGAAGATGGCTTTTAAGTACTAAATGGAGTTGTTTCAAAAAAATTGTGTTAACACACTAGACGATCTACAGCAGGAAGATATTTAGAAGAACATTATGTCAATTCATCTCGTCTTCTTTTACTGCAGACATAATGGTTTTTGTTTTTTTTTTTAAACTTGGGCTGACCATGATGATTTTACAAAGCAACTAGTATTTTTGCCTTGTCCCCTTGAAAGGCTATTATGAGATATTGATTCTTTAATGATTATGAATATCCTTTTAGTGTTTTCTGACTTAAGAATTTTGAAAGAAAGAGTAAAAAGAAAAAATTGACTTTTGTCTTCAGAATTATATATGATGTATAATCTAGAATTGCAGCAATGCAAAAATTTTCTTTTCTTGAGTGAAATAGGAGGAAAAATCTCTAAGTCACCTTATTGATGTATGGAATTTTATATTCAGTATTCCAAAATGAACCCACTGAACAACAGATGATGCAACATGGACAAATCTGTCCTATATTATGAACAAATTGAATCAGGGTGAACTTCAGTGTTAAGAGGCTGCATAATGACTCTGGTAATGCATTGCCTGAAGGAATTTTCCTGAGGTATAAAAAGATGATTGAAAACATCAGTAAATATTTTGTAGAGAGGAATAAAGTTTGGTTATAACTACCCAGAAATGGTTTCACCTGAAATGTCCCACGAAGCCATATATATAAAGTGCGTATCACTATTCTTGCATGTATGCAGAGATGGAGAGACAACAGCATGTATGTCACAGATGATTCAAACCATGGATGTCCAGCCTTTTGGCTTGCCTGGACCAACTGAGTGGAGAGGATTTGTCTTTAGCCACATTTGAAATATATGAATAGTGATATAAATAACAAGACTTCATTTATTTTAATTTTGTTACAACAGTAACAAAGAGGGCAACAAGTAGACGTAACTAGTTGGATATTTGACCTTATTTTTGTGAAACTATTACATCAGTATGGTTTGATGAAAATGGTTGCAATTCTTTGTGACTTCACAAGATACTAGTCAGAGATTTTTGATCTAATTTAACTCTTCTTCGTCTTCAAAACTATTTGTTCACAAATGTACGCACTGCCAAAATGTGATGATGTGAATAAGGTGTGATTCTAAAGCAAGGAATATTATTTATAAGGCTTATAAAAGTCTGGTAAATAGATGATCATTTTTTTTCTTTGAATTGAACATCTGATTGCAACTCTACACATTCCTTCTGTAAGTCTGCAGGTTTTGTATTTATTTTGACTGAAAATGGAAAATTGCATAATAATGTTAATGGCTTATGATCTTGCTGGCTAATCATTAGCTGTCCAGGTCTGCATGTGGCCCCCAAGGCTGCAGGTTGGACTTGCCTGCTCTAGTCAGTGTAATGTATATATACATATAAATACAAATATACATGTCTGTACTATTTACATGGGGCACCCATGAGTGCAAAGAACAGAGGAGCAAGCTCAGTAGTTGTCAGTATGCTATTTATACACAACTCACATGCATTTTATCATTTTGTTTTTGACCAAGTGAGAAGCACACTAGCAGCATGTCATGCCCCACCATGTCTTATTCTTGTCTATATACACCGTAAATTTTATTTTTAGAACACCTTCCATTCAAAAAAATAAAAAGGTATAATCCAGACACTTTCTAGAGGAAAAAGCATGCTACAGTCATCACTTCACACTATCTATAACTATGATCCTAAGCATTTGTAGGATATGTGTTCAGTTTCATTACACTGTACTATACAAGTGTTTTCAGCAGAAGTATTTCTGATGAAAACAAGCTATTTTCTTCAGAAATATATTATTTCTTTTTCCTGCAAAAAGTTCAGTCGTATAAATCTAGTACTCTAATTGTGCAGTGTCAAAGAAGGTATCTTTCAGAAACTTTATTTATGCTTAAGGTCTCCATAACTCCATAGCTCTGATAATACACCTGAGTTGGAAGTTAATTTCTTATTTCTCCAACCTGTTAAGGAAAAATCCTTGTGCATCACTACATCTGTTGTGTTCAGAGTTGTAGTAGTTGATAAGTAGTTGATAATTGAGACACCCAAAAAATCCACTTAGAAGAAAAAATGCAGAGTTGCTGATTTCAGGATGGATTGATTGATGGATTTTTCTGAAAAAATTCCCCTTCTCTTGACATTTAGTATTCAAAAATCAACAAAATGTGCAGTAGAAAGAATAGAAAAGGGAACATTTTATTACGTAGTCTGACTTAGAAAGGTAAAAGAAATAATAGCTTCTTAAAGTTTGATTATGATTTTACTACTTAATTAAGTTGAAGAACATGCTTCTGTATATTTTAGACACAAATTTCTATTTCTCATTCATTATATGAGGTACTGTAATTCATATTCCACAGATCTAGATGTATTTAAGCAATGTTGATAGTCTAGCACTCAAAAAGCGTTGAGGAGCTACTGTGATTTGTTTCTGTTAGCAGTATCTGTCAGCATTCCTTTTTCCAGTATTGCTCTTCACAGCAAACAATGACTGTGCAGACTGTGAGTGAAGAAAAGAAAATAACTGCATTGCTGACACCAGCATGTTCCTTTAAGAAGGACATTTAAGCAGATGGACCAGTGGCAGTAAAATATAAATACTTGAGTCTGAGTATGTTTGATTGTTTTTCACGTTCAAGTGAAAGTATCAAACAGGCATATATTAAACAGGCCAATGACAAGGTAAGGAGACTGGGGACTGCACTTTTGTGCCTTAATTATGGTATTTAAATGTATTTTCTCTCATGACTCTATATCTTACGAATTTATAAATTTGTTAAGAATTGATAAGTTCTCAGACTTTAGTAAACCCTCAATGCATTCATATCTCTGTCTCTTACACATAATTTCTTCTTGCTAAGTCCCCTGTGTTTTATTTGAGAATTGCCTTATTTATTGTGAGCCAATAATGCATTGAATTATGTGTGCACTGGCATATTATCTTGTTGAACTATTCAATTAAATATGATAATGTTGAACACAGTGACATAGTTAAACACTCAGGTGAATGAGCAACTCACTGTGAAGCGTAGAAGTATTTAACATCATCTGTGTGCCTTCAAGCAATCTGTTTTATGTAGAAGAAAAATTCAGAATTCAGAGAATGGTATGTATCTAAAAAGACAAAAATATTGTAGTTTTCAAAATATGATTTTCATGGCTGAAAACTGTAGACCAAGCCCTCCAAAACAAAGGAAAGAAGTGAGGCACGCCACCTTATTGTGAGAGTAATAAGTACAGAACTATGATGTTAGAGTACACTTGCAATTATAATATTAATTAGCAACAGCATTTTGATCTATAAATATTTTCACTCTGGAGTAAAGTTATAGTAGAACTACTTCTAGAGAGTACCCCACTGCATAGGGCTGAGAAGTATTCTCTGAGACAGTGTGAAACGAAAGCATTTGTAGGTGAAACTTCAACTTACCCAATTCTCAATTGAAGACTAGACATGTGAAACTCAGTGAGAAACTAGTGTTACACACTCAGTACATGGACTTTCAAATGCTTATAACTAAATAACATCAAAACCAATTTTCTCCAGAACACTCAAAAGCACTTCTCCTTAGTGCTGTTTTCCTGCCAAATTTAAACTTTCATCCCCCAGCTGTTTTGGCGGTACAGTGATTACAGAAAAAGTCATAGTAATTGTTTACTGTCAAGAGTGTCTTTTCTCATCTTTTACATGCTTGAAAAGCCTAATCTTTTTTTCTCCTTCAAAACTTTACAATAGAATAAGAAAACTCCAGGCAAAGTCAAACAAATAATAATAAAAAATCCTGAACAAAGTCCAATACATACTGTCCAAAGGTAAAAGTTTGAAAATTTCTGCCTGGAAGTTGAAAGATTTAAGAATTATTGAATACTGGTGTCATCAGGTTAGAATACAAAGCATTATTCAATGTGATACTCAGTTATTACTTCTATTGCTATTGATTATTTTACTACTGGAAGAATGCTGGATGGAGTTCAATTGGCAGATGCTCACTTGACATTCAAATTGGAATGAAATAAAAAATATTACCCCCCCCCCCCCCAAGTTTTCTTTTTGATCGAGGATAAGTTATCCCAAAGACCCCATTTGAAAATGGGATGAAGCTTTTAATTTTGCTTAAATCAGTGAGAAAAAAAAGAATGCTCCAATTCTTTCAAGGAGTATGCATGGTTCATGACTATGTTATGAATTTTCTGAGAAGGCAAGGAAATCTGTAATTTTAACAGAAAATATTGAAGGAAACAGGATGCTTTTGACTAAATATTGCTAGAATGCTTTATCCAAGACCCATATACAAAATGAAACCTCTGTTGAGGTTCAACAAAAATGAAATCTTAGTTACACTCAGTTGTTTGCCATAACATTTTTTTTCAGAGGGCACTTTCCAGTATCTCAGATACAGGGTGAGAGATCTTCGTATTCACCCAGCATTTCAAGGTAAGTCCTTGAAAAAAAAAAAGAAATAGTTTAGTCTTAGCACACAGAGTTTTTAAGACTCCAAAATCAGATGCATCTTGTTACAACAAGGGCGAGGTACTGGATTAGGTTTCTTAGAGAGGTGATGGATCCCCGTCGTCAGGGATATTCAAGATCAGTCTGGATGAGTCTCTGAGCACCCTGATCTAGCTGCCGATGTCCCTGTTCATTGCAGGGGAGTTGGACTAGAGGACTTTTAAGGGTCCCTTCCAACTCAAAAAATTCTATAATTCTGTGTTTTTATTACATCTATTTGCCTCCCTTTGTGTATAAAATGGAAAACAACCTTTCTGATACTATAAAATAATTCACTTTCTCATCATTGGGCCATGCATTAACATTTCTTTGGCACTAAAGCCCTTTTACTATTCTGTATATAGCAACTGCTTTTTCCTCACAATCTTTCTTAGTAATGCAAACCTAGAAGGAACCTGGGGCTAGGCATCAGCACTTGCTTTAAGTTGAAGGTTACACTAACCTCTAGGAATACACTGACATCACTTCAGATATAACCCGTGCATAAAGATGATGGAGGAAAGGTTTCTCATAAATATGTGATAAAAAGAGAAAACAAATATGCAAACAATCCTAGAAACATGATGCTTTCTTGAGATGTCAAGGAAAAACTCCAACAATACAATGAGTTAACCAAAACATTGCATAACTAAATGATTCACAGAATAGAGATCATGTCAATGAAGAGAGTGCTTGTAAAATTAAAAGCTATTTTAATTCATATTCTGTACATACAGATAAAATTACATGGAGATTGTATGCAGTGAAGCTCTTAGCATTATGGTTTATAATTTGTAATATTCTAGTGCCAAGGAATCTCAGTTGCAGAGTAAAACTTATAGTGCATTTTGTTGTGTAGACAGAGAGAGGAAAAAAGTATTTTTTTGCTTGGCATATGATAAATTAATTTTCTTATAGTATGGATAAGTATCAACAGATTAAAATACTCACACTTTCAGGAGAGGTGTGTTATATGGTAAACTCATTTCAGAATGCCTATATTCAACCCAATTAATAGTTCACTACATGTTCTAACAAATAGTATAAATAATAAAAATGAAATGCTCCAAATTTCTTTAGGAAAAGAGCAGCTAGGACTTAGTCCCTGGAGTCCTATGCTGAGTGAAAGATGCTTACTTTGGTGTACCTCTGTTCAGATTGTTTAACCTACCTCTTTGGTTTTTGGATTAAGTTAGTACATTCTTATGCCGTAACATCTTGCTGGAGGATGAACAAGGATAGAAAAAAGAGATCTGTAATCCATGTCACTTTGGACCAGTTATGGATAAGAGAGAGGGACTCTTCTGATCCTTAAACTAGTGGTCAGGCAGACAAGCAGATTTTAAAGAACTGTAAGTATAACTCTACAGCACTATTTTTTTATTACAAAATTCCTATCCTGACGTAAATACTTTAAAAGATTTCACCCACATAAAATAGTACATACAGTTTTGACTCTTTTAAAGGAAGGACATCAGTAAAATTCTGGGGCACTTGAAGAATGACAGACAAAACTTGTCTTGTTCAGTCTAGGAAAGAGGCAGCTTCAGCTTTTAAGCTGCTCACGGTGTACCTGTGGGGCAGTCATTGAGAAGACAGAGCCGCATAATCACAGTAGTATGCTGTTTTGAAGATGAGAGGAAAATATATGAGCTGAAATAAGAGAGATGAGAAAAAGCCTCTTCATCATGAAGAGAGTAAAGTAATAGAGCAGATGGCACAGAGAGGCAAACACCATCCTCGGAGGTTTTCAAGACGTGATGGGTGGACACAAATCTGAGCAACCTGGCCTTACCTCAGCATTGACCCTGCTGTGAATTCAAGATTGGTCTGGAGGCCTCCCGAGGTCTCTTCCAACTTGGTTTTTCCTATGATGCTGTAATCATAAAGGAGGTGACTATGAAGCATGTACTAATAGATGCACTAAAAACTGCCATAACACTGATATTATATTTTTATTAAATAACTGCTCCTAAAGAGCCAAACAATATAAAATAACAGTTAAAAGTGGGAAATACAGTCTCAGACCTACATTATTTTATTTTTTAATAATGACACATCTTCAGAAAAGCGTTATGCCAGGGATTGTCATAGAGTAGACAGATAGCTATACTATATTCCTTCAGGGCACTTGAACTGTGCTTGTAGACACAGCAGCTTCTTCAGAGCCAGCTCTGTTGTCTTTGACACAGTGCTCCACTTTTTAATGTAGCTACATCTTAAACAATGAGATTTCCAAAGGCATAGATGCCTATTTGTCACCTTGCACACTTCAATTTTCAGTGAGCACAGAGCCTAGGTTTTGTGCCCTCAAAAATCTGATTCTTCGGTCTGTGAGAGACTGTAATTAAAGGGTCTCATGCTTCCAAGGCATCTAGACACTTGTGAAAACATTAAATTAGGCTTTAACATAATATGTTGTTGCAGTATGTTGAAATTAAGTGCACTGCACTATATTTTAGCAAATAAGACAATGAGGAAGGGTATAAATTTATAAATGAAGACTACTTCAAATTATGAATAATAATGAATTTGAGGTGAAACAAATCATTTTATGTCATTTTTAGCTTTTAGTACAGGTAATTTATTTTAATCCTGCAGCATATTGCATAAAACATGTTTTCAAAAATAGATGGTTATTTGGACTCGACTTTCCTCAGTGTAACTTCATAAAAGCTCAGCTTCCTGCCTCCTGATGATTAACACCAGATATAGTTTACAGTTTGATGAGAGACCATTATTGTAAGTTTACAGACTGATTTCCCAGTCTATTGCAAGCAACTGCAGTCTGTCAAAAACCAGGAGTGATATAACATAGAAGGACCGAGAATTAACTCCAACAGTTATGAAAAATACTTTGATAGTAAGGAGTTTTTAGCTTCTTTTGTCTTCTGTCTTTTCTTTTTTTCTTTTTTCCATGCTGCAGTGTTGGCTCATGGATAGCTAGATGCAAAATGAGACTGACATATTGGACACATGGATATCAAGGATGTGGTTTCCGTAGCAACAGTAACCACATAAAAGGTCTCAGAACTTACTCGTGGGACATTTCAGTTTTTCACATAAAATGAATACTGGTGGTGAATGTGATTGGTTCAACAGAAGTACAGTGAAAGTATCACAGAAGTGTAAGGTAATAAAATATTAGCCTCTTCTGTTTTCTGAAACCAGGCTCAAGAATATTTTCTTTATATCATAGGGAAGAAAATCTCAAATCCGGATAGCTACAAAAAATGAGAGGCACTAAATGTAGTAGATCTTTTTGCTCAGAAATGTTTGTAATTATTTAGCACAAGACAGCTAAAATTACAGATAGATAATCTTTGTCAGCAAGAAGTAAAACAGCAACAAAAACCTTCTTTCAATTATACTGATGCAGATTAAATCATAGAACAAAATCTACATATCTCAAAATTTCGGTCTAGAATTGTTTCAATTTTTGCATCATGTAGCTTTGCTTCATTTCTTCTATAAATACATCAAACAGGCTTATGAAAACTACTGATAGAAGAGCTATGTAAGTAAGTTTAAAGAGAGGGATACAGTTATAAAAGAATATCTGGAACTGTGAAGGAAATCTAAGAGGAAAGATATTCTACCCATATGATGTAGCGGTAAATAAACTTGGGTGCACTTGGTGGCCTGCATTGTTCCATTTCCCATAGTGTGCCCTATACAAGTGTACCTCAACAATATATTGTGGCCCCAGGAAGTCTGAAGAGGTAAGTCAAAAATAAGCAGGATGTTTTCAGTGCATTCCTTGATACTCAGTTTTGTTTTTATGGCAACAGAACTGATGTCAACGGTTTACGGGCTGGTTTGGCCCGGTTCTGTGACTAACAGGGTGGAGGGATCCACAGATACGCACCTCTGGTAAAAAGGGAACAGGGGACCCCAAAATAATTAAAAACAGCGGCAACGATCTGAGGAGAAACAAACTAATTTACTAAATATATTATCGGAATGCAAGATAACACACTATAATACAATATAATTAGAATTGAAGCTAATAAATCAAATATAATGAGAGAGAGAATGTCCGAAAGGTGGATAGGCTTCACCACAACGCTGAGGTGAGATGCGCAGTCCAGTTGAGCAGCAGGGAGACAGGAGGAGAGCCGACGAACAGCAGGCGAAGAAGAGCCCATCAGGTGACCTTGC